>NC_036256.1:5918602-6064654 GCF_002742605.1 Olea europaea var. sylvestris | reverse complement strand
GCTAGTTATCTCAATTAAACAGAAACTTTACTTGAAAAAGGTGGAACCGCAATGTAAAAAGAGGAGCGTTTTTTCCATTTTTCTTCTGAATAATATGAATCAAAATCAGAAAAATTGAAGTTTAGTAACAAATAGTAGAGGGCATCTGTGCCTTTTAGATTAGGAGAATATATCAAAAATTGAGCTCAATTTTTTTTTCTTTTTCTTTTTTCCTGTTCTTCCCTTCTCTTTTTTCCCACCTATTTTTCTAGGTACCTAGAGAAGAAGGGAGAAGACAAAGATGTAATGGGTAGCTGAACGTCTGGAATTGAAAGTTTGCGTCTTGCTTGGAGTACGTACGTGAGCCAATAATTCGGAGGTATGAGACTTACAGATGATAGGGGTTTTGAGTTTGGAGAATTGGGTTTCTCTTGGGCTGGGTTCATAATTATATCTTGGTTTTCTCTTGGTTGAATCAATTGAAATTGGAAAACTAAAAAGATAAAGGGAAAAAAATTATAGTTCAGTGATTACGTATACATCGAAACATATATCAAGTACATAGTTTGATGATTCGAAAGTCAGGTGTCTATATATATCCGTTTCCAACAATTAAGCCTAGTTCCCTTCTATATCAGGACTCATTTCAGTACAAAATCAACATCCCAAAATTTAAAAATTCAGCTGGCATTCTGAGTTCTCACCGTGAAAACCTATTTCAAGCGTCGACAATAACGAAGCTAGTAACTGTTATCACTGATTTCGATGAGAAATTTCACAATTTCACTCGTGTTTGAAACGTCGAGTCACATACTTCGAAATTGTGTTCGATAAATCCAATACAATCACCGGAGATAAGAATAGTCATTGAATTTCAAACTATGATTATTAATTTAGTAATACAATCATATTTGCAATTGGAGAGATCTAACATTAGTCATAGAAGCCCTGATTGCCGCTGGAAATAGAGTACAGGTACATGCTTCAGTTTTGTCAGTCACATTGTTTACACAAGGCGATTCGACATATGATCTGATCTCTGTGTATATGACCAATGTGCATATTGTAAGTAATGTAATATGAACGCCATATATGAGACGTGTGATTAATGAATTTCACTGTGTCTCAACAATATTAAAATTCATAGTCTCCGTGATTGACTTTTTAAAGAATGTGACATGAGTCACTCCGTATATGGAACTATTGCGCATAATCTGAGTAAGACAATTGTGTTACATGATTTGTGACCTATGTGATGTGCAGTCATATTCATTCCTGCATGATGTTTTTCAACAAATGTGACCTGAATGAAAACACTCGTAATAGTAAGTACACGCTGTATATGTGACTAATGCGCATACTTCGTGATGTGAATTGTGATGCCTAACTTGTGATCTATGTTTCTACCATACATTCATTTGTAACTTTTTGGAAAATGTGCATGCCTATTATTTTAGGAGTTCATATACAAATTGAGTCAACCGTTATACTTTCATCACTAGACCACTAACAAATGTAATTTTAATTTGTAGAAATGGTGTACTTGCACGTGTGCCTATTACATGCATCTCAAACTTCTTTGGCATTGGTAGATCAAAATTGTAGATATGTAAACCTTGTGGACACGGTTATGAAGGAGTTTGATTTGGATCCTACAAAGGTAGTAGTCTCATTGAAGTACATACCGAATGAAGATTTGCCTCCAATTAGGATCAGAAATGATAGCAATGTGCTCTCTTACATCATGCTGAAGGATATAGAGCGCGAACCTACTAAATACCCATTAATCATTGATGTTACGGAGGCAGAAGTAGATAAACCATCTATCACACTGCCAGTTATTCCCCATGCTATTGGTGAGCTATGTACATTGCAGGATATGACATTAGACATCTGCGAAGCAGCAATTGAAAATGTAAGTCACATTTATAACAATGAAATCACAGTTGTTTATTTTGCAGATGCAAGAAAGGTCGAAGAAGGAAGGGTCTTCTGTGATAAAGATATTTTAAAGTTAAGCCTCTCATTTTTTTCCATACAGAATATGTTTGAGTTTATGATGTGCAGAGCATCGAAATGGGGTAAAACAAAACTATTTAAAATTCGAAAGATTGGTAGTCACATATATGCATCAAATGTAGTGCTGGGGTCACACAGGCAACTATCAGCTATAGTAGTGTACTCTAACATCAAGTATACGTCGTCTCGTAGTATAAACACATTGAAGGATATATGTAGTGATATGTTGCATACTTATGAGGTTTATTTAAATTGTTCAAAAGCGTGGAGATCTCCCGAGCAAACCCTGAAAATGATAAGAGGTGATCCGACCGATTCATTTGGTAACATATCAATATTTTTCTACATGCTTCGATGAAAGAATTCTGGGACGGTCACAAACTTAGAGGTTTACAGTCATAATTGCTCAGGTATTGCTTTATGGCACTTGGTGCATCAATACGTGGTTGGAAACATTGTAGGCCAATAATTGTGGTTGACGGTACGTACTTGAATGATCACTACGGAGGCACCTTTTCACAACATGTACGCAAGATGCAAGTAACAGTGTATTCGTCCCTGTATTTGGGATTGGAGATAATGAGAACGACAAATCTTGGAGATAATTTTTAGAAAACCTGAAAAAGGTGTACGGGAACAGAAAAGGGCTATGTTTTGTATCAGATCGGCATAATAGTATAAAGAATGCAATAGAACATGTTTATCCAGGAACCTATCATAGTATATGTTCGTATCATTTGTTGCAGAATTTGAAGTCACATTTTGGAAAATCTGGACAAAACATTACACAAGCTTTCAATTTAACTATCAGAGCTTACACATGAGAAGAATCCGAATATCACATGCGGCAATTGGATACAATGAATTAGAAGATTAGCGCTTATTTAGTATTATAGTACTTAAATGTACTTTTCCACAAAATATTGGAATGGTTACATATTGTAGTTATATGATATTAGACAATGCAATACATGTTTGTAGGTTGAGGTTGGACCTGAAAAGTGGTCACGAATCCATATGCCAGAAAATAGGTATTCAACAATGACATCGAACATCGTAGAACCAGTCAATACAGTCACAAAAGCAGCCAAAAAATTATCTAATCGTATCCCTGCTGGAGTCATTGAGACAAACGATGCAAAAATGATTTTGTAAACACAGAGACAACGTGCATGAGACTTTCACAAAGTTGACAAGCAAATACAAGAACGAGATAAGAAAAATGAGAATTGATTTAAAGAACTTGAGGGTAAGTTTTAATTTTGACGCTCACAACTACTCATACGACAGCGGCGTGAACTAATGTGACCTGAAATATAAATCTGTGATAACATATGTTTGTATATTTATGCACCTTTTATATATGTGACCTGAACGCACTGCATGTGACCTTCTCATACGATCCTGTGACATTAAACTGTGCAACTACATGTGACATTCCCATACAATTCTGTGACATTAAACTGTGAAACTGTGACCTGCTCAAATCTATAATTTGTGACATACACCCTAAGACTATGACTGCTGGGCAGATACTTGTTTGAACTGATGTAATTTGTCCATTTGATTATATTCTCCAAGGTTTTCCCTTCCAACTAGTCAGTGTTTTCTATTAGCGATGATAAGAAAACTTTCGTTGTTGATATTGAGAAGTAGATATGCACTTGCAGGATGTTATAAGTTGATTTGTTACCATGTCTAGATATGTGCATTGGCTGTAATTGCAAATACAAAAAGGGATCCATATACTTTTTATTCTTATTATTATGCACATGATGCATACTTGAACGTATACGAAAACTCTATATATCCTGTTGGAAATTCAAGCTAATGGACAATGCTTAAAGAAGTGCTACATGAAATTGTGTTAGCTCCTAACCAGAAACGGAGTTGTGAAAGGCCAATTGAGAAAAGGAAGAAATCATCTAGAGAAGGGAAACCAACAGTGAAATGTGGACGCTGTGGAGGATATGGTCATAACCGTAGGAGATGCTCCAGTCTTGTCCCATTGAGTTAATATTAGTCAATGCAATATATTGCAATAGCACATAATATATGTGACCATTATTTTTTCAAGCGTGCAAATATTATTTGAGTCTAAGTATTTGTTTGTTAATACATTCATTCAGATATGGTCAAAAGTTATGTAATCTAGTTGGCTGTAAATACCTATTCCGCATACAACAGGACTTGTGACATGATATTAAACACATAACCTCTGTTATTGCATTATGTGATCATTGTTAATTCAGAATTGTGACTTGATGAGTCATGCACATGCATGTGATCAAACTTCAAAGACATGCGACCAATAGTTTGGAAAAAAATTGACATGTGACTTCCTAACAACTATGTGACAAAAATATGATGAACACGAGACCTAAATCCTAGTGATATGTGACTAATAATAAATACATGTGATCAAAAAACAGTTTTGGGACATAATGTGCTGACAGGTAACACAAAATAGAGTTATCTCTGACCAATAATGGAAAAATGATTAAATTTGGCTCAAAAAAAAGTTAATGTGCCTCAGAATTATGTTATATGTGACATTTTATAACAATAAAAGGTCATGTACAGTAACTGCTTGTGATTAAGTAATCGGTGATCCAGTGCAAAGTGACTCATGAACTGTGACCATCTATATGCATATTAACCTAAAATAACCTATGACAAAAAATTATAGGTGACTAAAACAATTTCTGTGAAAAAAAATTACATTTTATAACCTGAAAAGTGATGCTGTTATATATTCCACACGAAAGCATTACACAAAAAAATCTCTGTACATAGCAACAAAACAAATCCACGGTGCAGAAACAACGACAAAAATACAAAATACTGGAGTGTACAGATCACAAAAGCTACAAACGAAAACTTCATCTTCCTTAATACATATGATGTGATTCTATAACAATCCCCTCCCCATTAAACCCTGCTTTGCATGCTTCATGTACATCTTCCGATATTTGTAAAATAGTGCAGCAATACATAGTCTACACTTGTTAATGTCGACTCTATGCGGTATAGAACATCGTCCGTCACGGAGGATGTATAAAGCGTACAAAATTACAAATATCCCTTGCAAAATAATAGTGAAAAATAATATTATGATTGAAAAATTTTCAGGTTAAGCATACATTATATGTCATAAGAATCACCCATTTGTCTGCTGAGGTAGCGTACTGTCGATGTGCACCTTCAATTCCTTGCAGTCAGGTTCGTGGTAATCAGGGTCCTTTTTTAAAATTTCCAAAGCATTCATAAGTGCCGGCAAGATTTTCACATATTGCTCAATGCCTTCTAAAACCTTCCAGTCACAATATGTTTTACTTGCCGAATTAAACACTGTCAAGGTGTGGCTTCTGAATTGTAGCACATCTAGCATCCAAAGGGCCTTGTTTGTGGGCATCGTTGGCATAAATACATGGTCAACATCGGCCCAAGGTGTACTTAAAGGTAGGCTATGACCAGTTATGACATTAACAAGGCTCAACTCCGACATCAAAACCTAGGGATCCTTCATAAAATCAGGGTATATCTCTTTTATTTTATGATGAAACCAAGAATTTGTTGTTGTAGCTTTGAACTTTACATTCTTGCCATGTTTTGCAAGCTGGCGAATGTAGTAGAAGCACGCATCCACGTGCTGTAAAAAAAGTAAACAATGACATGTAAAAAAAGGAAACCGTCAATGAAAATGTGACCAATATGTAAATATGTGACCAATATGTGAAAGTGTGACCAACAATAACATATAAGTAACGAAGTTAAAAATATGTGGCCAATCTGTGAATATGTGAGAGTATAATATGGTTTTATTGTACCGTGCTACTCAGAGACGATTCTATGTATAAGATTGTAGAACCATAACTTGTGACCAACTGGATATGAACTGATGACGAATGTAAGTTTGATTTTGTCGTCCTCGTCGTTAAACTTTTCTTGCAAACATGAAATTGAATATTGAGTGTTGCGCTACCATAATTTGTTCAGTTACATTCTCAGTTATATACAAATTGTACGTACTTATTTTTGGGTTTGAAACCCCTCTGGAACCAACTCATGAACGTAGATTTGTCAACTTCTTCAATAACGTCTTTGAAATGCTCAAAAACTATGATATGATCATCATGTTTGAACAATTTATCTTCTCCAACAATGAATGGAAACTTCAATATCCTCGCGGGACTCGAAAACCGCTTGACTGGTAATTCAGAACGACCTTCAGGAGACATACATTCCTATATATTGTTGTAAAAGCTCATTAAGTTTCACATCGTACATATAAACTATATGTGACTAATTTTTGAATGATCTGTGACCTATTAAAGTTTACTATTATTGGCATGTAGTTGGTCTGTGACAAGTATAGTACGAATAATGGATCCGTGAATATCAGGTTGCGTATATCCGATCCCCAAATCGAACAATGGTGGTTGAAGACTACAGGGGGGGGTACTAATGTCTTCACTTAGGTCTATCTTACCTTTCCCTTTCCTGTTAACATTTGGCTACACTGTTTGCACTTGTATTTTGAAGAAGAAGAAGAAGAATATTTGGCATGCCAATGTAACCATGGTGTACAAAATGAAATGTGTAAATATCATGTAAGTACATCGTCGGTCTGATCAGAGCTTCTAGTAACCTGAGTTTCCTTTTCTCCAACTGCGCGAACTTCTGTGCCTCGATCTTTTGCTTTTTCACTAAATCGTCTCATGATCTCTTCCATTGAATTGGATATCATTGCTGACACAGTCTCGGATAGAAACTACATGTTAGTTCGAATATCCATCAAGTCACTTTTTAGGACACCTTGCATTTGGACAATGAAGTTCATTTTTGTTGAGTGCACATCATTGAAGAATGACATCTGTGACTTGATGTCAGCGAGCTCCCTATTCAACAATTTATTGTTTGTCTAAGTTTACATATTTGCATCCTCAAATCCTCACATGCCTGACATAACACCAGACCAAGATAGTGTGACCAATTCTATGAAAAAAGAGTGATATGTGATTTAGGAAAATAGGTTCTGTGATGCAAATGTGGTAGATATGTGACCTTCATCTCAGTGATCTGTGACTAATGATTTCAAAAAAGATAATATGATATTGATCTGTGTCCGCTAATTAAAAAATAATTATATCGACTTACATCAACCCATTGTGCCCTGTGAGGGTGTAGTTCATTTGGAGAGTTATGGGCAGCTGATGGTGCTTCATCAATTGGAGATTTTTCACGGGGGTGACTCTTGACGTCGTGGTGGAGGATCAACGAAATCATCATCGTCGTTCGATATATTAGGCTGCCCCATACTACTGTCCATTAGCAGGATCATTGATTTTCCACTAGTACTAGCATTGTCGGCTGAATTTTTTGTCTTTTTTCTTGCGGCTCTAGCTTGACAGTTTGATTGAATCGGCTTCTTATACTAGACATTGTTCATGTATGGCATGGCCATTTTCATTTTCGATGGTTCCAAGTCACAAATCACAATCTGCAAAACTGTATATTAGAAAAAGTGTAATCATAATAGTTCACTTTATTGGTAACAAGGATTAGTGATGTATTACATCAACATTTGCGAAGCAGCAGCTCTTTCCAACTTAGCAACAGAAGATTGTTCATCTGCCATCCAATTTATGATTCGGGGATGCATCTTTTATGTTCGTGTGACAAAAATTCCATCTAGACTTGAAAAAGTCTCACAAATCCATATTTGGAAGGCTACCAACATACCTAGTAGCCTATAATATGGAGTTCTCCTACTTAACCCATCTTTCAATTAACCCAAGGTAATGTCAAATAATAATTTGCCCCATGAGCATCTGTTCATTACATCGAAGTCCTCAACCAAAGCAAACAAGTAGTTGTCAACAACTTTCTTATAATCTTTAGGAAAGAGATAGGCAGTGAGAAAATACAATACACCTATCCCAACAACATCATCATCCGATAGAGCTTCGACAAGATCCAAGTCCGGCATTTGACACACAGAGAAGAATGTGGACTTGATGTCTTCATGTGTCACAGTATCCACTTGAGAAAAGTATTTTCCCTTCAATTTTGATGTTCTATTGTCATACATCTATGTGTCACACTCTCCATGACATCTCAGGTCTTTAACTAAATAGAACTCAGAGATGGAGAACCTTACATACTTTCCAGCCACATAAAACCTCATTTCTTCGTTGTTCAGCTGATGAACTTGTCTCAGAAGGAAGAAGTGAATCAATTGTGGTTGTATCACGATCTCGCCGCACTCTAGAAAATGAACAAAATAGGTTTCCATTAATATATGTTTCTGTGGTCGGCTTAAGCTTGTCTGAATAGTATTCAAGACACCTTTTCAGATTGAGGTTGTAATTTTCCCAAGAAACCATCTATTTTTGGTATTATGAATTGCCAGGCCTGTCTTGAAATTGCAGATAATGTTAAACACTTATACTGAAAAAAAATCACACACAAATGATATGTTACAACACAAGAGATTCAATTAATAACATACTCTGTCGAACAGGTCACATATGCATACACATGTACACTCGGGTTAATAAGTTGAATAGGGTTACAGATCTTCATTGTTTAGAACACTCAAGTCATATATTCAGTAGGCTTTGGTCACAGATCTATTCATTATTAGTACATCCAAATCATATACATTCGGCTTAGGCCACGGATCATCTACCACGGTCACATTTAATACCTTTGACATCACGCAACATATAAGACATCAAATTAGAAGCACAAATGCAATCCCATACACATGCTGCATTGTTACTAACAAACCAATAACTAGAAGTTTTGTAATAAAATCAACGTTTTGAATTGTATCACATCACAGCAATGTGTCGCAATTTTGACAGTACATAAATTTCTTTGTGTGCAGCTAGTTCACAGATATGTGTATTAGTTTTCAATAAAATGAATAAGGTCAGAGATAAGAGCAATTCATTGTTAGCACCTCCAAATCACATACACTGAGCTCAGGTCACAGATCATCTACCATGGTCACATTTAGATCCTCTGACATCATGCAACATATCAGACACCAATCAAGTTATAAGCGCGAAAGAATTTCCATACGCTACTCTTCACACCCAAAAACCTAGGTCATGCCCAATACCGAATTTACTTCAACCGACTACAGTTCACAGAATGCCCAAATATCCAGCAAGTTTTTTCATTTTTCGATAAACAAAAAATAAAAAAAGGAGGAAATAACTTTGTTCGATTGGCCTTTTCGCTCTATCACAATCACTGAATGCGTTGGGGGTTTCCATGGGGCTGTTCTGTGAACTCCTTTTGCTTCTTCTTCTTGTTGTGTTTTCGAGATTAATAACCCATCCTACATCCTTCGATTTCTCCATTAGATTTCATTTTTTACTGTAAAGAAAGTGGTGTACTCACCATGGTGATTCTTGCACAAATTGAATTCGATAATGGTGAGATTGTAGGGTAACTGAACGACGATGTTTGGACTGTTGGTGGATGGGTTCGAATGAGTGAGGGTTTGGAGATGACGCGAAATCGTGGGAGAACAGAGAAAGTGTTTCGATATTGCATGAAATCGTGGGGGAAGAGAGAGAGAGAGAGAGAGTGAGAGAGAGGAAATGATTGACATGGTAGTTAAGAAAATTGTAATTTGAATTACGATAATTAAGGAAACGCGCCATCAGTTAATATACGTATCGACTAATTATTAAATGATAAAAAACAAATATTTCACATTTAATAATTATATAAAAACCTGACATGTGCATAAAAAACTTTCCCACCTGATACTTGCAGTTCAATCTTTAAACACCTGGGACAGTGTAATTTCCATAAAGATAAATAAACAAAAAGTCCAATGTCAGCATTAGGCTGAATCAACCAAAAAGCCTAAAACTAAAAATAAATAAATAAAGGAATTGGATTGGGCCCAAAGTCCGATGCAGGCCTGTACCCACATTGTACTCTATTGGGCTCTGTCCCTAGTATTGGCCATCTCATCCAAATGGCCAATGCACCATAGCCAAAATAATCCCATAATATCAAACATCACGCAACTCACCAAAAATTATTAAAATGTAATATTTTGGAAAATGCCAAGACAAAAAGTGATGGTGCAATTTCCTTTAAAAAAAAACGAAGTTGGAATACCGAAGATCACATTTTCTAGAAGTTGACCTGGTTTGAAAGCAATGTTGACACACACACACATATACACAAAAAATAAAAATAAAAAATAAAAAAAGAACTTATCGTAGTATATGTTTCATAGTTGTGAAATAGATTCTTTAGTCCACATAAATTCTTAAATATTTTCTATTTTCAATATTCAATAAATAATGTTTTAATGTTTATCAATTTTCACATAAAGCAAAGTTGACCTGGTTTGAAAACAATTTAAACAGCATTAATGTTGGGTTTAATTAAGAAGACACACATTTTATCCTTCTCTTCCTTCATTTTCTCTCATTTCATAACACATTTTCTAAAAAAAATAAAATAAATAACAATAATAATAATCCATTTTAATGGAGCCCAAACAAGGACTTGAGTTGTTTAAAGGGAAGACCACATAATCACTACATTGTAAAAACACATTTCACAATTGACCAACTACCTAAAATCTTTCATAAATTAGGGAGTAAATAAAAAATAAAAAATATATTATGTTATAATATAATATACACTATTTTTGGACCAAAAAAATACTAATTTGCTCCAAATAAGTAAATATACCATATTTAAATATATTTCTCACAAAATCAAACCCGATTTTCTCTCTCTAACCAATGAAAACTCTCCAAAACCTCATCCGATTTTCTCTCTAAACAACCCATTCCTAAGAACTCTCCAAACCCACAAAAACTTCATTGCCATTCCTCAATGTCAAGTTAAAATCAATAAATAAAGTCACAATCTCATTGAAATACTTCTGATTTTCATTATTATGGAGAAGTTGAAGCTCGAATATGGAGGAATTGGATTTTCTCTAAACAAAAATTGAAATTCTATGATTGTCAAAACAACATTAAATCACGAAAAATAAACTGTTAATCGTCGATTTCAAGCTACAATCATCCAACGAAGTCACAATTTTGTCGACATAGTTCTGACTTTAGTTTTGGAAAACTTGAAGCGCAGCAATTTTAAGGTTTTTCTTATATTTAAAATTATCTTTCAATTTCCTCTTTTTTTTTATACTTGTTGAAGCTCGGCAAAAAATACGTGTATAACTGTTTTTACAGTTATAAACGTGCTGATCTGTGACTATTTGTAACCATTTATGTAATTCATTCATATAGATACATGTTTCTATTGACTGTGACTAGTTGTGACTACGGAATTGAATAGATTGTAACCTATATGTTAAATGTCCCGACAGTCCATATGTGGAAATAGTTTGATCTATGATCAATGTCATCGCATTAAAAGTTGACTCTCTGTGACCTTATATTTGTTTATTTTATGTGAACATATTGACATTTCTTCTGGACTTTTGTGACCTATAACTTCTTGATCTGTGACCTGTATTGACCAATGTCATTGCATTTGAATGTTTCCTGATTTTGATGAATAAAGTGTGACATGCTTTTATTTGTCACAATCAGGGATGGCAATTATTCACGTATACCTGTTATATGGAAGTCACACATCACTTATACTAGTGAATGACACATGCAAGTATGATGAATTGGTTGAGTTTGTTGTTTCAGAGTTGGGGCTTAGTCACACAGAAATATTTGTGAGATTGACATATTTTTTGAATTCTACTTTACCTCCAGTCCGGATTCTAAGCAACAACAATGTCTTAACTTATTTGAGGCTAAAATCTTTGGATGGAACTGTATCAAACTATCCTATTATCGTTGATGTTATCACTGCAGATTCATGTCAGTCAACATGTGCATTCCAATGCCCAGACTCATCAACTACTTCCATTGAGTCATCAGCTAATGTATATTTTTTATAACAAATAGCTCAGGATATTTGTGACTCGGTTATGACGGTTAGAAAATATTGGAGAAGATGTGACATTAGTATCTCAAGCAGATGTTAGAGAAATAGCTGAGGGAAAAGTTTTTCACAACAAGGAAATACTAAAAATGAGTTTGGCCTTCTATGCCATACAAAACAAGTTTGAATATAAGGTGTTGAGATCGGACAAGAAGGACTACGTAATAAAGTGTTCGCAAGACGATTGCAAGTAGATATTTAGATCGTCACGCTTGGGAGAAACGAAAATTTTTAAAATCAGGAAAATGTATAATGGTCACACATGCTCCACGAACATTGTCTTAGGATCTCATCGACAAGCATCTAGCTTAATTGTATCCAACTGCATTAGGTACAAATACAATTCTTCACGTACAATCTACACCCCTAATGACATCTCAAACGACATGTTAAATAAATATGGAGTATCGGTGAACTACATGAAGGCATGGAGGTCAGGTTAAAAGATATTAAAATTGATTATAAGTGATCCGACGACATCATTTCAATTGCTGCCTTTTTATTTCTTTATGCTAGAACAGATGAACATAGAGACAGTCACAAGAATAGAAATGAATTATTTACATCGATTTAAATATTGTTTTATGGCTTTGGGTGCATCAATCGTCGGTTGGAAATATTGTAGGCCAGTCATTGTAATTGATGGTACATATTTAAATGGCCACTATAGGGGTACACTCTTTACGGCTTGTACACAAAATGCAAACAACAATATCTTCATACTAGCTTTTGGGATAGGGGATAATGAAAACGATATGTCATCGAGATGGCTTCTTGAGATATTGAAGAGGGCATATGGATCTAGAGACGGATTATGTATAGTATCTGATAGACATAATAGTATAAGAAATGCCATGAAACTTGTATATCCAAAAGCAATGCATGGGATTTGTTCATACCATTTGTTGAAAATTTTGAAGACTCATTATGCAAAATCAGGTCACAATGTCACTCATGCAGTCAACTCTACTGTAAGAGCCTATACAGTGGATGAATTTGAATACCAAATGCAGCAATTAGACTCAATAAATGAAGAGATCAGGGGATATTTGGTATGTGATTGTTTGAAACATATGTTATGGCTTCTTGTGACTTGTTCTGTGATGTTATGAAATTTCTATGAATATCTGTGATCATGTATGTTTAATGTACAAACTATATTTCATTTATTATTACATGAAATTGAAACATGATTATGAATGAAATATATCAGTGGATATTTAGCATGTGGTCACATTTACAATTGAAACATGATATAGTTTTATGAATGTGTCCATTTGTGACATGTTGTGTGATAATACTGACTATCTATGAACTTTTTAGAGTTATTTATGATCATATGTGACTTGTCACTTATACTTGAATCTGTTATCTAATAATTTTTTGTAGTTGAATGTTGGATATGAAAAATAGTCAAGATTGCACATGCCAACCAATAGATACTCTACTGTGACATCAAACATAGTAAAATCTGTTAATGCAGTCATGAAGGCGACAAAAAATTACCCCATTAGAGCACTTCTAGAATCATTGCGACAAACGATCCAATCTTGGTTTTGCAAAAATAGAAATGACGCACATGGCATGATATGATCCAAGAGTCGAGCCTGATGAAGACAAGTGCAAGACGAGACCCGTTGATAGTTGATGGCGGACCAATGACGCGATTAAGGGCAAAGCAAGTGAAACAAGCGATGGGATTGCTCGTTCAAGAAACCATGGATGGAACCATGTTCGGAACTCAAAATGGAGCAACTTTCATGTTTGGGTCGAAGGCCGAATCGACTTGGATCAATTTATTATCAAACTACGAAAGCGGAGGCAGAAATCAAGACCATGCGGCCGCACAGGCAAAATTCTATGCGGCCGCACAGCATGATACCGAAAACCAAAAGACCAACTCAAGTTAAACCATGCGACCGCATGGATTTACACCATACGGCCGCATGGGCCAAAAAAATTAGCGATTTTTCTATTTTTGGCCGAATTTTCTAGTTTCGATAGAATTCTTATGGAATCAAATTATTACCATAATTTGATGGTTTTGGATGTTTTTATTTATTAGTATAAATAGGAGAATATCTTTTCATTGTAAAAACTTTTGAACTTTTGACTTGAATTAATATTATAGAGAGAGAATTATTCTTTCAATTTAATTGTTCTTCTTGAACAATCTTGGAACTTATCAAGATTCAACTTCTTGTGACGTTCTATCAATCGGATTGCGGGTTCTTTCAATTGTAATCGAGGGATTTTAGGTTCTTCGCTAATCTAGAGTTTTTTGATTCAATTCTTGTGGTTCAAGATCCAAAACCGGGTTAGTATTGACATTCTTAGGTTCCGCATCAATCTCATTGTGGGTTTCGTAGTTTCCATTGCTACGGGGTTCGCATCAGTTGGTATCAGAGCTTTGGCTCCAATTTAATCAGGTTATATCCTTTGTTTTCTAATTTTTTTTTCAATGCCTTGTGTTCTTGTGTCCAGAAGGTTTTCTTGATCTTTGATCCAAAAATTTCATCAAAAATCATAAAATTTCGTTTTTGGGCTCAATTTTCGCCCAAATCAGTTTTCGTTTTCTTTGTTGGTTTTGTTGTTGATTTCTGGATCTAAAAAAATCTTGTTAAATAATTATTGATTCGTCAAATACCAACTATTATTATTCATTATCGTTTCTAAATTACTTGGACACATTGAATCATTCCATTCCTTCATTCAAATCAAGTTTTAAAAGTTTTCTTTGAGTCCTTTGTTACAATTATTGAGTCACATCCGGTTTGGGGAATTCTATACGAATTGATTGAGTTCATTAATTGTTCCTAGAAGCAATTGTTGAAAGAATTGAGTGGTAAAAGGTAGAGAGGTGAGCTTAATAGAGAGTAAAAGCCTTGTGTGTATTTCTGAGTGACTTTTGGTGAGGCAGTAAAATAAAATTTTAGTGTTAGGATGTCAGAAATGGCAGAATCAATCTCAAGCCGACAAGGCAATAATAGCAATGCAACGGAGGATTTAGTGCAGAGGTTTGAGAGGGCGTTTGGAGATGTGAGAGATAGGTTGGAGAAGCAGGAGGTTTGGATGAATATATTAGATACATCGGTGGCTAATCTTAGTCGGGGGGCATCGAGTGGATGTATCCAATGCCAGAGGACCGGATAGATGGGAGCCTAAGAGGGAAAGGCGAGAGGAGTATGGATATGGGAGTGACATGGGCGAAGATGAATTTCATGGTGTTGAGATGGGAAGGATGAGGAATAGAGGCGATAGGTTCAACAGACGGGGTCGAAATGATCGCAGGGAGGAGTTGGATGGAAACTTGGGAAATATAAAAATGATAGTTCCTTCATTCAAAGGAATGAGTGATCCCGAGGCATACCTGGATTGGGAAAGTAAGGTTGAAATGATCTTCGAGTGTTATAACTATTCGGAGGAGAAAAAGGTGAAGTTAGCAGTTTTGGAGTTCAGTGACTATGCAATTTCATGGTGGGATCAAGTGATTACTTCACAACGTAGGAGTGGGGGAAGATCAATCAGCACTTGGGATGAATTGAAGTCATTGATGAGAAAGAGGTTTGTTCCTAGCCACTATTACCGAGAGATCCATCAAAAACTGCAAGGTCTATATCAAGGGTCGAAAAGTGTAGAGGACTATCATAAGGAGATGGAAATATTCATGATTAGGGCCAATGTGGTGGAGGATCGGGAGGCTACCATGGCACGATTCTTGAATGGGTTGAATAGTTGCAACATTATGTGGAGTTGGAAGACATGTTGCATGTGGCTATAAAGGTAGAGAGACAGCTGAAAAGGAACGGGGCAGCTAGGCAGCCGTTAGGAACTTCAAGTGTTAATCCATCTTGGAAGCCAAGGTGGAACAATAACAACAAAGGTGATAAAGCTGTACTTAAAGGTAGGAATGAGTGGCAGAAAGGGAAAGAAGAAAGTGCTAGCAAAACAGCTCCCAAAACAGATTCACAACCATCAAGGAATCGAAACATCAAGTGTTTCAGATGCTTGGGGTCAGGGCACATTGCTTCTCAATGCCCAAATAAACGGGTAATGGTTTTGTTGGATAATGGAGAAGTGGTGAGTGAAAGTGAAGGAGAGTTTGAGGACATGCCTGCATTGGAGGACGTTGAAGAAGAAGAAAAATTGGAGTTTACTGTTGGGGAATGGTTGGTGTCAAGGAGAGCTCTTAACACTCAAGTCAAAGTGGATGATTCGGAGCAGCAGCGAGAAAATATATTCCACACACGTTACGTCAACGATAAGGTATGTAGTATGATTATTAATGGTGGGAGTTGCACGGATGTAGCTAGTACAACTTTAGTTGAGAAATTAGGACTAGCATTGTTAAGATACCCTAGGCCTTATCGGTTGCAATGGTTGAATGAAAGTGGGGAAGTTAGGGTGAATAAAAGAGTTTCAATTAATTTCTCAATTGGGAGTTATAATGACAAAGTAGTATGTGATGTGGAGCCTATACATGTGGGTCATATCTTGTTAGGAAGACCATGACAATATGATAGAAGGGTCACACATGATGGTTATAGGAATCGTTATAGCTTTGTCAAGAATGGAAGACTATTACTCTTGCACTATTAACACCAACACAAGTGTATGGAGATCAAATCAAGCTGAAAAGTGAGGAAGACGAGAGAATAAGAGAGTCAGGAAAAAGGAGAGGTAATAGTGAAACCATCACTAAGAGAGAAAATAGTGAGGTGGCTAAGAGTGGAGAAAAGAGAGAGAAGCCACATGAGCGGAGAGAAAAAAAGTCAGTTGAAAGGAGAGAAAAAGAGTCAGCTGAACGGAGAGAAAAGCCAAAAGTCAACTTCTATGCAAAAGAGAGTGAGTTGAAAAAGGCTATGAGCGATAAAAGGCAAATGATATTTTTAGTGTACAAGGAGTCCCTCCTCAATTTTGAGGATTCTAACACATTCCTCCCTAGTTTGGTTAAGTCTTTATTGCAGGAGTTCGACGATGTGTTTCCTGAGGAGATGCCAAGTAGATTGCCACCAATCAGAGGCATCGAGCACCAGATTGACTTTGTACCCGGAGCTGTCATACCGAATCGACCAACTTACCGAAACAATCTCGAGGAGACAAAGGAGCTTCAAAAGCAAGTGGAGGAGTTGATGAGCAAAGATTATGTCAGGGAGAGCATGAGTCCATGTGCTGTACCTGTTTTGTTGGTGCCTAAGAAGGACGGGACTTGGAGAATGTGTGTGGATTGCCGAGCTATCAACAATATCACGGTAAAGTATCGTCACCCAATACCTAAGCTAGATGATATGCTTGATGAGTTGCATGGTGCTTGCATTTTTAGTAAGATTGATCTTAAGAGTGTATCATCAAATTCGCATGCGGGAGGGTGATAAATGGAAAACGGCGTTTAAGACTAAATATGGATTGTATGAATGGTTAGTTATGCCATTTGAACTCACTAATGCATCGAGCACTTTTATGCGTTTAATGAACCATGTCTTGCGTGCTTTTATTGGAAAATTTGTTGTAGTTTATTTTGATGACATCTTAATCTATAGCAAAAATCTAGATGAGTATTTAGAACATTTAAATTGTGTGCTTGTTGTGTTGCGAAAGGAACAACTATATGCTAATTTCAAAAAGTGCATATTTTGCATGGATAGAGTTGTTTTCCTAGAATTTGTGGTTAGTGCTAACGAGGTGGAAGTCGATGAAGAAAAGATAAAAGCTGTTAAAGAATGGCCAACACCTAAAACTATAACTAAAGTTAGGAGTTTTCATGGATTGGCTAGTTTTTATAGGCGATTTGTAAAAGATTTTAGCACCATCACCACATCGTTGACTGAAATAGTAAAGAAAAGTGTAGATTTTCATTAGGGAGAATCTCAAGAAATTGCATTTAACACAATTTAGGGTAAGCTATGTAAAGCACCTGTTTTGGCATTACCAAATTTTGATAAAACATTCGAGGTTGAGTGTGATACATCAGGAATAGGTATAGGAGCAGTGATAATGCAGGAAAGGAGACATATTGCTTACTTTAGCGAAAAGTTGAGTGGGGCAGCACTGAATTATCCGACATATGACAAGGAGCTATATTCACTTGTTCGAGCATTGGAGACTTGGCAGCACTACTTGTGGCCAAAGGAATTCGTGATACACACCGATCATAAATCTTTAAAGCATTTGCAAGGTCAAGGTAAGTTGGACAAAAGACATGCGAGATGGGTGGAGTTTATCGAGACATTTCCCTACGTCATCAAGTACAAACAATGTAATGAAAATATAATTGCTGATACGTTGTCTCGAAGGTACGTGCTTTTAAATTCATTAAGTACTAAATTATTTGGTTTCAAGCATATTAAGGACATGTATGAATCTGATTGTGATTTTTCTAGTATTTATGCTTCATGTGACAAAGGTGCATTTGATAAATTCTATAGGCATGAAGGATATTTGTTTAGGGAAGATAATTTGTGCATTCTTAATTGTTCTTTGCGTAAATTATTGGTAAGGGAAGCACATGGGGGTGGTTTAATGGGACACTTCGGGGTTCAAAAGACTTTACACATATTAGGGGAACATTTTTATTGGCCTAAAATGCGACATGACGTAGAACAAATATGTGAAAAGTGCATAACTTGTAAAAAAGCTAAGTCTAAGGTTCAACCCCATAGTTTGTATACTCCTTTGCCTGTACCTAGTGAACCTTGGGTAGACATATCTATGGACTTTGTATTAGGTTTGCCTAGGACAAAAAGGGGTCGGGATTCAATATTTGTAGTGGTCGATATGTTTAGTAAGATGGCGCACTTCATACCATGTCATAAAACTGACAATGCTAATAATATTGCAGACTTATTCTTTAGGGAAATAGTATGTTTACATGGAGTACCTAAAAGTATAGTGTCTGATATGGACGTGAAGTTTTTGAGTCATTTTTGGCGTGTTCTGTGGAGTAAGTTAGAAACTAAGTTATTATTTTTTACAACTTGTCACCCACAAACAGATGGACAAACTGAAGTAGTTAATCGAACTATGACTCAACTACTTAGGACAGTGATCAATAAAAATCTGAAATCATGGGAAGAGTGTTTACCGTTTATAGAGTTTGCATATAATCGAGCTACACATTCTACTACTTTGTTTTCTCCTTTTGAAATTGTTTATGATTTTAATCCACTAACACCTATGAATTTAATGCCTTTGCCTGTGCATGAACGAGGTAGCTTGGATGGGAAACGAAAAGTCGAGATGGTGAAAACACTCCATGAAAAGATCGGGATGCAGATCGAAGAGAAAGGAAAGCTGATTGCATCAAAAGCAAATAAAGAAAGAAAACAAGTTACATTTGAGCCTGGAGATTGGGTCTGGGTGCATTTCAGAAAAGAGTTTTTTCCAGAACAGAAGAAGTCAAAATTGCAACCACGAAGCGATGGACCATTTCAAATCATCAAGAGGATCAATGACAATGCATACAAAGTGGATTTACCAGGTGAGTATAATGTTTCAACTACTTTTAATGTATCTGATCTCTCTCTGTTTGATGCAGGTTCAAATTAGAGGACGAATCCTTTTGAAGAGAGAGGGGATGATATGATCCAAGATTCGAGCCCTACGAAGGCAAGTACGAGACGAGACCTGTTGATAGTTGATGGCGGACCAATGACGCGATTAAGGGCAAAGCAAGTGAAACAAGCGATGGGATTGCTCGTTCAAGAAACCATGGATGGAACCATGTTCGGGACTCAAAATGGAGCAACTTTTATGTTCGGGTCGAAGGCCGAATCGACTTGAATCAATTTGTTATCAAGCGACGAAAGCGGAGGCAAAAATCAAGACCATGCAGCCGCACAAGCAAAATTCCATGCGGCCGCACAGCATGATACTGAAAACCAAAAGACCAACTCAAGTTAAACCATGCGACCGCATGGATTTACACCATGCGGCCGCATGGGCCAAAAAAATTAGCGATTTTTTTATTTTGGCCGAATTTCCTAGCTTCTATAGAATTCTTATGGAATCAAATTATTACCATAATTTGATGGTTTTGGACGTTTTTATTCATTAGTATAAATAGGAGAATATCTTTTCATTGTAAAAACTTTTGAACTTTTGACTTGAATTAATATTATAGGGAGATAATTATTCTTTCAATTTAATTGTTCTTCTTGAACAATCTTGGAACTTATCAAGATTCAACTTCTTGTGGCGTTCTATCAATTGGATTGTGGATTCTCTCAATTGTAATCGAGGGGTTTTAGATTCTTCGCTAATCTAAGGTTTCTTGGTTCAATTCTTGGGGTTCAAGATCCAAAATCGGGTTAGTATTGACGTTCTTGGGTTCCGCATCAATCTCATTGTGGGTTTCATAGTTTCCATTGCTACGGGGTTCGCATCATAGCACTTTCACAAAACTTGCAACAAAACATGAGAAGCTGCTAAGGAAAATGAGCTATGATATGAGAAATTTAAAGGTAAAAACAGAAAAATTATGTTTGTTATGTTGATCACAAGTATAACTTTAAATAATTTTTATTTTCAGGTTTCATCTGTCAGTCACACTTTGTTTGAAGTGAGGGACAATTCTTCATCTTACATGATTGATATAACTCTACATACATATAGTTGTAGAATGTTTCAAGTGGATCAACTTCCCTGTCCACATACACTGACAGTAATAACAACATTGAAGCTGATTGTGTATGTCTTTTGCTCGGTGTATGTCACACAAGAGATGCATATCTGAATACCTACAAAGAGACTTTTTTTCATATAGGTAATAAATCAGAATGAAATTTGTCAGAAGATGTGAGTAATAGAGTCGTTTTGGCTCCAGACCAAAAAAGAAGTTCTGAACGATCTACTAAGAAAGAAAGAAGCCAGCATATGAGAGATCACAAGTTGTGAAATGTGTAAGATGCGGTGAATCCGGTCACAATCGTCGAACATGCAGCAACATGGTGCCACTTAACCAAAATGACAGAAAATTGAAAATAAAGAAAAATCCAAAGACATTCAAATAGCTTAGCATAATTTTTTTTACACAATGATATTCTTTGTAATTACAAATTATTTCATTTTATTGCCAAATTATGTATTTTTTGGATTATAGGAGTTGATAGATTTATGTATTGAGCTTACATTATATCTCATGATGTCACATATTTTTGGAAAGGGCCGTGTAGATAGACATTGATTGTGACTCTGTTTGTGATGATTGTGACCATTTCAAGCATAAAATAAGCTCTATGTTTTTTGTTTAACTTGTGTGTTCAAACTAACTCTAAATGTCATCTTCCTCTAGATGAGACCAATTTTGTGCTTACTTTTTTTTTTTTTTTGTAAGAGTGTCAATCATAAATGTGAAGCATTTATAACCATTAGTGACATGTTCATATGTAACAAGTTAACCAACAATTGCTATTCGTGACCATCTGTGACTTGCAGTTATATAAAAAAGTACTCGTATATGACAACTTGTGACCTATTCAAGTCATGCAAATCGACCAACTATTGCTATTTATGACGATCTGTGACTTGGAGTTATATGACACATTACTCACATGTGACTATTTGTGACCTTTTCAGACTATGCAATATTCTCATGTGAACTGTTCAGACTGTGTAAACTTTTACATCCATAAAAAAACATAGATGATATAAACAAAATCATTCACATAAACACCAGTACTTTCACCTTGTAACAGTTGACAAAAACAAATTCGAATTCAATTCCAAGACATATTACAAAGATAACATCTATCGACTATATCATAAAAACTTCTGTTTGTCTAATTTAGACCAACTATCAATCTAATTCATCATGAAAACAATGCCATCAACAGTTCATTCATTCATTTGACTTTGAATTTCCCTTTTCAATTTGCCTCAATTGTTTGTTTTTTAATAGCAACGCCGTAATCTCAAGTCTGGCATTCCCAGCATCAAAAGACATTAGCATTTTTCCAAGATCATTGTGCAACAAATACTGTGCATACTTTATGACAAAAAATTGATGAAAAATAATAAAACTTGCAATTCCCATAGGGAAGCTTACCCATTTTGTTGTTGAGGCAGACCACTGACAATGTTAACATGCAAACCCCAAATTTGTCACTAATACAATCACTAGTTTGTATCCACAGCCCGACAAATTTTAACAGGTGTGTAAGAGTCTTCACAAATGGTAAAACCCCTTCACGAACCTTATTGTCCCTGTATGATTTGTTGTTTGAATTATATATATAAAGGACATGATTAGTAATATCAAGCTGCCCTAACATTCAATGAGCATGATTTGTGGGCATAATGGACATCAACACAAATTCAACTTCTCTTCAAGCAGTATTAAATGGTAACTGTTCACCATTGATGGTTTTGATTAGCTCATCCTTCTCATTGACAATGATTGGGTCTTGAATAAATTTGGAATATGACGACTTGATTGTCATATCAAATATGCAATCTGTAGTAGTAACTTTCATCTTCACACCTTCACCGAACTTGGCAAATTGTCTTATATAATGAAAGCATGCATCTAAGTGCTGTATTAACAAAGAATATACATAAGTAATACAAACTACTATGCATATCTGGAAAATGGTGACAATAGTGTACCATATTGTTCAATGATGAATTATAATCGATCAACGCATACCACCAAGTTTTATGATGAACAGTGACAGTGCCACAGACAAACTAAGAACTTATCATGTTATCTGCATCGTTGAACTTTACTCTGTGCACACACATATGCCTCATCAAACAAATGAATAAGATGGTGACTAATTTATTTTTGTCTGTGACCAACAATGCTATAGTCACAAAAAGTAATGGAAGGTCACAATTCACTAAAGAACACTTAAAATCTTTGTTTAATTACTTGTTCTTAGATTTATATCATCTGTCAAACCAATTCTAGAATGAACTTAGATATGTACTATCAACTCCCTTCGAATAATTTTGGAACACGACATTTATAGAGTTAGATTTTGATCAAGCAGCAACATGACGTCAATCAACTTTAACGAAAGGTGATTGCAGAATTTTCGATGACTTTTGTGCTCTCTTCACAAGAAGTCCAGATGATGGTGGTACAGATGTATCGTCCTGAATAAAAAACATAAAATCATCATTTTCTTAAAATAGTGTATGACAATCGGCCTGAATTAATAATATTAAAACACTAAATGTTCCATTAAAACTAACATCTTTGGATTGAAGTTTAGTAGACTCCAACACGCGTGCAATAGCCTCATCAACCTGATCTTGCACTTCTTTACTGACAAAAAATGAATCGTCAGAACTTTTAGGTGTCTGTGAGAAGCTAACTCCTTAAAGGATATTCAAGAACATAGTCATCATGAAGAGCATGTGGAAACTCAAGTGCCATGTGACCCTTGTCCATTTTTTCAGTCACATCATCACCTTTTCGCTCAGGTTCTATGTGATCCTTGTCCTTTTTTCAGCCACATCATCACCTTTTAGTTCAGGTTCCATGTGACCCTTGCCCTTTTTGTCAACCACATCATTATCTTTCGACACAGGTTCCATGTGACCCTTGCCCTTTTTGTCAACCACATCATCTTTCGACACTTGTTCCGTCAAAATATCTTCACCACTCAACTTCTTATGAAGTTCATCCATCACCGAAGATAAAATATCAAATATAGATTCAACAAAAATTTTAAGAGACAACCTGATGTCACTCAAGTCATCTTTCAATATATTATGACTTTGAATGATCTCATTGAGCTTTAAAGAATTTTTTAATTTACGCATGTTTACATTCATCTCAGATAATTCTGACTTCATCGACATAAGCTCCTCTTTCAACCCTTTGTTTTCCACTTGGAGCTTGGTTATTTCCTTATCAATCAACTGCTTCAGTCGACTACATTCCTGATAAATTTTGTAGTTAGTGTAATTGTATATAAAATGTGTTCTTAAGTGAATAGACAATGAAATTACTTACCTCAACATATGAGCAATCTGGATGGTAGGCAGCACTTTGCTGATCGCTAGAGCTAGAGCCAGTAGCCTCCATTTGTTTATACAACGATAGGTCTACAAAATCTAAATCTTCAACATGCACCTTCAACAACAAGGGAGTTGCCTCACTTGTGCCCACTTGATTTTTTAGAGATTCTAACGTTCTGAGTTGATTGTCTAGACTTTGAGTACTGCACATCTACCGATCGTACACAACATACACAAGAATGAAGAAAAAGTCACAAAACACAAGTCACATGTTTCACGTCACAATCATATGAAGAAAGTCACACATCACACGTTTCAGATCACATTCACAAGTCACAAGTCACAACATACATAAGAACAAAGAAAGTTACAAGTCACAAGCCATAACATACATAATGACAAAGAAAGTTATAAGTCACAAGTTACATGTTTCAGGTCACAGTTATAAAAGATATGTCACTTTACAAACATGATATTTATAATTCAGGTCACAAATCATATTTCATATTATAATATATGTGAAGTTCATATTTAGAACCTGTCATATATGGCATTGTGAGCTCTACTTCAGATGGACCAATGTCATTTATCACAACCTGTTTCATATAAGATGAAAAAAATATTAAGTATGTGTCATTTCAAAATTTATACAATTAACCAAATGATTACATAACAAATTAGATGTATTTAAGACTTTACATTCTCATTACGAAACACTTTGTCCTCCAACAATGCCGCTGAAGGATGTTTGTGCATAGTCTAATTCATAATGTGTGGATATTTCTTACAAATTCTTGTGGCCACATTCTCCTCAAGTGCAGATATGCACTCATATAGCCATACTTGGAAAGCCACTAAAAAACCTATCAATCTGTAGTGACTAGTTTGTTTTGATAGTCCCTTTCTTAGTGACGATAAAATTATTTCAGACAAATATCTACTCCAAGAAAATATTTCAAAAGTAGCAAAATCATCTACAAGTGCAAATATATATTGATCCACTACATTTGGGTAGGATGTAGCAATTAAATATGAAGTGATGAAATAGATAATTTCAATTTTAACAACATCAATGTCTGATGCATCATCCAGCAAAATAAAAACCCTCTTGACATATTCACTTGTAACAAATTTTAAGTCCTTAAAATATGTGTCCTTCACTGAAGACGATTTTTCATCTAACATCGGTCGACCATCAACCTCATCATACCTCAATCCCGTAACCAAACAAAATTCAGCAATTGAAAATCGAATATATCTCCCATTTAGGTTAAACTACATCTTCTGCTTGTTTGGTTGCTTGACTTTCCGTAGTAAAACTTGATGAATCAATTATGGCTGCACAACTATTTCTCTACAATGCATGTAGTAGGAGAAACATGTGTTTTTTAGAATTTCCCTCTGGACAGTATTAAACTTCATCACAAAGTACGTAATGACACCTTGTATTGGTGTTGTGGTGATCTTCCCAGAAAAACAATTCCTTGATTTCATTATATATTTCCAATCCTGCACAACCATAATGTCAAAATATTACTGTGACCTTCGTTGTGACTAGTACATACATATTCAGATCATAAATAGTTGGTTACAAAATTTCCAAGATCATAACATAAAGAAGTATAAAGTCACAACACCTACTTCATTCATAAACAATCTAGCACCCTTAGAAAACGACATTCGATTAGAAAAATAGTAATTGATTACCCAATACATAAAATAAGTCAAAAACCCTTCAAATTATAAAATACCTAAAGCAGGTCACAAAATGATATTTCCTTCATAGAATACCCAAAACAGGTCACAAACTACACAAATAATTGGTCACAAATTTCAGCAATTAGGTCACAGAATCGAAGCTCACCTTCTTCATAGGTTTCCCGCTAGAGGCCGATATTTTAACTCTCTTTGTTGAAGAAGAATCTCCTCCAACATGTTTCCACTTTACTTTATCCTTCTCCATTACTTTCGCACAAACACTACGAGTTTTTGTCATTTCAAACACTACTATGCTTTAAACTAAAATGTAATATGAATATTTCTTCGATAAACAAAAATCTATTGAGCGGTTGGTACCGGTAGAGAAATACAGTGAGACGTTTCTTCGCTGTATTGGAGAGAGAAATAGGTTGTTCCGGTATTCACGAAATAGAGAGAGATAGACATGATTTTTATGCACCGAACTGTAGAGAGAGAGAGAGAGAAAGGCGGTTTTAATAAAAATTCAGCACGGCACCGCACTGTAGAGAAAGAGAAAGGCGGTTTATGGTAAAAAGATATTGACGTGAGTTGAATGATGGATGACTACGTGTAGAGAGACGTATTATGGACAGTTCAGATTGCGTTATCACGTAAACCGTGTAATTAACTTATTTTTATTAATTTTAAAATAAATAATTAACACCAGATTTTAGAAGATTTAACTTAATGATCCTAGTTAGTTTTGAAATGTAAAGTTTAGAAGTAGTGTTTTGCATTATTTTACCTTGTTTAAATCCAATGCGATATTATCTTCTCTACACACCAATCATGTGAATATTATGCACATAAAACGATCAAATTTCAAAATTTACACAGCGAAACATGTCATTCATAACCAATGCTGAGTGATTATGCAATGTCCTTACGATGTCGATGACTAGGAAAGCTCCTACTCTGTTTTTGTTTTTTTGTTTTTTTTTTTTTAACTTATACAAGCCTCTTTAATTCTTGTACTAAATAATACTAAAAAATGTTCTAGTAAAACGTATAGTAACCTATAACAAGAAGACGAACAATCATGGACTATGATACTCATTTCGAATCTAAAATTACTTTTAAATCTCTCAATTGATGCAACACGGAATGAAAAACATTTCTTAGAATGTTTAGATAAATTAATATTTTCTTGTAACTAAATATTCTCCCAGACCATTTGAAAACACTTATCCTCACAGTTCTATGATATATCTATATATTAAAACATAAAAATACTCTTGTCATACAATTTTACAGTCACATACTTCAACTAAATAAATGGATTAAAATGTAAATTTTTCAAGCTTAGCAAACATGCTATGAAGAGATTATTTGTCAAAATCGACAATTATTATGACCATAAGTACCAAATTACTCATGTAAATATCCTATTTACAAACGAAAATAATTGGCTCTCATAGTTTATTTATCAATGAGTTTTCAAAATAGATATGCAGAAAAAAATTTATATATACTGGACATACCTTATATTTCCTATACCTACCATATCAACATAAAGAGTTCTTGCACCCATAAAGATTTCTCGGCAATTTTTTATTGTTCTGTCCAATGAACAAGTTAAATTTTGGTAAGATACACGTTCGGCTAAGATGAAAACATATACACATGAACAAGTTAAATTTTGGCAAGAACAGAAAATGAGATGTAGGAGGAATGGAGAAGAGGGATATGTAGTGAAGTGGAGAAAGGAGATGAAGCATCATTGATATGAAGGACATAGGTATTAAGCGAGTTGGAAATTGTTTAACTTTTCCAGTTTTTGAAGGACATAGGTATTAACTTTTACAGTTTCTCAGACGTGATGTCTCATCATCTGCCCAGTCTTCCCCATTTTTCCACGCCAGCCTCACATTTTCTTTGAACTGTGTCATTTGGTTTGTCTCCTGTGGACTAAGAGTATGAATCTCGTATCTTAAATATGTGATTGATTAAAAATAAATTTTAAAAAATTAGGATCAAACAGATTTTTATAAATCATTAGAACTGAAGGAATTGATAACTGGAAGATTTGAAATTAGAATTAAGATCCCGTTTGGTAGTCATTTTTTTTTAAAATATATTTTTCTCTTTCTTATTTTGATTACATAATATTTATTAAAATAATATTATATGTAAATCAAAAATTTTTTCTTATTTCTCAATCACACGTTTCACATCAATGTACCATTCTAAAATATATTTTTACATAAAAAATCTCTGCCAAACACCCCCTAAACGAATTCTTTTCTTTTTATTTGATGAAAAAATTTATATTCAAAGTAACCTTTAAATGGGACAAATAGTGGGACGGGACCATATTTTCTGTATCCGCCTTGTATCTAGTTTGGGGTGGAACCCCATGATTATCGAGTTTAAGGAGTTCTATTTTTTTTTTTTTCTCCTCTCTTTTGTCATCCCTAGTTTAAGAACCCTTCGAGTTATGGGGCTACTTGTAAAATTCTAGTTTAGGAGTGTAATGCTCGTTTTCTCTAAACGCGAGTTATCTAAGCCCTTTCCAATCTGTGTATGCATGTTTCATGTTGAACCTACAAATTAATAAAATTATTTTTAATTTTAAGTATTTGTTCAACTAACATTATCAGTAATTTTAAATGCAATTTATTTTTATTTTTTTATTTTTTTATTTTTTTGTTGGGTTGTATGAGTTCTAGATTTTTCTTTTATTATTTTTAGTACCTAGTTCTTCGATGTTGACATGAAAGCATCTTCTATTGGTTTTATATTGTTTATATACATTGTAGATGCTTAACTAATTTT
Organism: Olea europaea var. sylvestris; assembly: GCF_002742605.1. Taxonomy (NCBI): domain Eukaryota; kingdom Viridiplantae; phylum Streptophyta; class Magnoliopsida; order Lamiales; family Oleaceae; genus Olea; species Olea europaea. The sequence continues at coordinate 6,036,163 of NC_036256.1, read as the reverse complement.
AGGAAACTACATTTGGAAGAAATACGATTCTTGGGGGATTTTTTGCCCTTTTTTTTATCATTAGTACGTCGATTCTTTCTCCTTTAATTTGTGAATTCATGTAGAAGATTGATAAAGGAGTTGAAATTTAGAAGGAAAACAATGTGGTCTTTCACTTTTTTTTCTCTTTAAATGAGAGAGAAAAAGTTGGTTTATAAAAGCTATTTTTATTTGAAAATTGTAATAATGTCCTATCTAATTCTTTATTATTTCCAATATTTTGTATCTGTTTCCATTAATATATTGACTTTTTGACAACATTGTAATGAAACATCATGGCATGTTTGATGGGAATTTGCTGCTGAAACAGGGCCTATGGACACCTCATCCCTTGATCTAAAAATTGATTTGAGATTTAATATCAGATTAGCACCTCAGCCTTGTCACAGGGGCTTATGTAGCATCTCTCTATTTGATGTTGCTTATTGCAGTGAATTTGCAGTAACTTCAATTTGTTAATAGAGATGTTTGGATTCAAGGATGTAAATGAGTTGTCGAAGTTCATGGCTCGGACACAACTTGAATAAAAAGAATTGAGCTTCTTTTTTTTTACTCGAACCAAGTCGAGGCAAAGCTCAACCGAAATAATGGGGCTCCACTTGAGCTTTTGGCTCGGGTCTTTCCGAGCCAAGCCGAACTACTATTTTTTCCTAATTTTTTTTTTCCACTACCTTTAAAAGAAACTTTTCCTTTAAATAGGCAGCTGCCTTTGAAAAGGCGAAAATGCAACTAGGCAGGCTACCCTTTAAAGGCAGCTTAAAATAGTTGCCTTTAATTGTAGCTGCCTTATTTCCAAGACTCGAGCCAAAATGGCCCATGTTGGTGTGGCTAACACGGGTCGGCTTGGACTGGAGCCAACACTTGAAAATGAGGTTTGGCTCGAGCCTAGACTTGATTCCAACAAGCCGTGGGTTGTTCTAGTCGACGAACCAAATAGACATTCCTAATTGGATTTTGAATTGATAATTCCTTGAAATAAGTCTTTGTTTGAACTCCATTAAAAATCAAATTTTGGAGAAAAATGTATTTTGAAATAATGATTGTTTGAAGATTGTATGATTAGAAAAGGTTGAAAAGTTTTAAATTTATGTGTACTATTATTTTATTGAAACATATGTAGTTAACAAAAAAAAAAAAAAGAAAAATAAATTTTGAAGAAAATAGAGTCCAAACAGGGACTAAAATACACTTCGTCAATTACAATCAACAAACACAAAAGAAGTCGATAAATAAAATCGATAAAAATCAATATGCACGTAAATCAATGTGGAAATAATCATACTATAAATTGTGCCTTTAAATTGTTGCTTTATGCAAGGTTACAGACGTTATAAAGAGTTCTATTTGCATATAAATTGTTCCCTCGTACATTGCAATTTCACCACCAAAACTCGTCAAAATAATAATAATAATAATAATAATAATAATAATAATAATAATAATAATAATAATAACAATAATAATAATAATAATAACAATAATAATAATTTAACACTACAAAAATATGGCTTCATGAACGGATTTCCTGTTACTGAGGCAAAGATATCAGTTGTTACTAGTCTTCACCAAAAAAATAAAAAATAACCTACTAAGATTTTGTTGCTATTTTGAGTGTCGGTGATAGTTACCAATAAAATTTTCACAGTTAAAAAATTGTAATTACTTACGAATTTTTCGTTGGTAATTATAAAGCTCCGATTTTCAAACTAATATTTAATACAGGTTAATTGAGTTAAAATTGAGTTGTAATTAAAGTCAAAAAAATTGGAATTGGTCGTATAGGTCTAAAAGGAGTCCAACATGTCAAAGATATTTAAGAAAATCACATACGATCAATGAAATGCAATTAGAAGTTTAAAGAGTGATAAAGAGTTACACAAGTTAAGCTCCATATTCTTAGTTACAACTTGCAATTCATTTTTCATATAAAAAAAACTTTCGAAAGTGGAGAATGTTATGTCTAGAAGAATTGTTGCCCTGTAAGTTATCTTTCCAACACACTTTTAATTAACTAAATTTGAAATCAAAAGAGAAAGTTATGATTAAAATACTGACGACTACTCAAATGCCACTTGCCTAGTGCTTGAGTGATGGTCGATGTCCAACAATCATGTTTTGCATCAAAAGCTTGATTTTGAATGCCTTTTCATCCAAAACACTTTTCCCTATATATATCCTACTTTGAACGTCCAAAAGTTTGTTGAATCATAATTATTTCGTAGAGATCATTCATTTGAAATCTTCAAATCACTTTCATTGATTTCAAGATTCTACTATATTATTTTATTCTTAGATTCATGCAAACTTAGATTTGTTTATTGAACTATAAACTTTCACATTAAACCACAAAACAAAATACACAAGAACTTTGACTGGCAAAATGCCCGAGTTTTTGACCTTTGCGAAGGGCTTGGAGTTCCAAAGCTAAAGAACGAGGTTTTTTTTGAAGGTCCACAGGTGGTAAACAATACCGGGGTCGAGAGCAAGTGTGAGGAACACGCAATCCAGGAGTGTCAATGTTATTATAGGATGAAGGTCAGAGGAGACTGAGAGTTAATCGGGTTTGGACCATACTATAAGTCTTGTCATTTATAGTGAATTGTTGGCTGGCAAAATGCCCAAAGTTTTTAATCCTTTGCTAAAGGTTTTCTTCGTGATCATATTGGTGTTATTTACTTCACACATTTTACAAACTGTGGTATATTCAAACATAGGATAAATTGACTTGCTTGATCTAATCATCTAGAAATTATTAAAAAGTGACTTGTTACTTTTAATTGATTATTTCCGCACGTTGGATCTATATAAATCGATAATCTAAACTTTCACATTTTTCTATGAGTACTAGTTGGAGTAAGTGCATCGCACAAAGAGTGCTTGTAAAATTGTATGCATAGTGTTTTTTATTTTAATGATGGTTATATCAATGACTTACGGGGATAGTGGTTTCTCATGGTTTCGAACAAAATTTAGTTACAAAAGAAAAAGTAATTTACTAAAAATGCTAAGAAATGTTTTTCATTCTTGCTGTTAATTAATGCATTTTACTTTAAATTTTTTAGTACCATTTAGTACAAGGACCAAAGAGTCGGGTAAGTGAAAACTAGCGTAGGAACTTCCCTAGTCATGTGAGGTGTCATATTACTATTTAATACATTTTAATTTGTTCCTTGTGTAAATATAGAAATTTGGTTGTTTTATGTGATGTATATCCATAGGATTGACATGTACTGAAGATAATATTAATTTGAATTTAAAAAAATCAATAGAAAATGTCCAGAATTTTAATAAGTTTTTACAATGCAACAAAACATGACATAATGCCAAGATTATAAGGAGTTTGTATTCTTTTGATTGTTGTGTATGTCAAATGTAGTATTCACATTGTCATGGAAAAATAAACTTGAAAAGTTATAAAGAAACCCCCCCCCCCTCCTTCCCCACCCACCAGAAAAAAAAAAAATAAAATCACTTGACATTGTATTTCATGATATCATTGGAGTAGGAATCATGTAGCAGGTATATAATCCGTGTACTACCAATTCCCGACACGAATTCATGTTCTCTACTTCCCTCATTTAAGTATCCAGCTTGGATACACTGTCATCTTCGCTTGGTATGCATCATTTCTTTTTGTTCGAACAGGTGGGTACTCTTTTGTTTGCTTCATGTTTGGGATGGGCCATTATTGTTAACATGAGTAACCGAGTATCGAAGTCCAAATGCATTTTCAATGCATAAATAGGATATTTTTAGTCAGCTCGTTAGTATATGGTCCTAAAATTTGAGTTCTGAGGTTAGAACTGCTAATTTGACACATCCTCAAAAGACATGTATTTTTGTGAATTGTTGATAATGAAAATATAGGCAAAATAATATATAAATGAAGGCGAAAAGTTGGAATAAATAATACATAGCATGAATTTTTGAAACTATTATCCTTGTATGTTTTTGTTTCTCCAGGAAAAATTAGCTTATATGCATGTCAAATATAATAGAAATCCGTTAAGATTTAGCCAAGTAGTTGGTTACAATGACTATGTTGAGTTTTTCTATTTTTTATTTACGTGATTATTTTTCTATTTGGAGTAATTTACATGTTGATCGAGGTACCTTGACATTTGTCATATTGTTTGTCACATTGTTGCTCGTCTAGTTGCTTATATATTTTGTAACTTCATGGGCTTGCCTGATAGTTTATTAACCTCGATCCCATAAGAGTAGAGCTGAGCCGAGGCAAGTCTCGGCAGCCGGCAACCCTAGCCGGGTTTTTTTTCATGATCTAAACTAAAATTTTGTATATATTTATTATATTTTCATATGGATTATCCTAGGTACTGATCTAATCCAAAATTTTATAATGTCAGTAACATGTTTCATGTTGTGGTTCACATGTACGCAATTATATTTTGATTAATGTGTTGCAGCTATTCAGGATTTAATTTACTTAAAAGCTGATCCATTTCCCAAAAAGTAGAGAGGGAAACGTAAATTATTGTTTAATTAGGATAATAACACGTAATTTATTGATTGGGATGAATGCAAATTTCCATGGACCATAAGCCACACTGAAAACAGATTGCTCGCACATGTTGAAAGCTTTAAAGCGTTATAAAATAATGGTATGGTTTATTGGGGGTTGGCTTTGTTTTTATAGACAAGAGTTACCTAAAAATGGATAAGATAAAGAATGGGAATATAAGTCAATAAATGGGGCGAACACCAATCGAGTATAAATTAAATGAAGAAAGACTTAAGTTATGTTTATATGTCAAAATGGCAAATTTGTTTTTTCATTATAATGACACGATTTTGGTAGGGTAATTTATGTCTTGTTAGTTTTACCTTTTGAAAAGTTATAAATTATTTTTAAAATTAAGAAGTTATTTTTGAACACATTTTAATAATTTTTTAAAGCATTTTGTCGGGTTAAAAGAATTTTTTTAAAGAAATTGATCTAATGTGTGTTTGAGCCACGTTATTTTGAAAGAATGTATTTTCCAATAGTAGATTGACGTAGAATGTATGGTTAAAAAATGAGAGAATTTTTTTTTTGAATTTACATGTAATATTATTTTATTGAAAATGTGTGATTGAAATGATGTCAAATTACTATTTAAAAATATATTTTTTTTGAAAGAATGCAACTCAAACAGGGCTCTAATGTAACTATTTCAAAAAGTTCTTTTACCAGAAATTAAAATATTGTCAAATGAGCATTTAAAAGGATAGTCTTGTTACAAATATAAGGATTTAGTTTTAGATTCAGAGTTTTGGATCAAATAAATCATGCCACGTAAAGTGCGACGGGAGTTTTGCTGAATTTGTAACCTCTTAATTGACCATGTCAACAGTCAACATGGGAAAATGAGAAACTTTGACTACACACAATTACATATAGAAAGAGAGGGATGGCAACATAGTAAATTGTGAATAATTTTGCTTTTGATCTGTGTAGTTTTATGCGTCTGATGTGATCGTTTTAATTAAAATAGGCAGGTGTGGGAATTCTAATCGGCAAAGACATGGCATCGAGTATTATTATTATTATTACTCTCTTCTAATAGTTTTTTTCGTCTCCACTCCCGACCAACCATCTCTAGAAATGATATAAATTTTCATTTTGCATACTCGTATCCTGTCGAAACTAATAGAATAGATCTATTTTTTACTTTTCACTAGAAACGTTCAAGAAAGAAATTTATGAAAATAACATGCATTGGAATTTTTTGTGCCCTAGAGTGTCAAAGTCAACAATAAAACTACGTATTTGATTAGTGGAGAGGGAGTAAAGAATAGCAAGAGAGCAATTAGTGGCGGATCCAGGAAAAAATTCAACACAAATTAATACGTATAAAAAAAATTATTGCACATAATAAAATTTTTTTTTACTTATTATTATTTTTTTAATGGACATTTGGGCTGAAGGGACGGGCTGTAGCACGGCCTAGCCCGTCCTTGGATCGTCCCATGAGAGCAATGAAAATTAGAGAAAAAAAAAATCTAAAAGTTCTCGTTCTTGAATATACAAAAAGTATAATTACTATTATTTAACGGTGAAGAACAATCTTTTACAAATTATAATAGAATTTTATCTTTGAGAACCTAAAAGTTTGTATGCATTTCTAATTTTTCAAATGATTCGAGGATGACTTGGTCATGAAGTTTCAATACACGTTCCACTATTTTGACACCATTAAATTCGAATTTACAACGTTTATTGTTGTATCTAGGCTCCTTACTTATTATGATAAATAAAATAGATCAAAATGTTAATCAATCAGGCTCATAAATAGACTAAGGAAAAATTCACAAATAAGTTAAAGGTATATTCAATTTAGAACTTCAGAAGACTTTTTAAAATGGATGACTTTTGTATAATTTGTGGACTTTTAAAGTGATTTTTATGAATTTATTCATTTTTGGTTAAAAAAAATTATTAAGCCCCAATTTGATGGAGATAAAAATTGGATATTTAGTATATTTGATAAAAATTGATGAAATATGTGATTGAAATTAAAATTATGAATTCCATGAAATATGTAGTTAAAATTAATTATTAAGTTTGATTTAAATTAAAATCTATATTTTAATTCCTACCAAACACGAGCTATTGTTAATAGAAATATTTAAAAAAAAAAATTTTAAAAATGTAGATTAACAAATAGTTTAAATATCAAAAAATTAATAGTATTTGAGCAGTGTTCAATGTTATCAAATATTCCCAAACTCACTCCATATGTCAGCTGCTAAGGTACTTCTCCACGTAGTAGTATTCTCTCTATGTTGTTCCTGACTTTCAAAAAATAGTTCGTAAGTCTTTCCCTTGAAAAAAATGATGAAGCTTCATGATCACGTTTAACTGAAAATTCATAAGAACAACATTTTCTACAAATAAATTTATGTAATTCAGCATAAGCTAAAACTAACTTTGCTACAACTCTATGAAAATGGAGAAGTTTATTTTGAAAATTGTGAACCGTGATTTAAATATATAAAATATCCCCTCAACTACATTCCTCAAGAAAGCAAGATGAATATTAAACTACTATGCATTTTTAAAGTTACGACCTTGACCTGCAAAATCTTGAAGATGGCGAAAAACTCAAAAAGAGCTAAGAATTAACGTTGATTTGGAAATTTGCAATCTATCAAAAACTTTATAGAAAGTAACTTATAACATGTAAATTTATAATTAAAGAATAAAAACCATAAAATTATAAATGGTGTTACGAAATCATACCTTTTGGCACTTTTCACTTTTCCTTACTAAAGTATCACTCAATACAGTTGAGTCAATTTCCAATCCCTCACACCCATACACCCATTAAACACGTATATAAATTCAAAATCAAAGTTATAACTAGCTAAAACATTATGCGAAATTATTCCGCGAACGTTCTCTATAGCTACTTACAGTTATCATTGTTGAAATATGAGTACCATCAATATCACATCCAATTATCATTATTTGTATCAAATTCTTCTTCTTCTTCTTCTTATTGTTGTTGTTGTTGTTGTTTTTGTTGTTATTTGAATATTTTTACAATTTCTTTTGTAACAAAGTGTATACATCCATCTTTCAACTTACTCTACAAGGGTTCCTAGAGGATCAATTCTTGATTTTAAAAATGAAACCAAATGGGGTGGTGGTGGTGAGGTGGCGAATGTGATGAACTTAGATCTCATAACTGGGCAACGGCCTGGTGGTAGTGGTGTGGTACCTAGTGCGTGGCGGTGTTGGAGTTGACATCCACTTTTATTTTGGAAGGTAGTTGTGGTCAACGATTGCAGTAGTATATTAAGGAGTAGCTAAAGTGTTTGTTCTGGATAGTATGTTTGTAGTGGAGGCAAATACTTGAGTTGGAATCGGCTTGCTAGCAAGACACACTCCAAGTGTACTAGTATCACATTTAACTATTTCTTGAGTCAATTATTAAACATCTACAACTTATTGCTAGACCACTACTTATGACAATAAGTATGTTTGGGATCATGTCATATTACATACTGTGTCATTAATTTGTATTAGACAACTACCTATTATCAATATTCACCTTTGGCATTTATCCATGAACTTGATATTTCTCACTTACGAAATTTTGGTTGTGCTGTCCAAGTTCCTATTTTACTCCCACAACATACTAAAATGAATCTCCAACGAAAACTTAGGTCTTATGTGGGTTTTGATTAAAATTGTGTGGATCCCTACTCAACTTACCTGATTTTAATTTTGACTATGTGCTCGTGCAATATTTTCAAATCTACCACATTTGTGACAATCAATATTTAAGTTTCTCCCTCAATCACTTTGGTGTTAAAGAAATTAAGGGGGGTGTTTGAGCCACATTATTTTGGTAATAATGCATTCTTGAATAGTGTATTGATGGAAAATGTGTGGTTAAAAAATAAAAAAAAATTTTGATTTGCGTGTAATATTATTTTATTGAAAAATGTGTGGTTGAAATGATATTAAATCACTGTTTAAGAATGCATTTTTTTGGAATAATGTGGCTCAAACACACCCTAAATTTAGTTTGAAAATTAAATTGATTATAACAAATCATCCTTTTCAAGACTACGAGCAAATCAAAGTTATCAATACTTAAATGGTACTTCAGAATTGCATTTACATTACATGTTGGTTGACTAAACCAACCATCAACTAGAAGTTGGTTTAAAAGAAAATCCTTATCCACCATGACCATCATCAAGACTTGAGGGACGCATTCCACGAATGGGAAAATTAGTGTTCTAAATATCCATGGGACTATCCTTAACTCAAAGGTGGAGACAAAGAACCTAATAACAAGAATCCTGGTGTGCTAAGAGACTTAAATTAAATTTGGTGGAAAAGTAATATGATTGTCTTCCAAACAAGGTGTGCCAAAACATAATCGCCAAGAATACCTCCCTCAACTTGGAGATGTTGTTACTCGAACCAATGGCTGCTAACAACAACAGGAGCAGTCAAAGTGACTCTTAGAGCGTAACGAAAGGGACTAACTTGTTTCAATATGAAAGTTCATGAAACAGTTATAACCTTTTAGAAAGTTTAGGTACTAAAATGCAAGATTCGAAAATCTCAGGTTTAACTTGCATAAAATTGAAACATCAAGGACAAACTTGCACATATGAAAAAGTTACGAGCAAACATGCAATTTGACGGAAAAATGAAAATACTAAAAGCAGAAATCCTACAAGAACCATAATATCCTAATTCAAACTTGGAAGGGCAACAACAATCGTAATTCAGTGACGTCTTAGTGGAATTGAAGCATAATCTAACGGAAAAGCCCTTAATACAAGACAGAAGTCCAACCATCGCCCTCTTCAATTCACAACAGTTTCTGATGGAACAACATCCAGCAACAACCTGCACAAGACAATAGCAAAAATAAGCAAAGAAACTATATTACAATAGCAAGAGACAGTCAGAAAACTAGGTGGCAACAGGCAGTCAAACTTGACTTCTTCAAACATGGCTTCACCCTTTGCGACTAATTTTATTTTATTTTATTTTTTTCCCAAATAAAGGGTTTAAGATTTGCAATTTGATGTGGGCTCTGAGGTTTCTTGATTAGATTTTAGGATTTGCAATTTGAAACCTTAATTTTAGATTTTCAGTTTCAAGTAGAACCATAATTTTAGAGTGAGGTAGAAGGTAAAGGTCTTTGGAGAAATATAAAGATTTCTGGCTGGATGAGCAGTATAAGGCCTCACTCGCTCGAGAACAAAAACAATTGCAAGTTTAATCCAAGAACAAATTTGTTATGATATAAAGTTAGAATATGAAAAATAATCTGATAATTTTTTCATATCTTCTTGAATAATGTTTACATTAGAAATATAAATTTTGAAAGAAGTGGCAAACTTTAAAGGTTCAACAAAAGTTGATTCGCACTGACAATATAAATACTTCGTTTATTAAATTATCGTTTATGAATTTAGCTCTAGTTATACTACATTTATTGCTACGTCTAGAAATATACAATGCCATTGTACATCATATTAGCTTTATTTTACTTTAATTACTGACATATTTCGATGAAATTGTAACACCTATGATGGATATCGTTAATGGGGATGCTCTAAACAAATGTTTATTTGGATCGATGAGTTTGATTGGGGAATTCACTAATGAAAGCAAACACGTCACTTTTAACTAGTTTGGAGATGATTAAGTATACAATTCAATTACCCTATGTTTGAATATCATAGTTTGTAATAAATTGTTGGAAAGTAAAGAACACAAAATTTGATGACGGAGAAACCCAATGTGGGAAAAACTCCAGATCCAAACCTGTTACCTCCTCTATAGACAGTTCAGGGAATACACAGCAATTCCAACTCTTGTATCCACTAAGACCCGCTGCACAGTCTCACGATCTACTGTCGTAGATACCTCTAGCCTGCTAAACCTCTTGTAGCCTCCTACTATCGTAGATACATCTAGTCTCCTGCTAGACTTCCTGATCTACCTCTTGTAACCCAATCTATTATCTCGTACAGCCTCCTGGTCTTATGCTGAATGTCTCTCTAAGTGGAACACCAAGAATCACCTATTCTTATGCTTGTAACTACGTTTCAATCCACCTCTCTCAATTCCCCAATAAGAGAGTCACTTCCTCAATGAATTAAAGAAGCCAAGCGTTTTGGATTACGAAGATGTGATGTTTTTCCAAAACTTGGTTGCCAGATCACAAGAATGAATATGATGGATTTACCAATGAATTGCACCTTGAATCTCTTAAATAATGATATGAAAGTGTTATAAATGTGAAAGCATAATGAGCAACCCTAGAATTTTTGTCCTTGACTCTAGTATTTATAGATGGGGGCAAATAGGTGTCATGGGCCATGTAAAACTGTTTAAATCACGACCTAGGGTTTGGCTAGATACAAATGTCGTCGAGCGAGTAGCTAGCGACAAACGAGCGATAACTGAGCAGTCATTAGTATTTTTATCATAACATTCTCTTTCAATGTCCAATTGAGGTTATTCAAATGGGTTGAAAAGCTAACTCAAAGGGCTATAAATCTTCTAAAATTAGCCTTGTCCAAATTCCAAAATTTTCTATATGATAAATATGTTGTAAGTGGCAATTGAGAATTTGAAACATAATTTGTGTTGCTCTTTGATATCCTTTAGACTTCTAATTGTATTTCAATGATCATATGTGATTTTTTTTGGATATCTTGAACTCCTTCAAGGACTATACTACGAACTCCAAAAGATTTTTTGACTTTTACAAACTCTTTTACATTAATCCATTGGTCCAAAGAATTGCCAATACACTAGAAACCTAACTGTCTCCTCCTTTGGCATTCTATGACAAAATTATACAATAAAGTCAAGATAGTAAAATAAAAAATCCAATCTACCCAAACTCTGTTTCTTGCATTCCTTATTAAACCTACTTCTTGAAATAAAAAACTCAAATACCCAGTGTAAAAGCATGTGATACAGGAAATGTAACAATTGAAGTTTATAATCACAAATAAGCTTGTTAGTTTGAGACGTGACATTAATATCAATCAAAACACCAACCGAAACATTAACATTACAAAACATCAAAACTCAAACAACTGTGCATTATGATATGGAATGTAATGTAATGCAATGAAAATTCTTCCCTTTACTGCAAGCTCTCAATATTTTTATGCAGCATCAAAATGTATCTATGTCTCGCCCCAACGACCCCTAGACATAGCAATGCAAAATGCAAAATATTAATCAATCAAACAGTGCATTCAAATCGCTCTATGCTCTTATTTTCTCCCCTTCAATTACACATTTCTCTCTCCCTTTTTGTCACAAATGTTAAAGGAAATACTATCAAATTCAAACAGAGCACTAAAATAATAACTTAAACGTGCAATTGATAGCATGCACAAGTAAAATCAGTAGACTATAAATCTTCCCATATACCCAGTTCAGATCAAAATGGAGAAATAGTACAAGTGACTTATGTGTGTAAAGTGTTACTAATCCAATGCAAGCAGGACTCCAAACCTTAATTTTACGAGAAAGGACGTGTCAATCACTGCCAATAAGTATATTCCCCTACTAGTGAAAGTCAAACCATGAAAGTGCAGTAAGACCTATACTTATTATTTTTATTTTTCTCTCCTTACTTTGAGCATTTAAAATTTTCAATTTTTCATATTTTTTCAGCTCATCATATTTTTCACATTTTTCAAGCTCATTTATTTTTTATCTTAAGTGTAGGTTCTTTTTCATTAAGCGACTGAGATGACCCATGTAACGAGTTTTAGATTGGTTAACCTAAATCAGTTAAATATATGTACCAGGTTTTAAGAGACCTCGCAGGCTTAATTGCTTGAGTCAAATAGGTCTCCAAGAAAATCATTAAGATAATAAACTTTTACATTGGGGAATCTTTTCTGACTTAGATCTACTAAATTAGGTCAATTCACGTTCGAAGTCACCCTATTAACATGTGACAGTCATCTCAAATCTCACACACGCGATAGAGTCCTACTAACAAATTCATAGTGTGTGCAATACATATGATACATGAAGACACCTATACTAAGTAATCCAAAGTAACCTAAACAAGTAATGTAAATTATTCTACAGTTTATTAATTCAATTCATACATGATCACAACATGCAAATTCAAGAAATATATGTCATGCTGTAGAAATGTCCATAACCAACTATTTTTTTGTTTTTCAAATTTTTAATTTTTTTTTTGTTTTTCATTTTTCCAAGAATAAATGCTCACACACAAAAGAGAAAAAATAAATTCAAGCACACAAAACAAACATAAAATATGCATGCGCCAAAGCAAACCAATGTAAATGCACATGCATGAAACCAAAAATGAAGCAAAAGAGAAATAAAAACATACAAGTGATGCATGCACAAATAATATGACAATTAAGAATAGGCATGCATAAAAAATACCTAATCATCTAGGTATATGAGTGTCCTTTTCCATTAAGAGTACCGTGATCTACTCTTCTTTATCCAAACCTGCCTGATAGGAAACAGTTCTCAGACAGTTGTGTCGTCAATTTGGTCAAACAATTCACTTGATCAGCAAGGAATTCAATGTGACCAATAGACCCTTGATTCTTGTTCTTTTTCAAGTTCATGTTTTTCCTTTTGTTCAGGTATTGAAGACATCTAGGGCAGATATGACCTAACTCACCACAACGATAGCATGTAGGGATAAACCTATGACCTAGGTTATGTGAACGCGATGTCTATTCCTAGGTTGACGGGTCCTACGTTGTCTAGTAGACCTCTATCTTACAAATCCCTTTTCTTTAGGTTCAGGGTTAGGCACATGTTTATACTGGTCTTTGGCAAGGACAAATGTGGTCTTAGACGTGCTAGTGATATCATGATCTTTTCCGTTATATCCTAGACCTCCTCTATTTCCAGCCAACTTGCCTATACCTAGCATGTTATCTAACTTAGACGACCCATTGGTGAAGGCAAGAAGTTGAGACTTAGAATGCTCTAATTTGCTTACAAGGTTCACAACCTGAATGTCTAGATCTCATTTATGGCGATCAACTCACTGACTTTCCTAGAGGGCCTCTCAACCTCACGGGTGAGATCCTTAACTCGAGACTCTAAAGATTTATTTATCAACTTAAGTTCACTCAGGACAGTGGAAGATTCCTTAACATGAGTTTCTAACTTAGCTTTCTCCAATTGCAGCAGCTTAGCAGTCGTACTTAAGGCTTTGTTTTACTTAGAATTTTCAGGCTCTCCTGATACATTTCCTCATAGGCCTCTTCGATATCTTTCTCAGTTACAGACTTAACTCCAAAATTCTCACTACTATCTATGCCCTCATCTCTCTCACCCCAATTCAGATCAGCTCTTAACCTCAACAACAAAGGCAATATATTTTCCACTTTTCTCACGAGTGGATTTCTCACTTTGATTGTCCGAGCTAGACTCATCATTAATAAGAGAAGTATTTATGATTTCTCTTCGACTCTCCTAGCACTAGGGCACTCTTTCTTAACATGACCTATACCTTGACAGTTATGGCACCTCACAGATTTGGATATTCTCCTAGATTTACATGGACCACCTCTCTATTTTCTCTTGTAGCTTCTTCTTTTTCCTAAGCATCTTATGAAATTTTTTAGCAAGGCAGGCCATCTCCTTATCATTAGGTAAATCTTGTCAGAAGATTAGGTCCGATTATTCTTTGCAGATTTCAAGGCCAAAGGCTTTTCCTTAATGGGTTTATCTATGGTTAGCTCATAGGTCTGGAGGGATCTAACTAACTCTTCTACCTTGATAGTATCTATGCCCTTACTTTTCTCAATTGCCGTGACTTTAGGCCAGAAACGCTCGGGTAAAGATCTAAAAATTTTCTCATTATCTTAGGCTAGGGGATTTTTTCACCTAGGTTGAAGCTAGAATTTACTATGTCGTTTAGGCTCGCATAGAAGACATCAAAAGTCTCATCAATGAAGGGCTTAATAGCTTTGAAAACGAACTTGAACCTTCCATTGATAATTTGATAATGTATATAATCATGTTTGCTTGTGTTCCTCAAATTATATGCACTTCTACTGACTATACACATGCTAGCATACTTCTAGATACACGTATAGCTTGCTCTTTGACCTCAATAATTTACTAGGCACTTGATGAACCATCTGCACGGTTCTATGCAATTTCCAATGTGCCCTTAATTTTTAAAGTGCTATTCATTGTAATTCCATTATTTTCAAAATTGCATTCTCTATCGAGGTGTGACCCTTGATGTTCTAATGTTAGACCACGCAGGATATATATAGGTTATAAAAATTTTTGTTTCTGTATTCAACAATGTTTTCTGTTTATGCATAAACACACAAATAATCAGAATTCTTAATAGTAAGTTAATTGAAGATTTGTTTCTTAATCATTGTAGCTAGTGGACTTCAGGTTCGGGAAGAAGTTTTTTGGTGATCGTGGTGAGAGAACATTCACCATATGCAGTATAGCAGATACTTTGGCTCTACCTTTATTTACTTTCACGTTTTAAATTACAAGGTTTTCCAAGTAGCCAAGTGCTTTATCAATTGTTGTTTACAAAAATATGCAGAAAATTGTAAAAAAAAAAAAAAAATAGAGAAACAAACAAACAAACAGTCTTTTCCTTGTTTACAATGGACAGTAATATAGAAAAATCAAAATCTAAATATAAAAGCAATATTGGAAAGCAATTTTTGTTTCATACAACTACGCATTCATTTGATAAGATATGTTGATGTTAATATAACGTCTCCCCAAAATATTTTTGGCATATTTCAAGTGAATTAATGACACGGGCAACTTCAAGTATGTGTCAATTTTTTCATTCGACAATCCCATTTTGTTGATGAGTATTGACACATGAGCTTTGGTGGACAATCCCATGCATTTGTTGATAATCTCTTAAAGTGGTATTGAAGTATTTAGTACCATTATCAATAATGTTTTGAAAATCGACCCGATCATCGACCCGAAAAAGGTGAAAGGTTAAGGATCAAAAGGTTCCACTAGGGTCTAATCGGATGCAATAAATACATACAAAAATAATTAAATACTTTGAAAACATTAATTTTTTTTAAAAAAAATTCATATTAATAATTTGTTAATTAGATTTATTATTCTATAATTTGTTAACATTTTTGTTATGCCACTATCCCATATTGAAAGTTTATGAAATCATTTGAGAGATGTGCATCTATAAAATGTAATATCCCACATTGGAAGTTTATAAGATTATTTGAGAGAGATGCATCTATAAAAGGAGCATGTCATCTAATATTTCTCCATGGGCCTTTGAATTGTTGTTTACGATGCCCATTTATGAAGTTGAAATTTTCTAAAATAAAAAAAAATTAGGAAAACCATAAAATTGCAACCGATTCACCGATTTATGGTTAACTGCCCAGTTCAATAGGTTTTTAAGTGGTTTGTTCATAAGCAAGTAACGGGGCATGACTGTCCCAATTTTGGGCCTAGTTTCCTGTTTTACCATTTGAACCGGTCGGGTCGGGCTGATTTATGATAACATCGATTATTAGTGGTAGGATTTGATTTTTTGTTTGGAATTGTGTTTGGATCATTTGGTGAAAGTTGATGAATTGAAATGAACATCAGCTTTTTCTTTTAGTAGATACACCCAACATATCCGATTGTGATCATCTATGAACATGATAAATCATTTTGCGAGAGTACGATTAGGAATCCGTGAGGGGCCACATGGATCACTGTGAATTATTGTAAATGGTTTCGGTGGCTTATATGTAGATTTCGAAAAAGTAGTGTAGTTATGTTTCAAAAATTCACAAATTTCACACTAAAAATGAACAATCATTTATTCAAGAAGATTGAAGGAAAGACATGTTTTAAATATTGCAAGTTTGGGTGACCCAATCTATAATGTCATAATAGAACATGATTATCCCTAGAAACCAACATAGAATCACAAGTTTCAGTTTGACATGGTTTACCCACTTCAACTTATTTAAGGTAATAGAATCCTTCACACTCTTTAGCACCGCTAATTGTCTTCTCCGATGATAGATCCTAAAAAACATAGTGAGATTGAGAAAAATTAGTAGAGCATTTGAGTCTCTAGTTAATTGGTTGATGGACAGTAAATTACACGACAAGTTTGGGACATAAAGAATGGATTTTAGAGTAATAGATTCGAAAATATAAATACTTCTTTTTCTTGCCATAGATGAAAGTGTTCTTCCGGCGATCTTAACTTTTATATTACCCACACAGGGTGAGTCTGAGGTGACATCATGTGATCAGATGTAATTGAGTCAATGATCCATAGAGTTTTATATCTAGAGGAAATATTTAGGGCTTCTAAGAAACTGCATTTGTGGGCCAATAGGCTTGAAGTGTTGTGGGTGGATGAGTGACTCGAGAAAATTTTATCGAGATGCTCTAACTACTCAGGGTTGAAGGCTAATTTTCCCGTTTGATCGACCAATGCTTGATAACCGCAACTTTTTGTGTTTTATCTCGACTTCCAATTGGAAAGCTTTCCATGTTTATCCCAGCATGTGTCTTCCTTATGTCTGGGCTCATTGCAATATTTGCATCAGGGATGTCCCTTTTGTTGCCTTTGGCCTAGCCCATGTCCAAATTTCGAAGAAAGTACAGCAATTCCAGATTCAAATTCAACAAGCCCAAGTTTGGAAGATCTTGGTGGCCTAAAATCGCTAAACTTGGATCCAATTTTAAGGTTCCCATCTTTTAACAACATACCACCATTGTTATTTGGGCCAAAATGTGAAGAAAGCTCAAATTGTAGCCCATTTTCTCCACAGTTTCCCTTCGACATTAAACTCGTTCATTTTCAAGTTTTTTCTTATACTTCATGTTGTCGCTTGGGTATTCCCACACTTCTTCAAGGCTAAGATCGAGTTCTTGCTAAAGTGAGGTCATTTTCAAGTAATACTCACTTAGTAACCTCCCATTTTCCCCGTTTGGCTTGCCATAATCGTGTTTTAATTTCAAATTTTTGGGACAAGTTTTCGGTGTCTAAATACACCTCTTTGACAGCAACCCAGATGTCCTTCATGATTGGGAGGAAAAGATAGGTTTTTCCTATAGATGGATGCATAGAAATTTAAAGCCAAGCCATGTCCATTGAATTTTCTGATTTCCATCTATGCAATTGGGTGGCATTTTTAGGTTTCTTTGTGTCTCTGGTCATATAACCAAGTTTTCCTTTGCCTTCAACTACCAATTTCACCGATTGAGCTCATTCCCTAAAATTTCTTCCATTTATCTTCTCTACAATAAATTGAAAAGAGGCATTTTCCACTTCATGAGAACTCATTGTTGAGTTGATCTCTGCCTCACTGTGATGACTTTGAGGTCGTAGAACTATAGATGGGATTTTTGTCATTGGTTGCTAGGTTTAAAGTAGCTTGGTGGCTTTGATACCAAGTTAAGTCTTGAGATTTCATCTTAAAATGTTAACTTTGTTAAGAGGAATAGTCCAAACTCTTCTATGTTTACATCTTTATTCGATATGAGATTATATCCCTTAACATGCCCTTACAAGATGATTGTTTTTTTGAGCAAAACTTGATATTTGTGCGCTTATTTTTTGAGTCTTAATCGGATTGAATTGCTCGTTAAAACTTAAGGACTCTAATACGATTTGGAAAGAGATTATTTTTCCTCATATACAGTAGTGAAATATACAACCTTATTAATAGTACAATGTTGAAGAGAAGAAAAGGAAAAAAATCTCCTAATTTGAAAATAAAATTTTTTTTCCTAATTTGTCTAGCTTGCTATTCTTAACTAATTATAGTACAAAAAGTCAATCCAATCAATTTACCATACAATTTCCACTAACAAAAGAAGACCAACATCAAAATTGAAAAACTAACAGTAAGATATTTTGGATAGCTTGTTGCATGTGTTTGTCAAAAACTTGAACGAATCCCAAAAAAAGGGAAATTTTGCATAGATGTCATAAAATTTGAAAGTGCATCAAACTTTGTCAATTTTACAAATGGTGCTCAAAAGTCACTTTTTGGATGTGAAATGTCCAAATTGCCCTTGACAATAGCTTTCTTGGTGCATTTAATACTCATTAATGCATACATTTAATGCTAATTGCTGACATGGTTTCATCATTTGACTTGTATCAGGAAAACCATTGAATATGTTTAATATATAATAGGTAATAGAATTCTTAACAAAAATAAATAAATTCATAACTAATATTGCTAGGTGATAACATTTTCTCTTCAAAAATCTCAACTTTGTTTACATTTCCTCCATTCCAATATCAAGAAGAAAATATTTATGAATTTATCTTCCATTTTGAAATGTTAACATTTATAAATTATTAAATATTTTTATCTTGTAATTTACTATTTCTGAATTGTTAAATGCAACATGCTCATATTAATTTACGATTTTGCAAATTATTATTCATTCATTCTATTTGAATAAAGATAGCAATATTCTCCATAAAATATTGTGAAAGACTCTATTTAATAAAGCATTTGATAAATTATTTGTGAAGATTTTGTCATTTGATAGTTGAGCATTGATGAACTCACTTAATGCTATGAAGAATGTATTCCAATCGTACTTCTTAAATGCTACTCCTTAGGTGCTAAGGGTAAATATCAACAGTTAAACTATCAAAAAAGAATTGTGGAGATCAACACTTCAACTGTCAAACTCAATGCTTAGTAATGTTGGGAAAGGCATTTAAACTATGATTTTCACCTATTTGCTATTATTTTGTATAATTTATTCGTAGGCACCACTTGAACACAAATAAAGTCTGGTATATTAATTATGTCGAATGCTTATCATTGCTCTCTCAATTTTTCAAGTATAATAATAATCTGAAATTCATCGAGTCACATGAGTGAAATTTTGTACATTTAGATGACGAGTGAAAGTAACGAGGGAACAAAACCACTTCAATCTTAGTTCCAATTAATATGACCCTAGCCACTTATGTTATAATTGATGGAGAAGCTTCGTATTCATGATCCATGCACTGAAATTGAATTGAAGTTCAAAGTCCAGAATAAGAATATACCTCTATCCGAAATACGCAAAGATGAAGATTTGACTAAGTACTATCTTTGTTGATAAGGAAACTGCTCTCTACATTAGTCTTTGGGAAATCAAACTTCCAAATGTCAAAACATTGAGGGATACAAGTTTCCAAGATCCTTCATTTGTGGCAGAGGAAGGTTACGGAAACTTACAACATGATGAGGCCAAAGAAATGCAAAATGTCAAAAACAATAGTCCACCCCGAACAGTAATTTGTAATATTGGGACCATCCCAATATAGAACTTGGAAAACCCATTACAAGGTGCAGAATTGAAAAATATTGTTGATGGTAACGAGCCAATGTCACCATATACCATGGCTTCGGATGGATACATATGTGTTAAAAACATGAATACGTCCCGATATGGATAGATGGTTCTATAACTGTCGAGATTGACATTTACATTTCACATTTTAATTGGTGTTCTAATATATGAAGGGTCAAGTTCTAACAAACATGGTTAGTATAAAATTCACATTAAAATCTAATAACAGCTTAAGTGATCATGAAAGCCCAATCATATTAATAACAACAAATAGAAGAAAAGAGATTCAAAAAAAATCGATCTGGCAATACAGCTTATTACATCCAAATGTTAATTATCAATTTGAGTTCATAATCATAACAATATCTTAACTATTGCCCTTACGTTTTTAGAACATAACTGAACATTCAGCATTAAAACTGGCAATTTTTTGCTCAATTTTAAATTGATATTTCATTAGTTAAAATTATAAAGCCCTTGTTTCATATGGCCAAAGACTAGTATACTGACCAATCAATTATAACTTGTTTAAGCATTCTAAACCTTCACATGAATAAGAATCAAAGACACCTTGTATGAAAAATCATACCTAGCACTACTACCAACCTGCTGCTAATCAGCACAATCTCTCAATTAAAATAACTATACACATTTATGCAAGCGAAGAGCCTAATTCAGGAAATGGAGATGGAAAAAGGTTTGTGCTTGTGTCAGTACAAATGAATATGCACATTCGTCCACACATCGTGAGTTTGCATAAATACAAGGCACGCCATTTCTTAAAAATAGTCTAATTGTGTTCATATTTTGAAGAACCCTAAATTTTAGAAAATGAGAAATGTCCAATTGACGCAATAAATATGTATATTAACAGAAAACTCATCTCTTAAAATTAAATACTAAAGCCAACGACAATATACATCCAAAATTCCTTTATTTTTATTTTTTTTTATTTTCTCTCTCTCTCTCTCTCTCTCTCTCTCTCTCTCTCTCTCTCTCAAAAAATTAGCATAAAGTTGGTATACCCTAGAAAGCATAGATATTAACTACAGCAGCCTAAAAATCACAGAGCACAGGCTGAAAACTAGTATTTAGATGATATTTAACACTGAAATTTAAATCCTAATTTGGACTAATAGAGATATTTATTTCAAAAATTATTTCTTTTAAAGTTGTTTATTGTACAATTTTTCGTCCGATAAATTGTTAAATAAAATTTTGAGGACCTGAGAAATTTCATGTTGACAAGAAGCATGAATAGTGTTCTATGAGATATAAAGTTGATCGTTTTTAGATCTTTACACCTCAAAAGTTGTTATTTTAATATTATTTTCTTATTAAATAATAATCAAGCACCAGTCAAAAAAACATAGCAACAATTTACACAAATGATTAAATATTAACATTACATAAAACTGACAAAAAAAATGAAGGGGAAACAAAAAGAAAAAAACAGTGTTTTTGCCTTTTTTTCATTACAAAAATAACAAAAATTGGACCGTAAAACTTCATTCCCCCTCAAGCCCATAAATAAATTTACTTATATATAGGCTTAAGTTTAAAATCGGGTCTCAAAACAAATTTATCAATAACCAAAAAATTTTTTTTGCCGTAGACACACACATTTACGTATGGTTCTCTCTCTCAATTATGTTACTTGTAAAAACATTTCTTATTGGTTGACAATTGTACTTGTCAACATCAAATTCTTCCATTTCAAATTGTTTTTTTTTTAAAATTAATGGACCTGATTTTGACAACATCAATTTTATTATCCATTATTGTCAACAAAAATTGTACAAGTAAAATTAATTTCCTTTTTTTTCCCCATTTAGTTTGACTCTGATTTGACATTTGCATGGAAAGTGAGCATCCAGAACCGCGCATACGATTCTCTCCTTTTTTTTTTTTTTTATATATTTGAGCCTACCGAACTTAAAAATATTTATTTCTAGTATACTAAAATTTAAATTCTAATTTGGACTTAATAGAGATATTTATTTCAAAGTTGTTTGTTGTACTATTTCTACGTCTGTTAAATTTCGAATAAAATTTTGAGGGACTTTTAAATCTGAGAAATTCCTACAATGCAAATTAAGGGGAAAAAAATCTATTTCCTTTTTGATGAGGACATCATTATAGTTGGACTTTTATTATTGTTTCAGTATTTTAATTGGACTTTTATTATTGTTTCAGTTGGACTTTTATTTAAGTTTACGTATTTTAGTTAGGACTTAAATAATGGGCTTGACCCTATATTTCTAGGTTTTTATTATTTAAACCTACTTGGTTTGTAATTTGGAACGATGAATTTGATTAATTAAAGACTTGGCTTGCAGCCGTTTTTCCCCTCTTCCCGCCTCTGTATTCTCTTCTCTTTCTTCCCCCATCTCTCTTCTTGTTAACTTTATTGAATCAGTCATTCTACATCAAATTGGTATCAGAGCGAAACTTGGGAATCTTTCACTGCAAAATCCAAAACCGCCATCACCATTAACCACCACTCCCTGCCCGTAAGTGTCAACGTCCAGTCCACCATGGTCGCTACTGGAATTCTTCCCAATTCGCAACCCTAAAAAGAAATTCTCGGTCGCCACCTCCAAAGCGACCTCCACCCTCTGCGTCAACCCTCTCCAATGAACATACAGTATACCACCAGTGACCGTCACCTCCCAACTCCCGCACTGAAAATTTACAGACAACAACAAACTCACCTGTGACCGTCACCTTCCCCATTCACACCTTGAAAATTGACAGACCGCAATCCATTAACCTCTGCAGCTTACACATGTATTCCCACACACCAAAGTGACAGTCGCAGTCATCCTCACCGCCGTCTCCCTACTTCCCAGTAGTCGTCGTCGTTCCGTTCGCCACCAGCCCTAACTCTCGCCGATTAACCCAAATTCACTCCCAGCCGCAACGTCCAACCATACCCCCAACACTCACCATCCTCTCAGACGCAGGCGACTCCCACCAATTACCGACTTCAACATCCAATCGACCACCCGTCGGCTACTTCTAACCAGTGACCCAAGCAATTAACCTCACCTAAGTCTTCGCCACTACCATACTCGTTGTCAATCGAGCCTCCCACCTCCGACCGACGCTGTTTTCTTCACAGAGAATCGACAGCCCACGGCACTTGGGCTCAGTTTGTGTTTGGGCTGAGTTATTAACTTATATGTAAATTAATTAGGCCTACATTATTAATATATGCATTTGGGCTTAATTGGTTTAATAATTAAGTGGGTTGGTTTATTAGTATCAATTGGGTTTGGGCTTAATTTCAATTGGGTTGGATTTATTTGTAGTGCTTGGGCTTGGGCTTGGGTTTGTTTAAGGTTTTGAGTGTAATTTAAGCCCAAATTTGTGAAATGGGCTCATTTATTATTTTGTTATTCTGATTTTGTATTATTATTAAAAAAAAAGAGAAAAAAAAGTCAAAAAAAAATAAAATAAAAGAGCAAAAAAAAAAAAAAGGTATCGTGAATTTTAAATTTTCTGACATCATTTACAGGTTCATTTTAGTTGACTGTTCAGTACCGCACCTCGACGAGCACGGAATTTTCTATCTTGGCATCTCAGGGTTTAGTAGTTCAGAACGTGGAGACATTCGACGCTGGGATGACTCAAACCAACAGTACTCAAGGAGTTACTGATCCTATTTATTTTTAGTTGACGCTATTTCTTTATTTTAGAATTGCATCAATTAATTCGTTGTGTGCTGGCCATTTAATAATACTGCCTTAAACCTATTCGATTATATTTCACGAACTAAATTCCATTACTCAATCATTTACCCCACGTGACTAGACCTAATAATTGGACATTTGCTTTTCTATTTTATTAGCATTAGTAGTATTAGCTTGCGATCGAGCCATAAGTAACCCCAAACTTTAAATTGACAAAATAACAAAAAAAAATAAAAATAAATAAATAATAATAATAATAATTTCAATAACTAATTCTTCGGTTGGCACTACTTGATTGTTGATTATTGATCTCAATAGTGCACTTTACGTAGTCGTGTTATCGTGTATGCAATTGCGTAGTGGTCGCGTTACTGCCTCTAGCTCTAGTAACCTTACCATGGACCCCGCCCAAATTGAGGCCCTCACCAGACAGCTTGCACAATTACAAAATCAACTAACAGCTGTCCAAACTGAGGTCTCGTGAAGAGAATAGAGCCCTAACCGCTAGGTTGAATACTCTTGACCCAATCCCATATTCGACCGAGGCTGAGAACTCTGAGGCTTCCATTAATAGGCCTCATTGTCGCCCACAAGGTGGTCGACACCACGCCCGACATGGTCGTAGGGAAGGGAATTAGGCTCGAGAACGAGAGCGGGGGTATTACCGTCATGGTACACAATCTCCCCCTCGCCACGAGGAGTGCCTCTTTCGAAACATTAAGTTGGATGCCCCTACGTTTGATGGTTGTCTAGATCCTAGTGCCTTCAATCAATGGGTTAGAGATATGGATCGCTTCTTTGCATAGTATAGGGTCCCGGAAGATCGGAGGGTACAATTTGCCAGTTTGAAGTTAACTGGCACTGCTCAACTCTTTTGGGAGAGTGTTGAGGACATCCTTGAAAGGCGTCATGCTCCCCCTGTTGGAAGCTGGGATGAAATGAAGCGCCGCCTTCAAGAAAAATATTTACCCCAATCTTATTTACCCCAATCTTATAGGGGTAACTTGCTGGATCAATGGAACGCACTTACACAAGGCAATCGACCTGTGACCGAATATGTTGCTCAGTTTGATGAGTTTCGAATGAAATGTCAGGTTGTTGAGGATGAAGTTATGACTTTGAGTAGGTTTAGGCAATGTTTAAGAGACGAACTTAGGCGCGAGCTTGTCCTTAGGGGTGTCACTACTCTCGACCACGCCTACTCTTTCGTTCGAGATTATAAATTAGTGACTAGGACACCGTATAGAAATCGTAGTGACTCCCGCACTACAACCTCATCTGCATCCACGCCATCCCCTAAGTCTATTCTAGGTCCTCCTCCCTCTAATACTACCCCTGCATCGGATAGCAAAGGTAGAGGTTCTGAGGTTTCAAGGACATCCTCTCGTTTGCAATGCTTCAACTGTAAGGGTTTTGGTCACATTGCTTCTAAGTGCCCTAGCAGAGCCCTAGTTCTGGACGAACGCGAGGATATAGTCGTCGAACCACTAGAGGATCAGGTTTATGAGCCTAAGTTAGAAGAGTTTGAAGACTTGGAGGACAGTGAGGATACCTTTTTAGGTTGTATTCAGGCTAGTCCCATTATCCCACATATACCCAGAGTCGGTGTCGTCCGTTGCACCCTCACCCAGCCTAAGGATGCCGACGATTGGCGCCGTCATGCCATCTTCCACACCTACATCAAAATTAATAACAAGGGCTGTAAAGTTATCGTAGATAGTGGCAGCTGTATTAATGCGGTTTCGAAGGCTACTATATCCCGTCTAGGGTTGAAGCCAGTTCCTCACCCCCAACCTTATAGTGTCTCTTGGGTTGACACCTCCTCTATAGCTGTTAAGGAGCGTTGTTTAGTCCTATCAAGTTCTTGGAGTATAAGGACCATATATGGTGTGACGTTATTTCGATGGACGTCGGGCACATCATCTTAGGATGACCTTGGCTATTTGACCTAGATGTAACCATATATGGTCGATCCAATTCCTGCTCCTTCATGTTTAATGGAAAGAAGATTCACCTTAACCCACTACCCCCAAAGCCGGCTGGCTCACTAGAAGCGAAGAAAAGTGTGGAACAAAAGGGGTTGCATATCATTAGTCCTACAGAGTTTGAGCGTACAATTGTTGGTGACTCAATTGTGTTCGCCTTAGTAGTCATGGAGGTTTCATCTAACTCCACAAGTGAGGATACTGCGGAAGTCCAATCGATCCTTTAGGAGTTTCGAGATGTCTTTCCGGAGGACCTACCTGATCATCTACCTCCGATAAGAGATATTCAACATGCCATAGATTTCGTCCCCGGCGCATCCCTTCCAAATTTGCCACATTATAGGATGAATCTTACCGAGCACGCTGAGCTCCAAAGGCAAGTGGATGACCTTTTCAACAAAGGATTCATTCGTGAGAGTTTAAGCCCATGTGCTGTCCCCGCCCTATTGACGCCCAAAAAGGATGGATCTTGGAGAATGTGTGTGGATAGTCGTACTATTAATAGGATCACGGTGAAGTATAGTTTTCCCATTCCCAGGCTTGATGATATGCTGGATATGATGGTTGGCGCGACAATCTTTTCAAAGATCGATCTAAAGAGTGGGTACCATCAAATTAGAATTCGCCCAGGAGATGAGTGGAAGACCGCGTCTAAGACGAAAGATGGCCTTTATGAATGGCTGGTCATGCCTTTTGGGCTAAGCAATGCGTCGAGTACTTTCATGCGGGTAATGACACAAACTCTTCGGCCGTTCATGGGTAAATTTCTCGTTGTTTACTTTGATGATATCCTCATCTATAGTAAAACTAAGGAGCAACACCGTGACCACCTCAAACAAGTTTGTTCTACCCTTCGCGAGACTAACCTGTATGCTAATGTCAAGAAATGTTCCTTTTTCACCGATAGCGTAGTTTTTCTAGGGTTCATTGTCTCGTCGACAGGGGTGTCTGCTGACCCTACAAAGATTCAGGCGATAATTGACTGGCCTGAGCCTAAGGCCATTCATGATGTCAGGAGCTTTCACGGCTTAGCTACGTTTTACTGTCGTTTTATTAAAGGGTTTAGCACTATTATGGCGCCTATCACGGAGTGCATGAAGAAAGGGGAGTTTCATTGGACACGAGGGGCGGCGAAGGCCTTTAAGTTAGTCAATGAGCGAATGACAGAAGCTCTTGTCAAGCGTCTTCCCGATTTTTCCAAAGTCTTTGAAATTGAATGTGACGCTTCTGGGGTAGGTATAGGCGGAGTCTTAAGTCAGGATCGTCACCCTGTCGCCTATTTCAGTGAAAAGTTAAATGAGGCCAAACGACGATATTCAACGTATGATAAGGAACTGTATTCGGTGGTCCAGGCTTTGCGCTATTGGCGCCACTACTTGCTGCCTCAAGAATTTCTCGTTTATTCGGACCACGAAGCCCTCCGTTACCTCAACTCTCAGAAGAGATTAAGTTCTAGGCATAGACGTTGGGTTGAATATTTGCAGGCCTATTCATTTGTCTTAAAACACAAGAAGGCCGTGGAGAACCAAGCAGCTGACGCGTTAAGTCGTCGTGTCTCCCTTTTGTCGATCATGAGTGTCAAAGTCATTGGTTTTGAAAGGCTTAAGGAGGATTACGAGGCATGCCCAGATTTTAAGGATATCTTTCTCGATTTGCAAGGAGGACAATCAAACAGCACAGATGGCTTTCGACTTGAGAAGGGTTATCTCTTTCGAGCCAATAAATTGTGCATCCCTCGAACTTCCGTTCGAGATTTTATAGTGTGGGAAGTTCACGCGGGAGGGTTAGCCGGTCACTTTGGGCGTGATAAGACCATTGAGGAGGTTGAATGCCAATTCTATTGGCCTAGTTTAAAGAGAGATGTGGCTAAAATTGTTAGTACATGTAACACTTGTCAATTGGCCAAACAGAAGAAGCAGAACACAGGCCTATACACTCTTCTCCCCTTCCCCAATTGTCCTTGGCAAGACGTTAGTATGGATTTTGTGCTAGGCCTGCCACGCACCCCAAAGAAGCATAATTCTATTTTCGTGGTTGTCGATCGTTTCTCGAAAATGGCTCACTTTATCCCCTGTAGCAAAACATCGGATGCGTCCAAGGTTGCCATGTTATTCTTTAATGAGATTGTCAAACTGTATGGGCTTCCCAAGACCATCGTGCCCGATAGGGACGTTCGCTTCACTAGCCATTTTTGGAGGACTTTGTGGCATAAGATAGGTACCAAATTAAAATTTTCTACAGCCTACCACCCTCAAACTGACGGTCAGACCGAAGTTGTTAATCGGAGTCTTGGTAACTTATTACGTTGTCTGGTCCGGGAGAACCTTCGGAATTGGGATTTAATCCTTCCTGTCGCTCAAATCGCGTATAATAGCTCCGTAAATCGTTCATTAGGTATGAGTCCATTTGAAGCCGTTCACGGATACAAGCCTAAGAAACCCTTAGATCTCATCCCTATGTCCCCACAGGCTAGAGTGTCAGTATCAGCCGAAGCATTTGCACAACACCTTCGTGATTTACACATTGAGATCAATAAACAACTTGAAGCTAGTAATGCAAATTATAAACTACAAGCTGATTTACATAAACGACATATTGAGTTTAATGTTGGGGATTACGTTATGGTTTGTATTAGGCCAGAGCGGCGTCTACATGGACCCGCCTCCAAATTGCAAGCTCGTAGTGCTGGTCCTTTTAAAATTTTAAAGCAAGTTGGTCCAAATGCATATATTGTCGACATTCCATCCCACATTGGTTACCACCATACTTTCAATGTTGAAGACCTTGTAGCTTATAAAGGCCATTTCATTCCCTCAGATGATCCCCTGTTACCTCCTTTTGTGGACCTTGATCCTAATTCTTTGGCCCCCTGTAACCCACTACCACCTCTCACAGCACACACAGATAAAATTGATGCTATTTTAGATGAAAAAACTGTGTTCACTAATGATGGAGAGGTTCAGCACTTCCTTGTTCGTTGGGTTGGTCGACCAGATTCTGATTGTGCATGGATTTCCAGGGAGACACTACAGCATTTGGATCCAGATTTGCTTAAGCTTTATCGGAGTCAGCAGGATCTTCCTTGGCCCAGATCACCTCCTGTCCACCCGAGGGGAGTTGATGAGGACACCAGGTTCAGACCGCCACTGACGCATTTCTACAGACGCCGGAAGAAACTTGCCCAACCACTTAGCTTATGGTTGGGAGATTGACGAGAGTCTACGGTGATATATCCACTCGACAGGGTCGAGTTTTCTCCCACCCCGGAAGAGTTGATGAGGACATCATTATAGTTGGACTTTTATTATTGTTTCAGTATTTTAGTTGGACTTTTATTTAAGTTTACGTATTTTAGTTAGGACTTAAATAATGGGCTTGGCCCTATATTTCTAGGTTTTTATTATTTAAACCTATCTTGGTTTGTAATTTGGAACGATAAATTTGATTAATTAAAGACTTGGCTTGCAGCCGTTTTTCCCCTCTTCCCGCCTCTGTATTCTCTTCTCTTTCTTCCCCCATCTCTCTTCTTGTTAACTTTATTGAATCAGTCATTCTACATCACTTTTAAGCTAACCTATCTTAACACTGAAATGTAAATTCTAACTTGAATTTAACTTGTAGGGGCGACATACCCAACTCGCTTATACTTAAAAAAAAAAAAAAAAAAAACAAACAAACAAACAAATCACCGGAAGGTAAGCTATAATATTTTACCTTTACTATATCAACGTCCGATAAATTCCGAATAAAATTGAGGAACTTTTACATCTGGGAAATTCCTACAATGCAAATAAATAAATAAATAATCTATTTTCTTTTAAGCCAACCTAACTTGAAATAATTTATTTTTGAAAGTATTAACATTGAAATGTAAATTCTAGTTTGAATTTAACTTATCGGGCGACTGACCCAACCTGCTTACTTGAAAAAAAAAAAAAAAAAAAACGAAGGTAAGTTATAATATCTTACCGATCTTTAATCAATGACTCCATGTTTAAAAATTGTAATACAAAACGCATGTCTAGAACGGTGAAAGTGTGTCTGATTTATTGAAAAAGATTTGTTGAAATCTGCGAATGTCTAACTCTGATTTTACAGGTGCTTGGAAAGTGGACATCTATGGTTCTTACACTTTAAAATAAATAAATAAATAAATAAAGGTAAGCTATAATATTTGTATTTCCTTCATGGAAGGATCAAAGCTTGCCAATTCCACAAATTTTTTCTCAAATAGTTAATTTGTTTAATGTCAAGGCTCCAGTTTTGTCATTGCAAAGTACATCCATGCTGGCCATTTCTTCTACGGCAGTCATTCGTTTGGTGATGGCTACCTAGAAAATCAACAAAAAAAATAAAAAAAAATGCTTTACCTAAGGGAACACTTCAGACCAATCAATAGTGGCATCAACTCGAGAAACCAAAGCCTACCAGTATTTTTACGTTAATGTTGAGAACCAATTGCCATTGTCACAGACAGAACAGTAGGCACTGCAATTGGAATCCCTCCTGTAAGAAGGATGTGTAAATTATCATGACAAAGACTTCCTACCTACGAATTTTAATGATGACACAATGGTGGCTAATTAAGCCCTCTATCTTGGGGTTTGCCATTCAATACAGATTGTGACCACTGACGCAAGATTTAAATGGAAAGAAACAAAATTTGGTGACTTGAAACAAGGAACAATCTAGTTCACAAATCATGATCATCTTTGTACATTTAATTGAAGAAAATATCACCATCTCCAATGAGGCAAAGATAAAACGGAGCAGCAAAGATTTCACTGTCAACCATGAACAAAGCAAAGAACTAGCATTGGATTCTTTTTTAGTTGCCAAGGGTAAATGCAAATAGGAACAAGTGAGGGGAAAAAAGGGAGTTGCAGACATGGAGCTAGACCACAAACTATAGAAGGAAAATCTGAGTTAGGAAGAGAGGAATGGAGCTAGACCACAAACTATAGAAGGAAAATTTGTTGTTATATTTAATCGGTTGTGCATGGAGAGGAATCGGGTTCTCATATACAGTATTTGTGTTTTAGACACCGAATTTACACTTATCGTATTTAACAGCTGCTTATCGTATTGGGCAACTGCTCACCGTATTTGGCAGTGTAATTCACTATATTTGGTAGGCAGTCACCGTATATGGTAGTGACCGTATTTGGCAGAGAATTAAACATAAAATTTGGTGTTTGTTTTCATATAATTTGCACAAACACAATTTCGAAGAAAAGAAAATTCAGATAAATTTTTTCTTAATTTTAGTTTTCACAAAGTACTTAGATACAGACCATTATCTAAATCATTACTTAAATAAGAATGACAAATTATATTATTTGCATAAACATTAAAGCCGTATAAATTCCAGAAAGCTAAATAAAATCTGAAAGCGTGTAAATATGCAAATAATTAAAGCACATATACTCAAATTGGAAGCATATATATTTGGAAATAAACTTTTAATCTCAAGGCCTGTGTAAACACAGTTTCCTTCAGACAAATTCGCCCCCTCACCTTGGTGCTAGAGGTTTAGTTCGAGTGCCTATCTCCCAAGATACAACGGTAACCAGCAGAATCCGAGCACCGCGATTCTACTCCGACGAAGTGGGCGAGTGTTCGAACAATATCACCTTACTGGAATGGACATGGGAGGAGACGGAACAAAACAGAAAACAGAACTGTATGAAGGCAAACAAAAATTATTGTGTGTGAACTACTGGAAACTGAGTGAAATTATATAGACTGAATCTGACCATTAGTTTCTGCACTGACCATTAGTTTCTGCATTAACCATTACAGTTTTCGGAGTTACACTTCGGTTTCGACCATTGGAGTTTTAGGAATTTCAGACACTCAAAAGTCATTTGAAAAAATTACAAAACGCGGATAATCCAAACTGACCAGTTTTTGCTCCGTTCAGTCCGAAATTTGTATGCGCAGGTCACGCCCGCACCCAAGTTCAAGGTCCGAAGATATTTCTATCCGTGATTTGCACCCCTCTGTGCGTGCACGTGGAGAGAACCTCTATGCTATACATGATCACACCATTCCAATGCATAGCCATATATAAAGTGGTTTTGATTTCCATGTTTTTCCTATGTGGGACAAAGTTAACTAAAGTTTTCCCACTAATATAGACCATTTCCAATAGTCCATTTTAAACTCCAATTTCTCATTCACTCGAACTTCATTTTTGACAAATAAATACATGACTTCGATGTTCTTGTAGAGGAAAACACATATCAACTTTGATATTCCAAATTGGACCAACGGGTTCCACCAAAAAATTGTGCCAAAAGTGAGCCACTCACTCATTTTTCCAACAAATTTGAGTTAGGAAGAGACGCATGGAGTTAGACCACAAAATATAGAAGGAAAATTTGAGTTAGGAAGCGACTTAAAGAGCACTTCAAACCCACTCTTTTCCCACATTCTGCCCAAATTTTGCAAGAAAAGAATCTCAAACCTTTCTAATTAACTAACTAAAACAGTATGTTTCCTATATTTTACATTTAGATTTTAGAACAAGGAGAAATTTTTAACTTTGCTCCTATTACTACTAGAATTAAGCAGAATATCATTTCTGTTCTTCCATCTTAAGAATCCTTTGTGTTTTATCTATTGCACTCCAATGTAGTGTAAAATCTTCTCATTTTAGGAGCGTAGGAGGCACTATTATTAAAGAATTTTGCGAAAGCAAATTCTGTCTACTGTATTTCCAACTAAAGAACGTCACATCCATGCTCAAATGTGCAGAAAAGCATATTTAGTCGAAACAGAAGCTTAGATACAAAGTGACATGCACATGCAAGGACACCACCACAAACATGAGACAGTGCCTGATCAACAGCTCCAGTACCAGGATCAAACTTTCCACCCTCATGTGTATGCAAGGATATGTACAAAACCTACCAAAATAGATATAGATTACCAGAAGATAAAAAAAGGGAAAAGTTGACGAATACACTAAAGATCAGGCACAAAGTACAATCTCGAAAATAAAAAATGATCTTGTCATGCATGATAGTCCTCATGCAAAGTGAAGACAAAATCCGCAGAATTCATATCTTCCAAGGTAGATGAACAGAAATTAGTAGCAAACTCGCCCTCATGGATGACCAATAACTTCCTGCCAGAGAGAACTGCACATTTGTGTCATCTGTGCATAACCAGCAGGAGTAACCTGAACAAAATCCTCACACAATTAAGGGCGGAAACTAGATGTATTGCAATGCTAGTACAAGATATTTATCATTGATTTGAAAGCAAAAACCAAATGACATGCAGTTTATACCAAAATACAAGTCAGTGAAAACTTTAGATGCTTTGGTAACTGGGGAATGCCAGTCCAAACAACATGATAATTGGCAAAGCATAAAAGAACACATTTTAGAAAAAGGAAAATTCCTTACATCACAACCCCTTGCGGCATAAATCCAGCCGGTATGATAGTGAAATTTGGGGCAAACTCTGAAGATGCATATCATTGTAACTTAAACATTATCATTGGATAGCTGGATACATGTTACTGACTGAGAGCAAACAAGAACTTTTGTTTGCTAGTAAATTTCGCCAAGCTATGGTATTGGCATAATGCAAAAGCAAAGATAAGACAAAAATTTCTATGTAACTAAATATATTTTCCCTTTCAAGAACAAGGACATACGAGAGCACCAATTAATTATTATGGTATCGGGATCAGAGAAAATCTGACTGAGATAGATTTGGTATCTTACAGTGCAGATAAATTCATTGAAATGCTAGTTAAAAAAGGATAGACAAAAAAAAAATATGTAGCTTGAACAAATCATTTCATTGAAATTTTTTTAGTATTCTGAACTTCAGCCAGAAGAATGCAAACAAACATCAAGAATTACAATATTAGAAAATAATTGCAACATCCTCACTTGTGTGGACAAAACGCAATTATGTTTAGCTCTTTCGACACTGTATTATTAACCTTCATCATCTACTCTTCTCATAGAAATCAAAGGTGTCATTCTAATTAAATTATAACCTTCAAAATTTTACACAAAAAATAAAACATCTACACAAGAAATCTCATAAGAGAAGATGTAAGAACTATGCTATTAGGAGCTGTAACTGAGGACATTAAAGCTCTTGTGAGAGAGGAACAACACATCAAGATGCTCACACACAGGCATTTACAGCTGCTGACATTTTGGCAAACAGAGGTCAGACGAATATATAAGATGATCCCCCTGATGACTCTAGCATTTAATAAAGAGTGGGCCTTATGGGTTATAGCTTACCAAGATAATAAAAAGTAAGGACTTTCATTGTACAATTGAAAATGATTCATGACAAATTCAATTTGCACAAATCCTGGAAACAAAATGGACAAATCCATGGAGGCGAAAGAAGAAAGGGTGAGGAAAACCTTCATTACGTGGGGCTTAATTGGAAGTGATTTCTGGGGAATTACGGACAACCCTCTCTCTAACCAAATGCCTATAATTCAAAACATGTGCAAAGAAAAAAAGTCCTATCTAGTTCTAATGGAATTCCTGAATCTCTCTAATCACTAAGGAACAAACCAAATTCAACCCTCGCAATGCCTCTTCCTCTTCAATCTTCGCTCGAGAAGGTAATTTTAAAATACCCTTCCTACCATTTTTTATACATAAGATCCTTAGATCATTGGTTCAAAAGCCACACATCATATAATTGGTTTGTCAAATTATTTTCTGCTCACACTCTATACTCAAGTCATCAAAAAGAGTTAAGATTGTTGATGAATCTTTGTCTACTGTTTTTGGGAAGGGCATAATAATTCTATAGACAAGCCTTAACTTTTGTCTTACATGCAAGCAAATTCGTGTAGCTAAAAGTGGTCTTACAAGGTATAGGTTACAGAGAAAGAAATTTTCTTCTATAGATTTGAAATTTGTTTCTAAAATACATAGGCTTTGATTCCAAATCAATCAGATTTTGATTCCAAAATATATGGGATTTTATAGTTTTGAATTGGTATAGTTACCATTTGTAACCGGTTCGTCTATGAGAGAGAGAGAGAGACACACACACGCACACACAAGGGATAACCTGTTTCTTACTCAATGTACAATGAAAGACGCAAACCAGCAAAAAATTCAGTGAAATATCAGAAATATTCATTTCTTTAATACAATAAAAATGTACAGAATGCTGTAACCTATAGGAAGCACGACATGCTGAAATGCAAACACGTAGTCATTGTCACCAACTCCTCCTCGACTCCATGGAACATTGACATAGTATCCTTCTGCACCCAAGGTACCAACCTACAAAAATAGGGGGGGAACATGCATATGCTCTTTTATTATTAACTCAATGAAATATACCGAGTACATAAATGCCTGAATTAGGGAAGAATAAGCAAAGAAATTCAAAGAAATAAAAGATTTCTTCAGCCAATAAACACAAATAATTAAAAACATAATCCTGTCAACAGCTCTTTTATTTATTTTTACTTTAATAGAACGTGACGCAGACATTAAGCACCTCTTTTATATTGTAGAATAACAGAGAAATTGTAAGAGTATTTTCACTCGTTTCATTCCAAAAGAGAGTACACGTATATATACACATAATTTATCTAATTAAGGAGATTAGCTAATTAGGTTCCTATAAATCTGTTAATTATCCAGCTAAATTATTCTGTAACACTCCCCCTCAAACTAGAGCGTATATATTAATCATGTACAGCTTGTTACAAAGATACTCAATTTGGTTCCCCATTCAATGCCTTTGTGAAGATAACTTCAAGTTGCTCTCCAGTCTTTACATAACTAGTAGAGATTAAATTTTCTTGGATTTTCTCATGAATGAAATGATAATCGACCTTAATATGTTTAGTTCTTTCATGGTCTACTGGATTTGAGGTGATATGAAAGGCAACTTGGTTGTCACACCCGAGTTTTGCTGGTATTGACGGTTTCAATCCAACCTCAGTTAGAAATGTTGTATCCACATAATCTCACATGTGACCTGTGCCATGGCTCTATATTCTGATTCTGCATTGGTCCGAGATACGACATTC
The DNA here is from genome assembly GCF_002742605.1 of Olea europaea var. sylvestris. Classification (NCBI taxonomy): domain Eukaryota; kingdom Viridiplantae; phylum Streptophyta; class Magnoliopsida; order Lamiales; family Oleaceae; genus Olea; species Olea europaea. The sequence continues at coordinate 6,000,541 of NC_036256.1, read as the reverse complement.
TGCTTCTTGCTCCTCCAAGATACAAGGTTTCCACCAACAACGACGCAATATCCCGTAGTGGACCGTCTATCAATCTTGGATCTAGCCCAATCTGCATCTGCAAGATACTCAATGCAAGTGTGTCCGTGATTGCTATACGCTATGCCAAGACTCGAAGCTCTTTTCAAGTAACACAATATCTGTTCCAAGGCTGCCCAATGTTTTACTATAGGTGCAGACATAAATTGGCTGGCAACACTAACCGCATGAGCATTATTTGGACGAGTCACTGGGAGATAGTTTAATTTCCCAACTAATCTCCTGTACTTTTCTGGATCATCAAAGAAGTCACCATCATCTTTTTTAAGATGTATATTGGGGGTCACTGGTGTGCTATATGGCTTGGCTCCCATCTTTCCAATTTCTGCCAACAAATCAAGTGCATACTTTCTTTGACACAATAAGATTCCCTTTTTGCTTCTTGTTACTTCTACTCCCAGAAAGTATTTTAGCTGGCCCAAGTCTTTTGTACGAAACTTGGTATGTAGAAATAGTTTAGGGGAAAAAAAATTCTTGCACAATCATCTCTTGTAATGACAATGTCATCAACATAAACAAGAAGAATAATACCAGTTGCTCACTGTCTGTAGAAAACTGAGTGATCACACTTGCTTTTCTTCAGCCCAAACTCCTGACCTATCTCACTAAACTTGCCAAACCAAGCATGGGACACGGGGACTTTATTTTAGACCATACAGAGATTTCTTTAGATGACAAACTTTCCCATACTTCTCCTAAGTGACAAACCCAGGTGGTTGCTCCATATATATCCTGGAGATCACCATGAAGAAACTTATTCTTGATGTTTAACTGGTTTAAGGGCCAATCTTGAGAAGCAGCACGGATATAAATAGGCGAACAAAGGTGAGTTTAGCTACCAGGGAGAAGGTATCTAAATAATCCACTCCATAAGTTTGAGCATATCCTTTTGCAACAAGTCTAGCTTTAAGTCTTGCGACAAAACCATCCAAATTGACTTTGACAGCGAAAACCCATTTGCATCCCACAACTTTCTTATCTTTAGGCAAATCTATCAATTTCCATGTGTGATTTTTATCTAAAGCATGTATCTCCTCAAGCATCGTACTTTTCCATCCAAGATGACCCAATGCTTCTTTTACTGTCTTCGGCACAGATATGAGTCTGAAGAAGTAATTAAAGAACTAGATATGGGAGACAGATGATCGTATGAAATAAAGTTGGCTATAGGATATATAGATTTAAGAAGGGTGCACTGACGTTTACCTTTGCGAAGGCTAATGGGAAGGTTAAGGTCATTTGGAAGATCAGATGACAAAGTAGCCGGTGCAGGACATGTATCATTGGTCTCTTGTCTTCTAGAGTAAAAATGAATGATATGTGGCATTGTTGGAGCTAAAGGTCTCTCAATGGAAGGAGCATCATTTGGTTGATTAGTAGGGGCACTTGGATGTGTGATTTGGTAAATAAGCCAATTATCTTCCTCCCCCTGACTTGTAGACATGGAAGGAGAGGAGAAGAATGGTGTATTCTCCTAAAAGATCACATCAGTAGAAACTAGGTATTTATAGATATCAGGAGAGTAGCACCGATATCCTTTATGAAGGGGAAAATATCCCAAAAATACACATTTCAAGGCTTTTGGATCCAGTTTAGTAACGAATGGTGCTACTTCACGAACATAACATATGCTTCCAACTATTCGTGGTTCTACTGGGAATGGTGATTTTTTCTGGAAATAGAACACTGTATGGAATATCACCAGTAAGTATTGTGGATGACATGCGATTAATCGGAAAACAAGCTATAGAGACGGCATCAGCCAAGAATTACTTAGAAACCTTTGTTTGAATTAAAAGAGCTCGAGCTATCTCAAGTTGATGTCTATTCTTCCTCTCAGCAACTCCGTTTTGAGAAGGAGTACCAATACAGGAAGATTGGTGAAGAATCTCATGTTGAGTCATGTAAGTCTAAAATGAGTCTGACATGTATTCTTTGACATTATCACTTCACAATATATGTATAGAAGTACTAAATTGATTTTCAATTTCAGCATAAAAGGTACAAAAATGAGAAAACACTTCAGATAGATTTTTCATAAAATAAATCCATGTCATTCAAACAAAAATCATTTACAAAAGTAATAAAATATCTAAATCCAGTTTTAGACATAATGGGAGATGGTCCCCAAACATTAGAATGAACCAACTCAAAAGCAAACTCAGGTCATTTATTAATTATTGGATCTGACGAGCTACGGTGATGTTTTGCAAAATGACATGACTCACAATCTAGCGAAGATACATCATGGAACTGAGGACTTAGCTTCTTCAACACAGGTAGCGATGGATGTCCCAATCGAAAATGTGCTTCAACTGGGGAAATGACACTGGATCAAGCAACAGATCGAGGCACCCACGAATCAAGAATATAAAGACCATCAGATACATGTCTTTTACCAATAATCTGCTTCGTCATAAGATCCTGAAATAGAATATAAAGTGATCATCTTTATCTGTGCTCTATAAATAGAATCTAATTGTCTTACTCCACTTCAGATAATTAGTGCCATTCAATTTATGTTCAGTGATTTTGGACATAGTTGGAACCATCTCAGTCATAGATCTTCTGAACTCAGTCATTTCCTAATAAGTCTCAAACCAATAGGTAGAGGTACTAATACAAGTAATCCAAACCAAAAGAAATTCAGTTGCTCACATCCCAAAATCAACAGAACCAACCCAACAATAAATCAGGCCCCAAATAACACACTTCAGCCCAACTAGACAACCAATAACCCAACTAAATAAATTTAAGCTCAGTTTGAAAATTATGTGTTCTAAGTCCAATGACAAATTAATTCAAAGATACTGTCAACATAGCCCAAAGTCCATTTTAAAATTGACTCAACACAATTAAAGCAATTAACGCAATAAGAAAAGGCCAAAGGTAAAATTATACCTGTCCAAATGAAATACTTATCGCTGCAGCAGAAGAACCAGACGTTGAAGCCCAACGTAAGACTACCTAAGTTCGCCGGATCTTTAAAACATGCAGAGACCAAGGCCCAATACCCTGAACGATCTCTCCAACCCTACTGTTATGATGCCAACGATAGAAACGCCGACAGCAAGATGAAGCTGACGACAACAAGATGTCAATTCCGGCCTTGGACTACCGAACACACCGCCCAACAACCTCGTGAGGCTTACCACAGTTCATGGTCCACGCTCACTGCACCAAGAAACCCAAAGATTTCTGACCATACTAAAGAATCCGACAATTAATACACGCCGACAGCCCTAGTCAAATCTAAAGGAGGTACTGACACCTATTGATGCCTTCTCTATCTGGTGGACACACCTACCAAAAGTTAGGAAGAATTACTCAACCCAACCGAAATTGGTACCCAAAATGATGAGACCCAATCCACGAGAAAGTTCAAAGTTGTCGCTTTGATACCATGTAAAATAATAGAGAAATTGTAAGAATATTTTCACTTATTTCATTCCAAAAGAGAGTACACGTATAAATACAAATATTATTTATCTTATTAAGAAAATTAGCTACCTATAAATATGTTAATTATCCAGCTAAATTATTCTGTAACATATATAAGCCCTGTTTAGTACCCATTTTTTCAAAATATATTTTTCTCTCTTCTTTTCAACTACACATTCCTTATTAAAATAATATTACACGTAAATAAAAAAATATTTCCTCATTTTTCAACCACACATTTCCCATCAATTTACTATTTAAAAATCCATTTTTACATAAAAATATCTCCCAAACACTCTCATATTTTCTCAGTACAGCTTATGATGTAACAGATGCAGAGAGCATGACAAATCCTTCATACTGATTTCTTGGTGTTCAAATTATGTGTGTGATGGGAAGGTACAATTGTAACGTTCAAGTTACCTGTCAACAAATTGAAAAAAATCCAAATCATTTGCCTACCAATATTTTACTTAAAGTATCTGTTCATATTGACCAAAGAACTGCCTTAGATGCTCATTTGTAATATTAGAGTACAAATTACCAACAAATATCTACAATCAAAAACTACTAATCTAGCAACCTAATATCTAGTTTAAAAAAATTATACAAAATTATTGTAAATAAAATAACTCAAGCTTGTGGTAGTTGGGTTATCCTGAGCCTGGGTTGCTTGAGAAGTCTAGTATGAAACTGCAAATACACAAGTGTAGGTGAGGGATCATCAAAACCTCAATTTCATCCCAAAAGAAGGCAATTCAGAAACTGTTTAAAACAACTGAAGTTCTAACCAAACTCGTGAGGATGGTGGCAAACGAGAAAAAGAACCTGAAAGCAAAATCACAACAAGATTAGAGATACTGCCTTGCATCTATCTAAAATTAAATGTTAAGCGAAATTTTAATTGCTGCCAACTTAAACAAGAGAGAAGATGGCAAACATGTTTGTGAGAAAGATAACTATAGGCAAAACTGAAGTTCGAAGCTGCCCATTCAAACAATTTAATTAGCACTACTATAGCTCCTGTTTGATTGCCATTATTATGTAAATAAAGAAATGAAATAATGGTTATCACTTTCTCCCATTTAATTGTTATGTCTGTAAATTCTGCGGCTGGCTAAATCAACCATATATGGATCAAGCAATGGAGGGGTTGTCTTTGCCCTTTTGCCACACCTCATGCCATAGCATAACTGGGGCTAGCTTCATACTACCTAGTAGAAGTTTGATCTTCATCGTGACTTTCATCAATCCCAATTTCATGACTCAGCCCTCCATCAATGATGTTGGCCCAATGGGTGCCCCAATTGGATTCGCCTGAACCACCTGGAGCCTTTTTTTTTTGTCGGCAATAAATTAAAGTTTCAAAAAAGCCCCAAGTACAGGGGACTCACAAGTCCCTCACTGTAGCAGCGGACCCCACATGCGAGCGGGCCCCACCCATGTGTGTGCCCTGACAGTTCCCTGTGAATCTCCCCCCTATACTTGAAGCATTTCTCTTAAAGTTTTAGGTTATATTATTGGTATTCGACAGTAGACAGTCAATGGCCGCCCGTGCTGACTCAAACTCTTAGATTTGCCCCTGTGTTGGCCCCTCCACAAGTACTAACGCATGGATTATGAAAGTCATCCACAACATATTACTCAGTAGGAGTTTGATCTTCAACGTGACTTTCACCAACCTCAATTTCATGGCTCAGCTCTTCATCAATGATGTTAGCCCCTCCAGTATAAGTACCAACACATGGACTATGAAAGTCATCCTCTAGATTACTTTCAACTCCTCCGAATATCATTGGCATTTTATTTTCATCCACATCTACCAAACATAAAAAGAACACGAATAGTTTAAAACATAAATAAAATTTAACAAACTGAAAAAAGGGACAGTTAAATAAATACCATTAGAAGTCAAAGGCCCAGTATAATTAAATAAATACCATTATAAATCGAAGGCCCTTGACTCTCATTCACATCTAACAAACATAAAAATAACGTGATTAGTTTAAAACATAAATAAAATTTAACTAAAAAAAAAAAGATTTCTATTCACAATCAAATTTAATCTCCTCTTATCCCACATTTTTACAAAACTCGCATTCCTCCAATCAAATTTTTGCGAAGCAGTATGCTTCTTGTTGACTATCACCAGTGATAGTTCGAGTGGAATTAAATCAACTGGCAAATTCAACTTCAATGGGCACAAGCCCTACCATAATATGCTAATTTTTCAAAGCATATCAATATTGTGCGTGAAAGCGCAACATCCATTTGCCCAACTAGTTGCTGAGGCAGAAAATCATCCTGTATTCTAGCATATGGCCACCACATAGTCTAACAAGAAAAAATAACATAAAGTTAATTAAAAACTTAAGAAAAATAGAATAGAGTAATTAAAAATTCACATAATTAAAATAAACTTACAATGTCATTTGTAAGATCAAAACGAATTCTTCTCATTTCTTTTTGATATATGAATTCTTTGACATGTGCTCCACTAAATGTGACCATCCAACCATCAATGAAAAGGTCAAAAATAACTCCATATCGTCAAAATTCTATCGATAAATATCCACACCATAGAGAGTGCAAGGAATTATGGGCACGTGTTTGTAGAAGAAAAACTACAAACAAATGAAAATTGTAAATTATAATTCATTAACATATATAAAATGATATATACTATGAGAAAATGAGCACAAAGACTCATGATTTTTGGATTTTTTCTGTTGATTATTGCCCTTTTAAATTCTGCCAAGCTATGTGCAATTGACATAACAAAGCAGCTCTCCATGCATAATTTTCAATAGCATCAAAATCTGTCAATTATGAGAGGTACATGCAAGGCACCGACGAATGATCCCTTGGAGGAGCAAGAAAACACCTAATAATGTAAAGAACATATGTCCTGACATAAGGGTCAAGTCCAGCCCCGACTATAGCAGAGGAAATCTTCTTAAAAAATAGCAAATTCTTAAAAACTACATCGCATTTGTTCTTCTGGTGAAGAAATCTCGGAGATAACAATTCGTTGCAAATATTGGGACACTCGTCTGCTTTGTAGTCAACCCAATTACAGGCATACGATCAATGGGAAACCCCATGATCCTAGTTACGTCTTCCAACATCAGGGTTATCCTTTCTTCACCAATGATAAAACATGATAGCGCAACCGAATAGCGATCTACTAATGCTAATAAAAAGTATATTGTGGTCCTATAGTCCATGTTAATTCTATGAATAAGATTGAAACCTGTGCCTCCTAATCTTTGTAGGACGACATCGGTTGGCTGCCATTCTTTCAGCAATCTTAGATGCATTCCACTCCTATACATTTTTTACTGTAGAAAATTGCAAAATTCAAATCATAAAAGCAAGAGGTCAGAAAGGAAAAAAATGATACTTGAATCATTACTAGAATTTGCCAATTTTAGTCTAAAGCTACTAATGGAATAAAATCTTCAAATCCATTTTTTTTTCATTCCCCTAATTGATTTGTTTACGTCTTACTGAATCTCAAAGACTCTCAAATCATGTAGTTGTATTTCCTTATCTATATCCTCCATAAATTAGAACCGTCTACACTGCTTAGAAATTTCTAGATATTAAATGCCCAAAAAAAATAATAATAATCGATAACAATTTTACAAAATGGAATTTCAAATTCCAAAAAGGATTGCCCAAATAAACATTTATATATATTTCTAGTTACCTCAATTAAACATAAACATTACTTGAAAAAGGTGGAATTGCAATGTAAAAAGAGGAGCATTTTTTCCATTTTGCTTCTGAATAATATGAATCGATATTAGAAAAAATTGAAGTTCAGTAACAAACAGTAAAGGGCATTTGTGCCTTTTAGATTAGGAAAAGATATCAAAAACTGAGTTTAATTTTTTTCTTTTTCTTTTTTCCTCCTCTTTTCTTTTTTTCCCCACCTAATTTTCTCAGCTACCTAGAGAAGAAAGTAGAGGATAGAGATGGAGTAGGCAGCTGAGCATTTGGAATGGAAAGTTTGCTTCTTGCTTGGAGTACGTACGTGAGCCAATAATACAGAGGTATGAGACTTACAAATGATAGGGGTTTTGAGTTTGAAGAATTGGGCTTCTCTTGGGCTAGATTCATAATTATATCTTGGTTTTCTCTTGGGCTGGATCAATTGAAAAGCTGAAAACTAAAAAGATAAATAAATAAAAGGGAAAATATGACAACTCAGGAGTATAGTGCACCCAAAATCAAAAGTGAAGCATAATGTTTTAAAATTCAAATGTCCGACGTGTGTGTGTGTGTGTGTGTGTGTGTGTGTATATATCTGCTATATCTGTTTTCTACAATTAAGATCGCTTACCTTCTATAACAGGACTCCAAACGATATAAATCCATTACCAAAATTTAAAAAATCTGTCGAATTTCATTATTCACAGCAATGCAATTGATGGTGTCAATTGATTTTACTAAAAATTGGTCAATTTCATCCCACTCTCGGGTCATAGAGATCGAGATCGATTTCATAAAAAGCTAATAATTGTCAAAAAAGACAATCCAAGTAATAATCTGATTGTTCTGCTCGCCTCATTTGCTTGCATTCAGAGTCGTTGTAATCGGGGTCTTTTTTCGAAATTCCCAATGCTTTCATAAGAGCAGGCAATACCTTCACGTAAGGCTCAATACCTTCCAGCACCTTCCAATCACGATAAGTTTTTCCAATTGAATTGAACATCATCAAAGTATGGCTTCTAAATTCTACCAGACCTAGCATCCAATGAGCTTTATTCGTGGACAGAAGTGGCATGAACACATAGTCTACATCGGCCCAAGATGTGCTTAGGAATATTAGGTGACCTGTGACAGCCTTAATCAAGCTGCTCTCCGACAACAGAACTTGATGGTCTTTTTGGAAAGCGAGAAATATATCTTTTATCTTGTTCTGAAACCAAAAGTCCGTCATTGTAGCTCTAAACTTTACTTTCCCAAATTTTGCTACATGGCGAATATAGTAAAAGCATGCATCCATATGCTGTTTGAACATGAAGGACACAGTTAGGTACAACATTAAAAAGTTATGACTCTATGACAATAGGCAGCTCAACGGTATGTGCATGGTGTTGTATGAGGTTCTTAATGTTGTGTAATTGGTTAACAAGAAAATATATAGTGAACAAATACATAAGCGTTACCACACCGAACCGCTTAAAGACGTTTCAGCATCTATCAGCTGGTAGAACCATGTCTTGTGATCGACTGGGTATAAGCCAATACTAAAGGCTGGTTTGATTTGGTCATCGTGCTCATTAAACTTTTTCCTATTGCCAAAAGTTGACTATCAAGATACTGTGACTGTGTGACCAGTGTAATTGAAAATATAAGAAAAATGTACATGTCTGTTTTTGAGTTTATACCCTCTGAAACCAACTCAAGAATGCTGATTTATCAACTTCTTCAACATGATCTTTATAATTTTCAAATACAATAACATTACCGTCATGCCACGATACCTTTCCTTCCCTGGCAACAAATGGAGACCGCAGTATCCTTGCAGGTCTTGAAGCCCGCTCAACTGGTAATTCAGAAGCCGATTCAGGAGTTGGTGATCCCTGTGAATTGTAAAAGATCACATTTAGTTTGTATAAATTCGATGTACACATTGTGTGACTAGCAGATTACACCAAAAAAAAAATTGAATACCTCTTCGTCAACATTTTCGGATGCTATGATCATATCAGATATGACAGCATCTACCTACTTTTGAATTTCTGCAGACTGCAAATCATCCGATTGTGTTTACGCAATACCCAGGTCAAATGATTGCGGTTCAAGACTACATGGAAAGGCAACATCTTCAGTTGGGTCGACCTTGCCCTTCCCTTTCCTGTCGACAACAGGTTGCAGTTTTTCCATCTGTATGTGAAATTGGAGAATTTGAGACATGAAAACTGTAATTATGGTCAGTGAAAGATAGATTGAACGTATCATGTACCTACTTCATCGATCTTCTCAAATCCTTCGACAACATGACTTTCTTCACATCCAACTGCAGCAGCTTCCGTGTCTTCGTACTCATTAATTGGACAACCTTTCCTATTATTGAATCGCCTTAATATCTCATCCATTGAGCTTGAGATCATTGCAGTCACGAATTTAGACAGGAATTGAATGTTCGTCCTAATCTCGATCATGTCATGTTTTAACTGTCTTTGCATTAGAATGATTTCAGATATCTTTTTTGCCTTATCAGAGTTGAGGCTCGACATCTATGACTTGATGGCGTCCATCTCCCCAGTTAATACTTTATTCTGTGACTTAAGTTCTGATATTTGCACATTCAAATCGTGAAGCACCTGTAAACATGATTAAGATAAGTAGTTACATGTGAATTTCAAAAAGATGCCTGCGACCATGAGAAATGAACTGTGGCCAGTACTAAATGAACTGTGACTAGTACTAAGTGAATTGTGACCACAATTTGAAAACATTTGAACAGAAATAAAAATAATCTTACAGTACTCCCTTGAATCCCATGATGTTGTCCTTCATTTGGAGAATATTGGAAACCTGAAGGGCCTTCTTGATGCACGAGGTGTTTCCTGATGGGATATCACCTCACATCATCGTAGAGGATCCACAAAATCATCGTCATCATTTATAATGTGAGCCTGTCTAACACCAGTGTCCGTTACCAAATGCACCGATTCCTCACTCATGTGTGAAGGGTCAACAGACTTTCCATTTCTGCTTTCCTTTCAGCGGCTGCCCCGAGAAAACTCTGGTTGAATTGTTTTGTTTTGCTGCATGCTATCCATGTATGGCATTGCCATTTTAGCTTTAATAGGCATCAGGTCACATATTTCAATTTGCATTGCATTACAATAAAGATTAGAGAACAATAAGTTTACCATATCTTCCACTATCGGCAGAATATAGATTACTAAAACATTACATTAGGCTTGTTGAAGCAGCCCAGCTCGTCCAACTTAGATGCAGAAGGTTGCTCGTTTGCATTCCAGTTATTGATTCGAGAGTGTGTCCTCGATTCCCTTGTGACAATAACTTTATCTAGGTCATGGAAGGTTTCGTAGATCCATGCTTGAAAGGCTACCAATATACCTCGTAGCCTATAATGTGCGATTTGTCGATTCAATGCATCTTTCAAAGAGCTCAAAGTAATCTCTAACAGTAACTTTCCCCATGGGAAACTGTTCAACGCAAGAAAGTCCTCAACAAGTGTGAACAAGTAATGGTCAATCACTTTCTTATAATCTCTAGGAAATAAGTATGCAATAATGAAGTACAAGATACCAATGAGTGCAACATCATGTTCCGGGAGAGTTTCAACAAGATCCAGATCAGGCATTTGGCAAGCAGATATAAATGTGGACTTCACATCTTCATGTGTCACGGTATCCACTTGAGAAAAGTACTTATTCTTTAGTTGTAACTGTCTACTTTCAAAAATACCCGTATCACTATCGCCAGAACATCTCAGCCCCGTGACTATGCAAAACTCAAATATAGAGAATTTAACATAACGCCCAGCAACTAAAAATCACATCTCTTCAGGATTAGGTTGGTGGACCTGCCGCAAGAGGAAGTAGTGAATTAATTGCGGTCGTACCACAATTTCATGACAGTCGAGAAAATGGACAAAGCATGTTCTCCTCATAATGAGCTTCTCTCGGTCAAATAATTTTGCTTGAATACTTGAAAGTATACCCTTGCTGACCGATGTTGTAATCTTGCCTGGGAACCATCGTTCCTTCGGTATGATAAATTGCCAATCCTGCACAAAATTGTTTAGAAAGACCCAATGTTAAGTAAATATAGGAAAATCACACACAATTAGATGTATGCAACCACGCACTATGGCTACAGATAGATTAACATTGTTGTATAACCAAAAATAATATGGTCACAGACATGTATAATGCTATGAATCCAGGTGTCATATTCACAACAAAACTTAGTCACGATTATCATGGTCACATGCCATAAGTATCATGTTCTATATTCAACTGAATGAGGTCACATAGGTATGCATTGTTACACAATAAAGCCAGATAACTGTTGTCAAATCATGATACAAACCAATTACAGGCATACATTTTTGTTGTGCATTCAAGCCACAAACCATGTAAGCCACAGTCACAGATTGACATCTTCGTCAATGTAAGCATTGTTGTTCATAATGCATACAACCACAGATGTATAAATAAATACTATCAACAATCAGGCCACATGCAACAATCAGGTGAATCATTAAAAGCCACACATTCATAACTCCCTTGGTCACATATTGACATCTTGGTCACATATAGATAATGGCGAGGTCACGAACAATTGATCAATTGACAAATGACGTACTTTCCTATGTACTTTGTTTGTAGTGCTATATACTTTGTTGTGCATTCAAGCCATGCACCATATAAGCAACAGTCACAGTTTGACATCTTGGTCAATGTAGACATTGTTGTTCATAATGAATGAATATAGTCACAGATATATAAATCAACAACGTCAACAATCAGGCCACATGCAACAATCAGGTGAATCATTAGAGGCCACACATTCATAGCTCCCTCGATCACATATCGACATCTTGGTCACATATTGATAATGACGAGGTCACGGACATAATTTTTGTTATGTAATTAAGCGACATTTCAGGAGAAATCTAGGTCACACCCAATATTGGTACCAAGAACCCCAATCCAACGATTACAACCGATTAAATGTCGGAAAAATTATATAAGACTTCAATGCTTTTAATCCATGAATTCCATCACCATGTTTGCCAATAAAATCATAACAACTAACACCTAAAATTATAATTACCTTTTTCGAGCGCAATATCTTCGCCGTCAGAGACGCCGGTTGCTTATTAGGTGGTGTTTTTTTGGGGCTAACCACGGATTTCCTCTTGCTTTTACGTTCGGACGTATCTTCGACATTGATAACCAACTTCTCGGCCTTCGACTTCTCCATTTCAGATGTCCACAGAGATTTGGGCAAAAACGGCGGAGTGTATTATCCACTGTTTGATGTGGCTTGTATTCTAAGTTGTCGGAAGTGAGATCAATGAACGATGTAGACGACTGAGAGAGTGGGAGATAGATTAAAAGGCAAAATTCCGACACTTGGGAGGAACCGTGTAGAGGATTGAGAGATTGAGAGCAAGAGAGTGAGAGATAGATGAAATGGTTTATTATGGAAGTTATGATAATTAAAATTCAAATTGCGATATTTAAGGGAACACGGCAGTTGTAATACATATCGTTTAAAAACTAAATTATAATTTAATATTTAAATATATAATAATTAAATAAAACCTGAAATTTGCATAAACAACTTTGGAGGTTGAATCTTGCACAGTGATCTCCAAATGTCGGGAATTCTATAATTTTCTCTATAATCTGTGGACTTAATCGGCTTGTGTGGCAGAATTACACCACGGCCAAAAAAATCCCATAATATCAAACATCATGCAACTCACAAAGTTTAGTTTTATAATATATTATGTACATGTGTCTTAAAGAGCAATTCTTTTCTTGTTCATAGAAGGTGTTCATATTTTTAGGAACCCTAAATTTCAAAACATGAGATTTTCCCAATTGATACAGGCTAAGACAAATATGTATATTTCAAAAATACCCAAATCTTAAAATTAAAAAATATATAGTAACCTATAACAAGAAGACGAAATATCAGGGACTATGATACTCGTTTCGAATCTAAAATTATTTTTAAATCTTTCAATTGATGCAACACGGAATGAAAAACATTTCTTAGAATGTTTAGATAAATTAATATTTTCTTGTAACTAAATATTCTCCCAAACCATTTGAAAACACTTATCAGTTCTATGATATATCTATATATTAAAATTTAAAAAATACTGTCATACAATTTTAAGTCATATACTTCAACTAGCACCAGTAAATAGATGGACTAAAATGTAAAATTTTCAAGCTAAGCAAACATGCTATGAAGAGATTATTTGTCAAAATCAACAAATATTGTGACCATAAGTTCCAAATTACTCATGTAAATATCCTATTTACAAACGAAAATAATTGGCTCTCATAGTTTATTTATCAATGAGTTTTCAAAATAGACATGCAGAAAAAAATTTATATATACTGGACATACCTTATATTTCCCATACCTCCCATATCAACATAAAGAGTTCTTGCACCCATAAAGATTTCTCGGCAATTTTTTATTGTTCTGTCCAATGAACAAGTTAAATTTTGGTAAGATACATGTTCGGCTAAGATGAAAACATATACACATGAACAAGCTAAGTTTTGGCAACAACAGAACCAACCATTTGGTCGCCGGATTTGCTTTCTACAAAATATGAGGCTCGCTTCAAATAAAATTCGTTGATGAGGAATTTCATTTTTTTGACACTGAATTTTTTGTTTAAATATCCGACTGAGTCGAGCAACGAACAACTAACAATGGGGAGTAAACGAGACAGTAGAAAATGAGATGTAGGAAGAATGGAGAAGAGGGATATGTAGTGAAGTGCAGAAAGGAGATGAAGCATCATTGATATGAAGGACATAGGTATTAAGCGAGTTGGAAATTGTTTAACTTTTCCAGTTTTTGAAGGACATAGGTATTAACTTTTCCAGTTTTTCAGACGAGGTGTCTCATCAACTGCCCAGTCTTCCCCACTTTTCCACGCTAGCCTCACATTTTCTTTGAACGGTGTCATTTGGTTCGTCTCGTGTCGTAAATACGTGATTGATTAAAATTAAATTTTAAAAAATTAGGATCAAACAGATTTTTATAAATCATTAGAAATGAAGGAATTTGTAACTGGTAGGTTTGAAATTAGAATTAAACGGATTATTTTCTTTTTGTTTGATGAAAAAATTTATATTCAAAGTAACCTTTAAATGGGACGGATAGTGGAACGGGACCATATTTTCTGTATCCGCCTTGTATCTAGTTCGGGGTGGAACCCCATGATTATTGAGTTTAAGGAGTTTTTTTTTTTTTTTTTTTTTTTTTTTAACAAGTTAAATTTTGGTAAGACACATGTTCGGCTAAGATGAAAACATATACACATGAACAAGTTAAATTTTGGCAAGAACAGAACCAACCATTTGGTCGCCAGATTTGCTTTCTACAAAATATGAGGCTCGCTTCAAATAAAATTCGTAGCTGAAGAAATCCAGTTTTTTGACACTGAATTTTTTGTTTAAATATCCGACTCAGTCGAGCAACGAACAACTTAAAATGGGGAGTAAACGAAACAGTACAAAATGAGATGTAGGAAGAATGGAGAAGAGGGATATGTAGTGAAGTGCAGAAAGGAGATGAAGCATCATTGATATGAAGGACATAGGTATTAAGCGAGTTGGAAATTGTTTAACTTTTCCAGTTTTTGAAGGACATAGGTATTAACTTTTCCAGTTTTTCAGACGAGGTGTCTCATCAACTGCCCAGTCTTCCCCACTTTTCCACGCTAGCCTCACATTTTCTTTGAACGGTGTCATTTGGTTCGTCTCGTGTCGTAAATACGTGATTGATTAAAATTAAATTTTAAAAAATTAGGATCAAACAGATTTTTATAAATCATTAGAAATGAAGGAATTTGTAACTGGTAGGTTTGAAATTAGAATTAAACGGATTATTTTCTTTTTGTTTGATGAAAAAATTTATATTCAAAGTAACCTTTAAATGGGACGGATAGTGGAACGGGACCATATTTTCTGTATCCGCCTTGTATCTAGTTCGGGGTGGAACCCCATGATTATTGAGTTTAAGATTTTTTTTTTTTTTTTTTTTTTTTCATCCCTAGTTTAAGAACCCTTTCGAGTTATGGGGCTACTCATAAAATTCTAGTTTAGGAGTGTAATGCTCGTTTTCTCTAAACGCGAGTTATCTAAGCCCTTTCCAATCTGTGTATGCATGTTTCATGTTGAACCTACAAATTAGTAAAATTATTTTTAATTTTAAGTATTTGTTCAACTAACATTATCAGTAATTTTAAATGCAATTTTTTTTTTTTTAAATTTTTGTTGGGTTGTATGAGTTCTAGATTTTTCTTTTATTATTTTTAGTACCTAGTTCTTCGATGTTGAAATGAAAGCATCTTCTATTGGTTTTATGTTGTTTAAATACCTTGTAGATGCTTAACTAATTTTAGGAAACTACATTTGGAAGAAATACGATTCTTGGTGGATTTTTTGCCCTTTTTTTTTTTTTTTTTATCATTAGTACATCGATTCTTGCTCCTTTACTTTGTGAATTCATGTAGAAGATTGATAAAGGAGTTGAAATTTAGAAGGAAAACAATGTGATCTTTCACTTTCTTCTATCTTTAAATGAGAGAGAAAAAGTTGGTTTATAAAAGCTATTTTTATTTGAAAATTGTAATAATGTCCTATTTAATTCTTTATTATTTCCAATATTTTGCATCTGTTTCCATTAATATATTGACTTTTTGACAACATTGCAATGAATCATCATGACATATTTGATGGGAATTTGCTGCTGAAACAAGGGCTGTGGGCGCCTCAGCCCTTAATCTGAAAATTAATTTGAGATTTAATATGCACCTCAACCCTGTCACAAGGGGCTTATGTAACATCTCTCTATTTGATGTTGCTTATTGCAGTGAATTTGCAATAACTTCAATTTGTTAATAAAGTTGTTTGGATTCAAGGATGTAAATGAGTTGTCGAAGTTCATGGCTCGGACACAACTTGAATAAAAAGAATTCAGCTTCTTTTTTTTTACTCGAACCAAGTCGAGGCAAAGCTCAACGGAAATAATGGCGCTCCACTTGAGCTTTTGACTCGAGTATTTTCGAGCCAAACCGAATTACTATTTTTTTTTTCCTAATATTTTTTCCACTACCTTTAAAAGAAACTTTTCCTTTAAATAGGTAGCTGCCTTTGAAAAGGCGAAAAGGCAACTAGGCAGGCTGCCCTTTAAAGGCAGCTTAAAACAGTTGCCTTTAATTGTAGCTGCCTTATTTCCAAGAGTCGAGCCAAAATGGCCCATGTTGGTGTGGCTAACACGGGTCGGCTTGGACTCAAGCCAACACTTGAAAATGAGGTTTGTCTCGAGCTTAGACTTGATTCCAACAAGCCGTGGGTTGTTCTAGTCGACGAACCAAATTGACATTCCTAATTGGATTTTGAATTGATAATTTCTTGAAATAAGTCTTTGTTTGAACTCCATTAAAAATCAAATTTTGGAGAAAAATATATTTTGAAATAATAATTGTTTGAAGATTGTCTGATTAGAAAAGGTTGAAAAGTTTAAATTTACGTGTACTGTTATTTTATTGAAAAATATGTAATTAAAATTTTTTTGAAGAAAATAGAGTCCAAACAGGACTAAAATACACTTCGTCAATTACAATCAACAAACACAAAAGAAATAAATAAATAAAATGAATAAAAATCAATATGCACATAAATCAATGTGGAAATAATCATACTATAAATTGTGCCTTTCAATTTTTGCTTTATACATGGTTATAGACGTTATAAAGAGTTCTATTTGCATATAAATTGTTCCCTCGTACATTGCAATTTCACCACCAAAACTCGTCAAAATAGTAATAATAATAATAACAACAATAATAATTTAACACTATAAAAATATGGCTTCACGAACGGATTTCCTGTTACTGAGGCAAAGATATCAGTTGTTACTAGTCTTCACCGAAAAAAAATAATCTACTAAGATTTTGTTGCTATTTTGAGTGTCGGTGATAGTTACCAACGAAATTTTCACACTTAAAAAATTGTAATTACTTACGAAATTTTCGTTGGTAAATTATAAAGCTCCAATTTTTTCGGGCTAATAATTAATCCATGTTAATTGAGTTAAAATTGAGTTGTAATTAAAGTCAAAAAAATTGGAATTGGTAGTATAGGTCTAAAAGGAGTCCAACATGTCAAAGATGTTTAAAAAGATCACATACGATCAATGAAATACAATTCGAAGTTTAAAGAGTGATAAAGAGCTACACAAGTTATGCTCCAAATGAATTGCAACTTGCAATTCATTTTTCATATAAAAAAACTTTCGAATTTGGAGAATGCTATGTCTAGAAGAATTGTTGCCCTATAAGTTATTTTTCCAGCGCACTTTTAATTAACTCAATTTGAAATCAAAAGAGAAGTTATGATTAAAATACTGACGACTACTCAGATACCACTTGCCTAGTGCTCGAGTGATGGTCGACGTCCAACAATCTTGTTTTGCATCAAATGCTTGATTTTGAACGCCTTTTCATCCAAAACACTTTTCCCTATATATATCCTACTCTATGAACGTCCAAAAGTGTGTTGAATCAAGGTTGGGGTTCAACCTTTTTTTTTTTTTTTTTAATCATAATTCTTTCGTAGAGATCATTCATTTGAAGATCCAAATCACTTTCATTGATTTCAAGATTCTACTATATTATTTTATTCTTAGTTCATGCAAACTTAGATTTGTTTATTGAACTATAAACCTTCACATTAAACCACAAAACAAAATACACAAGAACTTTGACCGGCAAAATGCTAGAGTTTTTGATCCTTTGTGAAGGGCTTGGAGTTCCAAAGCTAAAGAACGAGGTTTTTTTTTTGAAGGTTCACAGGTGGTAAACGATACCGGGGTCAAGAGCTAGTGTAAGGAACACACAATCCAGGAGTGTCAATGTTATTACAGGATAAAGGTCAGAACAGACTAAGAGTTAGTCGAGTTTGGACCATACTATAAGTCTCATCATTTATAGTGGATTGTTGGCTGGCAAAATGCCCAAAGTTTTTAATCCTTTGCTAAAGGTTTTCTCCGTGATCATATTGGTGTTATTTACTTCACACATTTTACAAACTGTGGTTTATTCAAACATAGGATAAATTGACTTGCTTGATCTAATCATCTAAAAATTATTAAAAAGTGACTTGTTACTTTTAATTGATTATTTCCGCACGTTGGATCTATATAAATCGATAATCTAAACTTTCACATCTTTCTATGAGTACTAGTTGGAGTAAGTGCATCGCACAAAGAGTGCTTGTAAAATTGTATACAGTGTTTTTTATTTTAATGATGGTTATATCAATGACTTACGGGGATAGTGGTTCCTCATGGTTTCGAACAAAATTTAGTTACAAAAGAAAAAGTAATTTACTAAAATTGCTATGGCATGTTTTTCATTCTTGCTGTTAATTATAATGCATTTTACTTTAAATTTTTTAGTACCATTTAGTACAAGGACTGAAGAGTCGGGTAACTGAAAACTGGTGTAGGAACTTCCCCAGTCATGTGAGGTGTCATATTACTATTTAATACATTTTAATTAGTTCCTTGTGTAAATATAGAAATTTGGTTGTTTTATGTGATGTATATCCGTAGGATTGGTATATACTGAAGATAATATTAATTTGAATTTAAAAAAATCAATAGAAAATGTCCAGAAATTTAATAAGTTTTTACAATGCAACAAAACATGACATAATGCCAATATTATAAGGAGTTGGATATTGCAAGGCTTATAATCGCACCCTCTTGTATTTTTTTGATTGTTGTGCATGTCAAATGTAGTATTCACATTGTCATGGAAAAATAAACTTGAAAAAAGAAAACCCCCCCCCCATTAATGCCAGCAAGGCTATTTAACTCACACAAGCGTACAAAACAATGTGATTTTTTTTTTTTACTTTTTGTAAAAAAAAAAAAAAAAGGAAAAAAAATCACTTGCACTGTATTTCATGATATCATTGGATTAGGAATCATGCAGCAGGTAACGAATTGCCCCTAAAATTGCTGTACTCTAGTTTTTACCTTACATCCCTATACTACCAATTTCCGACATGAATTCATGTTCTCTACTTCGTTCATTCAGGTGTCCAGCTTGGATACATTGTTATCTTCGCGTGGTATGCATCATTTCTTTTTGTTCGAACAGGTGGGTAATCTTTTGTTTGCCTCATGTTTGGGATGGGCCATTATTGTTAACATGAGTAACCGAGTATCGAAGTCCATATGTATTTTCAATGCATAAATAGGATATTTTTAGTTAGCTCCACTGAAAATTACAGTAGCAATATAAAAATCTTAAGAATTGGCTTCAAGTCATAATGCTCGTAAGGATATGGTCCTGAAATTTGAGCTCTGAGGTTAGAACTGCTAATCTGACACTTCCTCAAAAGACATGCATATTTGCTAATTGTTGATCAAGAAAAATATAGGGATAATAATATATAAATGAAGGCGAAAAGTTGGAAAAAATAATTTATAGCATGAATTTTTGAAACTATTATCCTTGTATGTTTTTGTTTCTACGGGAAAAATTAGCTTATATGCATGTCAAATAGAATAGAAATCTGTTTAGATTTAGCCAAGTAGTTGTTTACAATGACCATGTTTAGTTTTTTTTTTTTTTTCTTTACGTGATTACTTTTCTATTTGGAGTAATTTACATGTTGATCGAGGTACCTTGACATTTGTCATATTGCATGTCACATTGTTGCTCGTCTAGTTGCTTATATATTTTGCAACTTCATGGGCTTGCCTGATAGTTTGACGTAGATCTTGTATGTGAATTAACCTCGATCCCATGAGAGTAGAGCTGAGCCGAGGCAAGTCTTGGCGGCCGGCAACCCTAGCTGGGTTTTTTTTTTTCATGATCTAAACTAAAATTTTGTATATGTTTATTGTATTTTCATACGGATTATCCTAGGTACTGATCTAATCCAAAATTTTACAATGTCAGTAACATGTTTCATGTTGTGGTTCACATGTCTGCAATTACATTTTGATTAATGCGTTGCAGCTATTCAGTATTAAATTTACTTAAAAGCTGATCCATATCCCAAAAAGTAGAGAGGAAACGTAAATTATTGTTTAATTAGGATAATGACACGTATTTTATTGATTAGGATAAATGCAAATTTCCATGGAACATAAGCCACACTGAAAAAAGATTGCTCGAACACGATGAAAGCTTTAAAGCGTTATAAAATAATGGTATGGTTTATTGGGGGTTGGCTTTGTTTTTATAGACGAGAAGTTAGCTAAAAATGGATAAGATAAAGGATGGGAATAAAAGTCAATAGGTGGGGGTGAACGCCAATCAAGTATAAATTAAATGAAGAAAGACTTAAAGTTATATTTATATGTCAAAATGGCAAATTTGTTTTTTCATAATAATGACACGATTTTGGTAGGGTAATTTATGTCTTGTTAGTTTTAGCTTTTGAAAAGTTAAAAATTATTTTTAAAATTAAGAAGTTATTTTTGAACACGTTTTAATAATTTTTTAAAGCGTTTTGTCGAGTTAAAATAATCTTTTTAAAGAAATTGATCTAGTGTGCGTTTGAACCACGTTAGTTTGAAATAATGTATTTTGGAATAGTATATTGATGTAGAATATATGGTTAAAAAATAAAAATAAAAAATTGGATTTACATTTAATATTATTTTATTTAAAAATATGTTATTGAAATGATGTCAAATTACTGTTTAAGAATTTATTTTTTTTAAAAAATGTAACTCAAACATGACCTTAATTAAGCCCTTGTTTGAGCAACATTATTTTCATAAGAATGTATTTTTGAATAGTGTATTGATGAAAAATGCGTGGTTACAAAATAAGGAAATGTTTTGGATTTGCGTATAATATTATTTTATTGAATAATGTGTGGTTGAAATAATATCAAATTGCTGTTTAAGAATGTATTTTTTATTTTTTTTTAAAGAATGTGGTTCAAAACGGGGCCTAAATGAAAGTATCCACCCACCGGTATAGTTTTGAATTTGGAGAATACCATAAAAAACTTAAAGGCTTGAAACATCAAAGTTCTTGCAATTAAAAAGCTGAAAGTTCGTAATCCTAAAAGCTAGAAGTTCGTGATAGAATTAATTCAAGAATCGACCATTGAATTTAGGTCAAAATTCGAATCCTTTATTATCGATATAATATACATGTGAATATCTAAACGATCTTGTTTATTAAATTAAAGAAATTGTAAATTTCTAGGTAATTCTGCTTCCGAATTCCAAAGCATTTAGCCTTTTAGATTCCCCTTTTTTTATAAATCAAGAGGTATACATCGAAGAAAGTTTTTGTGCCCTAAAGTGTCAAAGTCGACAATAAAATTACGTATTTGATTAGTGGAGAGGGAGTAAAGAATAGCACGAGGACAATGAAAATCAGAGGAAAAAAAAATACTAAAAGTTCTCCTTCTTGAATATACAAAAAGGATAATTACTATTATTTAACGGTGAAGTACAATCTTTTACAAATTATAATAGAATTTTATCTTTGACAGAACCTAATTTTCTTATGAAGTTCGTATGCATTTCTAATTTTTCAAACGATTAGAGGATGACTTGGTCATGAAATTTCAATACACGTTCCACTGTCTTGACACCTTTAAATTCGAATTTACAACGTTTATTGTTGTATCTAGGCTCCTTACTTATTATGATAAATAAAATAGATCAAAATGTTAATCAATCAGGCTCATAAATTTAATAAGGAAAAATTCATGAATACATTAAAGGTATATTCAATTTAGAACTTCAGATGACTTTTTAAAATGGATGACTTTTGTAAAATTTGTGGACTTTTAAAGTGATTTTTATGAATTTATTCATTTTTGGTTAAAAAAAATTATTAAGCCCCGATTTGATAGAGATAAAAATTGGATATTTAGTATATTTGATAAAAATTGATAAAATATGTGATTGAAATTAAAATTGTGAATTCCATTAAATATGTAGTTAAGATTAATTGTTAACTTTGATTTAAATTAAAATCTATATTTTAATTCCTACCAAACACGAGCTATTGTTAATAGAAATATTTAAAAAAAATGTGGATTAACAAATAGTTTAAATATCAAAGAATTAATAGTATTTGAGTAGTGTTCAATGTTATCAAATATTCCCAAACTCACTCCATATGTCAGGTGCTGGGGTACTTCTCCACGTAGTAGTATTCTCTCTATGTTGTTCCCTACTTTCAAAAAATAGGTCGTAAGTCTTTCCCTTGAAGAAAATGATGAAGCTTCATAATCACGTTTAACTGAAAATTCATTAGAACGACATTTTCTGGAAATAAAATTATGTAATTCAGCATAAGCTAAAACTAACTTTGCCTGTGTACGCTATGAAAATGGAGAAGTTTATTTTGAAAATTGTGAACCGTGATTTAAATATATAAAATATCCCCTCAACTACATTCCTCAAGAAAGCAAGATGAATATTAAACTACTATCCATTTTCAAAGTTACGACCTTGACCTGTAAAATCTTGAAGATGGCGAAAAACTCAAAAAGAGCTAAGAATTAACGTTGATTCAGGAATTTGCAATCTATCAAAAAATTTATAGAAAGTAACTTTTAACATGTAAATTTATAATTAAAAAATAAAAACCATAAAATTATAAATGGCGTTACAAAATCATACATTTTGGCACTTTTCGCTTTTCCTTACTAAAGTATCACTCAATACTGTTGAGTCAATTGCCAATCCCTCACACCCATACACCCATTAAACACATATATAAATTCAAAATCAAAGTTATAATTGGCTAAAACATTATGCGAAATTATTCCGCGAACGATTTCTACAGCTACTTACAGCTATCATTGCTGAAATATGAGTACCATCAATATCACATCCAATTATCAATATTTGTATCAAAATATTCTTCTTTTTCTTCTTCTTATTATTATTTGAATATTTTTACGAATTTTTTTTGTAACAAAGTGCATACATCCATCTTTCAACTTACTCTACAAGGGTTCCTAGAGGATCAATTCTTGATTTTAAAAACGAAACCAAATGCGGTGGTGGTGGTGAGGTGGCGACTGTGATAAACTTAGATCTCATAACTGGGCAACAGGGTGGTGGTAGTGCTATGGTGCCTAGTGCGTGGCGGTGTTGGAGTTGGCATCTGCTTTTATTTTGGAAGGTAGTTGTGGTCAACGATTGCAGTAGTACATTAAAAAGCAGCTAAAGTGTTTGTTTTGGATAGTATGTTTGTAATGGTTGAGTTGAATCGGCTTGCTAGCAAGATGCACTCTAAGTGTACTAGTGTCACATTTAACAATTTCTTGAGTAGTTTATTAAACATTTACAACTTATTGCTAGACCATTACTTATGACAATAAGTCTATTTGGGGTCATGTAATATTACATACTGTGTCATTAATTCGTATTAGATCAACTGCCTATTATCTATATTCACCTTTGGCATTTATTCATGAATATGATATTTCTCACCTACGAAATTTTGGTTATGCTGTCCAAATTCCTATTTCACTCCCACAACATACTAAAATGAGTCTCCAATGAAAACTTAGGTCTTATGTGGGTTTTGATTAAAATTGTGTGGATCCGTACTCATCTTAGCTGATTTTAATTTTGACCCGTTTACTATGTGCTCGTGCAATATTTCAAATCTACCACGTTTGTGACAATCAATATTTAAGTTTCTCCCTCAATCACTTTGGTGTTAAAGAAAGTAAATTTAGTTTGAAAATTAAATTGATTATAACAAATCGTCCTTTTCAAGACTACAAGCAAATCAAAGTTATCAAGACTTAAATGGTACTTCAAAATTGCATTTACGTTGAATGTTGACTAAGCCAACCATCAACTAGAAGTTGGCGTAAAAGAAAATCCTTATCCACCATGACCATCATCAAGACTTGAGGGACACATTCCACGAATGGGAAAATTAGTGTTCTAAATATCCATGGGACTACCCTTCACTCAAAGATGGAGACAAAGAACCTAATAACAAGAATCCTGGTGTGCTAAGAGACTTAAATTAAATTTGGTGGAAAAGTAATATGATTGTCTTCCAAACAAGGGGTGCCAAAACATAATCGCCAGGAATACCTCCCTCAACTTGGAGATGTAGTTACTCGAACCAATGGCCGTTAACAATAATAGGAGCAGTCAAAGTGACTCTTAGAGCGTAACAAAAGGGGCTAACTTGTTCCAATATGAAAGTTCATGAAACAATTATAACCTTCTAGAAAGTTTAGGTACTAAAATGTAAGATTCGAAAATCTCAGATTAATTTGCATAAATTTGAAACATCAAGGACAAACTTGCACATGAAAAAAATCACGAGCAAACATGCAATTTAGCTTACTTACGCTCCCCACTTGGCGAATCTCTATCAATTGATGTCCCCTTCCATTTGGGCGATAGATCAACAAAAGTTATCATTGTCAATGTGCACATCAAGGTGTCCCAATTTTCCATCAGTTATAAGAAGCATAAAAGTAGATTGTTTCATCCACAAATCACTTGGCTTTGTACTAGTCCTAGCACGATAAACTGATTGATTTGTGCTACCACCCTTTCTATTCTCTCCACGTGACCGATCAGGTTGGACATATTTCTCATACCGCACATCTGTCATGTATGGCATAGCCATTTCTGCTTCTGAGGGTTCCAAGTCACATATTCCAATTGCCATTCAAATCACAACAAAACTTTAAGGTCAGCAAAACAAAAATATATGAACAATCAGATATAATGTTTCACATCATAAAGTTATGTTGACATGGATTGTGATATAACAATGCAAATGGTATTGTAAAAATGCTTGTGACTTATATTTAATATCTATGACTTCGTGAATTTGATCTGTGACTTGACGAAATGAATATGTGACCGAATTAATATGATCTACAACATGAAAATATGTGCAACCCCGCATATTTCAAAAAAATTATTACTACATATTAGACACTTACATCCGGATTGGAGAACTATTCAAGCCCCTCGAGCTTAGCAGCCGAAGGGTGATCATCAGCTACCCAGTTCATTATCCGAAGGTATACTTTGGATATCCTTCTAGCTGTGTATCCATCTAGACTGAGAATTGTTTTGTAAATCCACACTTGAAAGGTTATGAGCAAGCCTCTGAGTCTATAATGGGTTGCTCTCTTACTCAACCCCTCCCTCATTGAACTTACTAGCGTGTCAAACAACGACTTACCCCATGGAAACACATTCATCGCATTAAAATTTTCAACTAGTACGAACAAGAAGTGATCCTCAGCCTTCTTGAAGTCTCTCGGATATAGATATGACGTTATGAAATACAATGTAGCCAGCATGGAAACATCCTTATCTAGAATGTCAATCGATCTAAGAAACGCATCCTTGCCATTTTCATGAGTCACATTTTTCAACGTTGGAAAGTACACATTTTCCAATCGTGTTGGGGTCTTTTTCATCCTATTTGTATCAGCATCGCCAACGTATCTCAGCACAGTCACCAAATAAAACTCTGAAATCAAGAGTCTTACAAATTTTCCGGCTATGTTAAACCATAGCTCACCTTCACTAGGTTGTTGCACCTGCCTCAACAAAAAATAGTGTATCTGCTGAGATTGGACAAAGATTTCCTTGCATTCCAGGAAGTGGGAGAAACACGTATTCTGTAGTATTCGATGTTGGGCTTCATTTAGGTTGTTTTTGAAATTTGACAGCACGCTTTTCATGGGGGTAATTGTAATTTTACCCGAAAACCAACTCTTCTTCGAAATAGTATATCTCCAGGCCTAAACATTGGTCACAATAAACGCATCAGTTGGTCACAGATGGGAACCAGGTAGAAACAATAGCAACAAATAATTCACAAGTCCCCTACAACAGATCAGAAGTCAACAACACTGATAGGAATGTAAAATGTCATATTTTTCATTCCTTTACCTTATGCCTTTGTGATTTTTGATTTAGGTTACAAATGGATGGAAAATATGGAATTTGGAAGAAAATAGCGAGAAATGATCTGAATGGAAGAATGTGAAAAGCTCAGGGACCAAGTTGGAGATAATCCCTAGATGAGACAAGTAACATAATGAAGATTCAAGATTGTTAGAGGTTATTTTGATGAAGAAAGAAGTCAAAGAGGTTGAAATCAATACAAATTGATGGATTTGGAAGAAAGAGACGAAAAATATGCTAAAAAGAAATGAATCCAAAGTTTGGCGAATAAAATGCAAAGTGCTAATAGTTGATTCGGACCCAATATCGATTCTTGGAGAATGTGTGAATTCAATTAGATGGAATTGAAAGCTAAGGGAGTAAGAAGACATCAAAAAAGAGTTAAAATGAATGAAGATTGAAATTGAGGGATCAAAGTGCAACAATTGAAATTATTTTATACTGCGTGTGCGCACTAGCTTAAAGTGGTGCGCGCGAAACCTCATTCTTGCATACCGAGAGAAAAACAACAACGTGGCATGCGCAATGAAATATATGTCGCGCGAACACTGTCCGAAATTTCTATGACGGGCCAAGTTCCTTATTCTAATGAAATTTTACATGGAAACAATATTTTTGACATCATATATATACCTAAAAGACGTCAGAACGAAAGGAATCTCCTTCTTGACCTAAAAATCTTATATTCTACGTGTTGTTTGGAGGCGAAGAACGGACACCATGGCTCTCTTTTTACTTAACGATTATTGATGTATTGCTAAACTCCATATCTTGGTCGAAGGATATTGAAGCCTAGGAATTATTTGAACTATGAGATTTAAATAAATTTCATTGTTTTCATTCATATTTTATGTATTGAGTATTCTTCTATGCATAATTTCATGGTTGTTATATTTGAATTCTAAGAGGCCTATTACATTCATGTATCACAATATATTGCTTGTTTAAAGAACAAATATGTAATTGTTTGATATCTTTGACATTAAGCAATTAGAGTTTGATTAATCGCTGCTTTTTATTAAATTCTATGGAGGATATTTGACTAGATTAAACTTGATCGCTCGTGATTGTGTTGTTTAGTTTCATCGATTTCTCAAGTTTTCCATGCTATTATTAATTTAAATTTTAAGTGCTTTTCTTGGGTTATTACGCTTCCAGGACTTTAAATGATGCTCAGCAAAACTACTCCACAACTAAAAAAGAACTCTTGGCTGTTGTTTTGCTTTAGAGAAATTTCGCCCTTATTTGCTCGGTACAAAAGTAATTATTTATTCTGATCATGCAACTTTTCGCTATTTGATGATGAAGAAGGAGACAAAACCAAGGTTAATATGATGAATACTACTCTTAAATGAATTCAACATGGATATCAAATACAAAAAAGGAACAAAAAATAGTGTTGCAGATCATTTGAGCCGTTTAGCTCATGTAGACGATGAACTTCAGTTGCAAGAAACATTCCCCGACAAGCAATTGCTCATTGCCAATACGATACTACCTTGGTAAGCAAATATGGTAAATTATTTAGTTACAAATGAATTTCCTCCTGAATTGTCGAGGGCTCAACAGGACAAAGTCAAAAGTGATGCTCAGTACTATGTATGGGATGACCCATACTTATGGAAGCATTGTGCATATCAAGTGATAAGAAGGTGCATCCCTGAAAACGAAATTATGTCCATTCTCATTTTTTGTCATTCCTATGCATGTGGGGGGTTCCTTTGGATCAAAAAGGACGGAAAGGAAGGTATTAGAATGTGGATTTTATTAGCCTTCTTTATTTCGAGATGCTTATTCATTTCGCAAGACCTACGAACAATGTCAAAAGACAGGGAATATATTCCAAAGGAATATAATGCCACAAACACCCATACTCGTTTGTGAAATTTTTTATGTTTGGGGCATCGATTTCATGGGACCATTTCCTACATCTTTTGGTTATGCTTATATTTTACTTGCTGTTGACTATGTTTCGAAATGGGTGAAAGCAAAGGCCACCAGAACTAATGATTCCAAAGTAGTTTCAAATTTTATTAAGTCCAACATATTCTCCAGGTTTGGAATCCCAAGGGCTCTCATAAGTGATCAAGGCACTCATTTCTGTAATCGAACTGTGGGAGCCTTGCTGCGAAAATACCATGTAACCCACAAGGTGTCCACTACCTATCATCCACAAACTAGTGGACAAGCAGAGCTGTCAAATCGGGAAATCAAATCCATCATTAAGATGACAGTCTGTCCAATTAGAAAAGATTAGAGTCTGTACTTAGATGAAGCTTTATGGGCATACAGGACTGCATACAAGACACATATTGGAATGTCACCTTACAGGTTAGTGTTCGGAAAACCATGCCTTCTTCCAGTTGAACTAGAATACAAGGGTTTTTAGGCTATCAAAAGTTTCAACATGAAGATGGATGAGAATGGAGAGCACGGAAAGTTGCAACTTCAAGAATTAGAAGAAATTCGCAATGATGCCCATTAGAGTACAAGAATTTACAAGGAAAAGACAGAGGCTTTCCACGAGAAAATGATCTCCAGGAAGGAATTTAAAATTGGTACCATTCGAAACTTCATTTGTCCCCAGGTAAATTGCTTTTATGTTGGATTGAACCCTTTGTTGTTACTAATGTTCCCTCATGGTGCAGTTGAAATCCAAAGTTTGGCAACTTCAAAAGTGTTTAAGGTGAATGACCATAGACTTAAACTTTTCTATGAAAGTGTCCAAGTGGAGGAGGTGACAACGATAATAAAGAAGAACGCAATAAGTCTAGCCAACGACAATAAAGAAAGGTTCTGCTTGGGAGGCAACCCAAGGATAGTTCATTCCTTTATCTTTTTGCTTTTATTTTTGTTTTTGGCTTATGGTAGATCATGTCCATTGGAATGAACTTGAGCGAAACACTTACCCATTAAACACATAAGAATTGAGTGCTTATATTATGTGAGGATTTACATGTTTGGTTTACTCCATCTTCATATGAAAGCGCTTGCTAGTTGATTATGAGTTGTTTGAGCATGCTTGTTCATGACGTGTTATGTGTTTTAAAGAGTTTGATTGTTCTATGTTGATTGCATTACAATTTTGATATTTTTAGGAAAAATAAAATTTGAGTGTACTCGAGGACGAGCGAAAGCTAAGTGTGGGGGAATTTGATAGGAATGTAAAATGTCATGTTTTTCATTTTGTTACCTTATGCGTTTGTGATTAATTAACGCCTAAATGTATTGATTACCCTTATATTTTGATTTAGGTTGCAAATGGATGGAAAATATGAAATTTGGAAGAAAAGAGCGAGAAATGATCTAAATAGAAGAAAGTGAAAAGCTCAGGGATCAAGTTACGAATAATCCCTAGATGAGACGAGTGACGGAATGAAAATTCAAGATTGCTAGAGGTTAATTCGATGAAGAAAGAAGTCAAAGAGATTGAAATCAATGCAAATTGATGGATTTGGAAAAAAGAAACAAAAAATGTGCTAAAAAGAAATGAATCCAAAGTTTGGGGACTAAACTGCAAAGTGGCAATAGTTGATTCAGACCCAATATCGATTCTTGGAGAAGGTGTGAATTCAATTAGATGGAATTGAAAGCTAAGGGAGTAAGAAGAGTTAAAATGAATGAAGATTGAAATTGAGGGATTAAAGTGCAACAGTTGAAATTATTTTATACTGCGTGCGCACGGGCTTAAAGTGGCGAGCGCGCGAGACCTCATTCTTGCATACAGAGAGCAAAAAAAACAAAGTTGCGTGCACGCAATGAAATATATGGCGCGCGAGCACGAGCCAAAATTTCTGTGATGGGCCAATTTCTTTATTCTGATAAAATTTTACATGGAAATAATATTTTTGACATCATATATATACCTAAAGATGCCCGAACGAAGGGAATCTCCTTTTTGACCTAAAAATCTTATATTCTACGTGTTGTTTGGAGGGGAAGAACGAACACCATCGAATTTTCTCTCTTTTTACTTAAGGATTATTGATGTATTGCTAAATTTCATCTCTTGGTCGAAGGATATTGAAGCCTATGAATTATTCGAACTGTGACATCTAAATAAATTTCATTGTTTTCATTCATATTTTATGTATTGAGTACTCTTCTATGCATCATTTCATGGTTGTTATATTTGAATTCTAAGAGACCTATTATATTCATGTATCACAATCTATTGCTTGTTTGAAGAATAAATACGTAATTGTTTGATATCTTTGACATTATGAAATAACTAAAATTTGATTAATCGCTATTTTAGAGGTTATTAAATTCTAGGAAGAATATTTGACTAGATTAAACATGACTGCTTGTGATTGTGTTGTTTAGTTTAATCAATTTCTATAGTTTCCCATGCTATTATTAGATTAAATCTTAAGTGCTTTTTATTTGATAATAAGGATTGATTGGATCGCTAGTTTTCCGATTAATTATAGCTAAGGAGAAATAGGAAAAATAAATTCCAACGATGAATGCTAAAAATATGGATTGGTAATTAGTTATAGATCTATAATCAGTTCAGAATTCCTACGGTGGATATTGACTTAGACCAATGCTTGTTCTATTAATTTAATCCAATTTATTAAATTGCATTGCTTTTAGTTAGAATTGATTTCATCACAAATAAAATCAATCGTTATTGTTAACATTGCATAAAATTAGACTAATCACTCTTCGTGGGAACGATCTTTACTTCCACCACCACATACATTTTTTGGAAGTGTAAATTTTATTATTTTTGGGTGCCTGTGACAGCACACCAAACACACTTACGAAACGACACAATACTGTTCCAGAAGTCACAAATGAACAACCAATTTGAAAACAATAGTAAAAACCCTTTCTAGATTTTCAGCATTTCGATTACATATACACACTACAAATTCAATGCAATATACCTCACAAATTCAAAATATTTCATCTATACACATTACTCATCGATTAAAATGTTCATAGGTATACTCAAAATAAGTGAACAATTGAAAGATTGAAAACACACCTTCTTCGTGGGCGATTTTGTGACCGATCGTTCGGATTTGTGTCTTTTAGATGATGAATGCTTCTGCACTTCATCAACCTTCTTTTTACATCTTCTTTCTGAATCATGGATTCCAATTTTCTCTCCTTCAACACGCAATTCTTGAAATTTTTGCAGGTACGGTTCAACTGTGACCACCTTGTTTTTGGAAGGACCCTATATAATAAAGGTAAATACGAAAATGTATGAAATTCATCGGGATTTTGCTGGAGAACGAACAGTGGTGAGGTGCAGAATATGGCTTGGATGAAGGGCGGTGGTGACTGAACGTGGAGTTTATATAAAGGACGTGAATGGAGGTTTCAATGATTATAAAGTTTCCAAATTTTAAAACACGTGAATTTAGGGAAAACAGCTATTAAATAATTTTAAAATAATTAATATAAGAAAAAAAATCTGATTACTGAAATATTAAACTTCCACTCTGATTTAGGAATTATGAATAGTTAAACTATGATTTTGTTTAATTTCCACAAACTAAAAAGATAAATAAACAAAAACTCCAATTGCATTAGGCTGAATCAACCGAAAAGCCTAAAACTAAAAATAAATAAACAAAGGAATTGGAATGGGCCCAAAGTCTGGTGCAGGCCTGTGCCCACATTGGACTCTATTGGGCTCTACCCCTAATATCAACCATCTCAGCCCAACGTTAATATGCAAAGATGTATAATCTTTAGATGTGATCGGCCTGTGTGGCAGAATTGCACCACATAAAAAAAAAAAAAAAAAATCCCATAATATAAGACAATTCTTTTCCTGTTCATAGAAGGTGTTCATATTTTTCAGAACCCTAAATTTCAAAACATGAGATTTGCCCAATTGATACAGACTATAACAAATATGTATATTTAGAAAATACCCAAATCTTAAAATTGAAAAACGCAAACACCAGTATAAATCTAAAATTTCAAAATTACCACAAAATTGGCCATACCACTAGCCCCAAATCCACTACATCCTACCTATATATGTGCATCAAAAAGATTGATTCCCACCTTATAGATAAAGGGAAAATTCTAATGAATATCAAAAGAAGAACCAACAAAAGCAAGAGAAGAATTGGAGTAAGAGTGAGCATTAAAGTGCAATTTGAGAGAGATGAACGAGTAAAGTTTCCTTTCAGTTTTTTTTTAATCTTCAATGACAATAGCAAATTTTGGAGGCAATAGACAAAATTGAACGACAGAGGTAGCACCGTTTAGATTTTCGATGTGAGAGAGACGAACGAGAAGGTTTCCTTAAAAATTTTTCGAATTAGGTTTAAATTTTGTTTTGGGATAGGTTTAGAAAGTGGGGGATGAGGGTGTTGGTTAGGTGGGTTTGATGGGACATTTGTACACTATTTTTTACAATTTTTTCGTCTAATCAAATCAATATTAATTAGAGACACTCATGCGATTTAAATAGTTTGAGATATGAAAAAGTAGAAAAATAAAATTTTACCAAAGATTATTAAAATGTAACATTTTGGAAAATGCTAAGACAAAAAGTGATGGTGCAATTTCCTTTTAAAGACAAAGTTGGAATACCGAAGATCACATTTTCTAGAAGTTGACCTGGTTTTAAAGCAATGTTGACACACACACATGCACAATAATAATAATAATAATAATAATAATAATAATAATAATAATAATAAAACTTATCGTAGTTTATGTTTCATAGTTGTGAAATAGATTCTTTATTCTACATAAATTCTTAAATATTTTCTATTTTCAATATTGGATAAAATATTTTAATGTTTATCAATGTTCACAGAACGCAAAGTTGACCTGATTGGAAAACAATTAAAACTAGGGGTGTAAGCGGTCCGATTTTATCGATTTTTGACAAATTTTCAAACCAAATCATTTTAACCGGTTTGAGAAAAACCTAAACCTAAACCAAACCATTTTGAACGGTTTGTAAAAAACTCAAACCTAAATCTAACAGTTTGATTCATTTTAAACCGTCGATTTCGCCATATATTTTTTTATTTGTCTACTTTTATGTCATTAATTCATTGAATTCAATACATATTTATATCTTACTAGCAATAAATCTAAAACAAACTAAACCTCTGTTTGAATCAAATTTTTCGAACAAAAAAATGAAAGTTTAGACCTTTTATCCCACAAATTTAGCCGCCTTTGTTGACTTGCTATTTCATGTGTGGGACCCAACTTTCTCTTCAACGATCAATTTTCTCATTATAATGATATGAAAAATATGACTCAAACAGGGGCTAAATATATCTACTATAAATTTAAATATCAACTAAATCAAAGTGAAATCACAATAAACTAAAACATAGTTTTTTTTTTTTTTCATTTTTGTTCACATTTTTTAGACTAATACGATACAATAATGTTACATACAAGTCTACTAAACTAAATAAATGTCCAAAAAATATAATGATGTCTAACAAGACCTCATGATTATCATATCTGAAAAAAAGGATATTAGACAAAGAGAATAACCAACCACAATAATAAAATAATTGTTTATAATATTTAAACATAACAATTTCACAAGTTTACGTTTGTATGATGTTATGAAACGCATTTAATTTCAGGTTTTTACTTAGTTTGCTCCAAAAAAATTATTGATTTGAAACTTTATTCGTCACAAATATTATCACCAAAGGTCTTCGATTTGGTATAATGGATTTCAATTCAACTTTGAAGAAGCGTGAAAAATTCGAAAAAGAAGTGTGTGATGCCGGTGGCTCAAAACTGTGTTGGATGCTGACTGGAGTTCATCTAAATTCTGAAGAGGAAATGAGCTTTTGATAACTTATGTTAGTCTTAAGATTATTAGATAAAATTAGGATTATTGGATAATAATAATATATCTATATTAGATTATCAGAAATTGACAAAAATATCCAATAATGACAAAACTGTTGAATTTTACATATTTGGATGAATTTTCAAAAAAAATCTTTTATTTTTATTTTTATATATTTTTTTCGCAGATCAGTTTGATTTTAAACCGCAATTAAAATTTTAAAACCTAAACCAAACCATTTTGACCGGTTTGGTTTGGTTCAAAATCATTTTGTTGATCGGGTCCATGTGGCACCAAATCAACGGTTTATAAAATGCGATTTCAATTTGATTTTCCGATTTTTGCTTACAACCCTAATTTAAACAGCATTAATGTTGGGTTTAATTAAGAAGACACACATTTTATCCTTCTCTTCCTTCCTTTTCTCTCATTTCATAACACATTTTCTATAAAAATAAAAAATAAAAAAATAAAAATTATTATTTTAATGGAGCCCAAGCAGAGACATGAGTTGTTTAAATCCAATGCGATATTATCTTCTCTACATACCAATCATGTGAACATTACGCACATAAAACAATCAAATTTCAAAATTTACACAGCGAACCATGTCATTCATAACCAATGTTGAGTGATTAAGCAATGTACTTACGATGTCGATGACTAGGAAAAGCTCCTACTCTGGTTTTTTTAATTATATAAGACTCTTTACTTCTTGTACAAAATAATACTAAAAAAATGTTCAAGTAAGATGTATAGTAACCTATAACAAGAAGACGAACTATCATGGACTAAGATATCCGTTTCGAATCTAAAATTATTTTTAAATCTTTCAATTGATGCAACACTGAATGAAAAACATTTCTTAGAATGTTTAGATAAATTAATATTTTCTTGTAATTAAATATTCTCCCAAACCATTTGAAAACACTTATCCTTACAGTTCTATGATATATCTATATATTAAAAATTTTAAAAAAATACTATTGTCATACAATTTTACAGTCACATACTTCAAATAGCACTAGTAAATAGATGGATTAAAATTAAAATTTTTATTTTTCAAGCTTAGCAAACATGCTATGAAGAGATTATTTGTCAAAATCGACAATTATTATGACCCTAAGTTCCAAATTACTCATGTAAATATCCTATTTACAAACGAAAATAATTGGCTCTCAGTTTATTTATCAATGAGTTTTCAAAATAGATATGCAGGAAATATGTTATATATACTGGACATACGTACCTTATATTTCCTATACCTCCCATATCAACATAAAGAATTCTTTCACCCATAAAGATTTCTTGGCAATCTTTTATTGTCCTGTCCAATGAACAAGTTAAATTTTGGTAAGATACATGTTCGGCTAAGATTAAAACATATAGACATGAACAAAGTTAAATTTTGGCAAGACCAGAACCAACCATTTGGTCGCCGGATTTGCTTTCTACAAAATATGAGGCTTGCTTCAAATAAAATTCGTTGATGAGGAAATTCAGTTTTTTGACACTGAATTTTTTGTTTAGATATCCGACTGAGTCGAGCAACGAGCAACGAGCAATGAGGAGTAAACGAGACACTAGAAAATGAAACGTAGGAAGAATGGAGACGAGGGATATGTAGTGAAAGTGCAGAAAGGAGATCAAGCGTTGTTGATATGAAAAAGAAAAGGTAAGTATTAAGGCCATCTCCAATCTGTACCAAATTTTGCACCATTTTACATTAAATTTTGTACCAAATCTTGCACCAAACTAAAATTCATTTCCAACCATTATATCAAAAATTATACCAAATGAACAGTGTTTAACTATTTTCTTCCCTTTTTTTATTCTTTATAATTTACTTATTTAAAATATTATTTATTTAATTATTTCATAAATACATAAATTACTAAATAAATAATTATGTTAAATTACGAAAAAGATTAAATTCATTAATAAATATAAAAAATATAGAACAATTAATAAAAATACTACAACAACGAAAATATGAAATCATGCCATCAGAAAATAGTACAATGCATTTCAAATTTGGATAGACGATATTACGAAGTCGCTAAATTTTTGCAATTTAATTCTCAAAATTCATATGTTCATCCCACAAATGATCGATTAATGCATTTCGATTAATGCAATTCTTTATGTATTCTTTTTTTAAAAATAAAATTAGATTATCGTATGTATGTCGCTATTTAATATATTTCGTGTTAATTTTAATAAATAATCGTGTTTGATGTATTTTAAATTGTTTTGGTCTTTTAATTAATTTATTAATTATTATGTCTTATATTTAAAATTTATTTTAAATAATAATAATTTATTATATTAAAAAATATATAGTACAAATGACATAAATAGCCTCAACAAATTGATTTGGAAAATGTTAAATAAGGGCAAAAGGGACATTTTATATTTTGCACCATTTTGCACCAAAATGGTGCAAAGTTTGGTGTTGGATTGGAGCAACTTTACACCAAAAAATGGTGCAATAGTGCCATGGTTGGAGATGTCTTGAGCGTGTTGGAAATTGTTTAACTTTTCCAATTTTTCAAGGACATAGGTACTAAGCGAGTTGGAAATTGTTGTAAAATGGTGCAAAGTTTGGTGTTGGATTGGAGCAACTTTACATCAAAAAATGGTGCAATAGTGTCATGGTTGGAGATGTCTTGAGCGTGTTGGAAATTGTTTAACTTTTCCAGTTTTTCAAGGACATAGGTACTAAGCGAGTTGGAAATTGTTTTAACTATTGCAGTTTTTCAGACGAGCTGTCTCATCTGCCTAGTCTTTCCCACTTTTCCACGCTAGCCACTTCTCTCTTTGAACGGTGTCAATGTATTTGGTTTCTCTCCTGTGACCGTAGAATATGATTTAAAACTGTTTAAATTAGTCAGCTTGGTAAAAATTATTTTTTTTATAAATTTAATAAAAATGATAAGATATGAGGTTGAATAATTAATAAAAATTATGAATTACGTAAATAATTATGAGATTAAAAATAAATTAAGATCAAACAGACTTTCATAAATCACCGGAAATGAGGGAATTGATAACTGATAGATTTGAAATTAGGATCAAATAGATTATTTTCTTTTTGTTTGATAAAGAGCTTATATTCAAAGTAACTTTTAAACGGGATGGATGGTGGGATGGGATCATGTTTTTCGTACCCCTCTCGTATCCACTTCGTGGCAATGATTCTCGTCCAACCCCCTTTGGGGCGGACCACACGATTATCGAATTTAATGATTTTTTTTTTGTCATCCCTAGTTTGAGAACCCTTTCGAGTTATGGGGCTACTTGTAAAAATTTAGGTTAGGAGCGTAATGCTCATTTTATCTAAATGCGAGTTATCTAAGCCCTTTTAGAATCTGTCCGTGTTGAACCTACAAATTCATAAAATTATTTTTAATTATAAGTATTTGTTCCACTAACATTATCAGTAATTTTAAATGCATTCTTTTGAGTTTTTTTATTTTTTTTTATTTTTTATTTTTGGTATGAGTTCTAGATTTTTCTTTATTATTTTTGTTACCTAGTTGTAAGATGTTGACATGAAAATCATCTTCCATTGATGTTATATGTTTAAATACCATGTAGATGCTTGACTAAGTTTAGGAAACTGCATTTGGAAGAAATGCGATTCTTGGGGCATTTTATACCTTATCATTAGTACATAGATTCTTTGCTCTTTTAATTTGTGAATTCATTTAGAAGACTGATAACTAGAAGGGAAACAATGAGTTCTTTCACTTTCTTTTCTCTTTGAATGAGAGAGAAAAAGTTCTCCTATAAAAGCTATTTTTATTGAAAATTTGTAATAAATTCCTATTTAATTTTTTATCATTTCCACTTTTTTGCAGCTGTTTTCGTTGAGATATTGACTTGACAACATTGTAATGAATCATCATGACCCATTTGATGTTGTTTATTGCAGCGAATTTGCATTAACTTGAATTTGTTAATAAAGTTGATTGGATTTAGGGATGTAAAGGATTCGAATCGAACCAATTAGCGAGGTGAAGTTCATGGTTTGGACGCGGCTCACGAAAAATCGGATCAAGAAATTTTTGACTCGAGCAAATCGGGCGCAACTTGAGCTTTCGGCTTCGACTTTCCCAAGCCAAAGCGAGTTAACTCTTTTTTTATTTTTTCCTAATTTTTTTTAAAGGCAACTACCTTTAAAGAATGTTTCCTATAAATAGGCAGCTGCGCAACTGCCCTTGAAAAGCCAAAAAGGCAGCTAAAGGTAGCTTAAAATAGTTGAGTTGCCTCATTTCCAAGACATGAGCCAAAATAACTAGTATTGGTATGATTGACACGGGCTGACTCGAGCTCTAGCCAACACTTGAAAATGAGGCTCGATTCGAGCCATGATTGCTCAAGCTGGCGAGCTGAATTGATATTCTTAATTGGATTTTGAATTGATAATTCCTTGAAATTAGTCTTTCCTTGAGCTCCATTAAAACTCAAAATTTGGAGGGAAAACATATTTTGAAATAGTGATTTTTTGAAAATTGTGTGTCTAAAAAAAAAATCAAAAATTTTAAATATACATTTAATATTATTTTATTGAAAAATATGTAATTAAAAAAAGAGAGAAAAATAAATCTCAAATAAAATAGAGTCCAAATAGGACTAAAATACACTCCGTCAATTACAATCAACAAATATATATATACACACACACACAAGGTTAAAAAGTTTATAAACAATTCAATATGCATATAAATTGTTCCTTTGTACATTGCAATTTCACCACCAAAACTTGTCAAAAAAATAATAATAATACCACTTTCACACCACAAAAATATGGCTTCATGAATGGATTTTCCATTTCTAAGGTAAAGATATTCGATGTTACTAGTCTTCATCGAGAAAAAATAACCTACTAAGATTTTGTTGCTATTTTGAGGGTCGGTGACAGTTATCGACAAAATTTTCAAAGGTAAAAAAATTGTAATTACTTAGAAAATTTCTTTGGTATACGGATATTCCGTTAGTAAATGTGTTAGCATATTATTATTACCTACGGATTTTTCATTGATAAAATCTTGTTCTGAATTACTTTATATAATGATTGTATGTCAAGTTTAATACCTACAAAAAATCTGTAGGTAATAACAAGTACTTTTAACTTAATAATCTTTCGTTGTTGAAGCTTAATTCATTTTTTATTAGAAAAAATGCTGAAATTTATAGAACCTACTAATTTATAATCAATATGATCAAAACGCACTAAATAATTAAAATAATCAAAATGCAGTAGAACTTCAATTGATTAAGCCACTACTTGAGCCCCATTTTTAAAAACTCATTTCTCTTGAAATTCATTTTCAACCACACATTTTTCAAATAAAATAACTTAATACGTAAATTCAAAATTTTACACATTTTCTAAATAGCTACTATTTCAAAATTTATTAACCACAAAATGTGGCACAAACATATCCCAATTTATTACATTGAAATTTCAAATTTTAAAATTTTGTCTTACACATCACTATTCGTGATTTGGAGCTAGAAGAAATTTGAAAGTTTAGAATATTTATTTCCCTAAGCATACTTCGCACCGTTTCTTGCATTTCGACATTGTGATTTCTTTAAACTCTTTCAAGAAATATAGTAAGATCGCCAATCCTTTCATTGTTCTTTTCTTTGTATTTCGTATAAAGCAGCTCTGATTTCAAATTATTCACCTCTCCATCATGTGCCAGTATTGAATGTTTATGTGAATCGAAAATACAAAGAACATGCAAAACAAGTTGTCAAGGACCAAACCCACATACACGACCCTTAGATAGATCATTAATAGCATCGATCCACAAATCGTGATAAAAAGCGGGCTGATTATCGTGATGGTACAATACTTGGACTCCGAATTTTCCCTTGCAGTAACACTGGACTCCAAATTTCCGTCGAACGTACCACAACTACTTTTACCACCCAACCTTTAATAATCGGACACTTCTTCACATGAATCTCCCTCCTGTTATACACCCGTCTATGATCCACCATTGTTTTCGATATCCTCTTTCTTAGCGTGGAACTAGGCCTCGACCATATCTCTAGCAAGGGCGTCCAACAGAAGCACGTCAATCTCGTTCAAAAGAATGATAGTGGATATGTGTGCAAGATTTTGCTCTTCCTCCATAGGTTGAAGAGTAGCGTAAACATGAAGCTACAAAACAAGAGTAGTTAGTTGATGTAGTAATACGTATTGTAGGTCCTTGTTGAAGAAACTACAAAATTAAAATTACATATTACCTCAATGTTCTTGAAGAAGGCCTTGTATGTCCGATGTTGTGGCTGTTTGATGACTGTCCAGCTTAAAATTTTTGAAAAATCATAGCCAAGTCTCTCATGAAACTTCTTTCCAATTTTGGGCACCATCCTGAACGCCCATAACTATCAAAAGAAAATTATCAAATTATGTGTCGTGGTCATATAAAACAAGATTTTTTTTTCCTATGGTAAAGCTAGAAACTTATGCTTTCAATCTTTTGAAAAGTAGGATGTGGATTCGGGCATGTTTGATGATGCTTAGAAACTGCTGGTTTATCTCCTCTAGTTTTGACGGAATTTCCCATTCAAGTAATTAAATTAATTATTGAATTTTAGCAATAACTTATGTTTATCTGAATAACATCTGACAAGCTACAGTATCAATGCTCACCACTTTCACAGGCAAATTGCAATGCTGGACACCAAGGCACTATGCTAAAAACAATATATATCAGCAATAGTATGTTTTTAATGTACAAATTCCAATTCACAATAAATGTATGCTTAAGTGCGATCTTTAATACTTATTTCCCTTCGTTGTGATTGATCAGTAGGCATAGAAGTGCCAAATTAGATACATTATCTACATGCTCACCTCCCAATTCATCATTAGGTGCATTAGGCTCCTAATTTTCATTATTGTCTCGTATAGATCTTAAACCACAACCATGTATCGATCTCCCTTACCTTTCTCGGTCAAATACATTTCCTCCTCTGGTTAGCGAAATCTTTGCTAAGCAAATTAATTTACATTCGTATTTTTAAGTAATTATGAATATTAAGTTAATTACCCATCAAGAAAAAGCTATTTTTAAGTAGTGTCACCTCTATCCCATTCCCATCTCAACTAGTCAAGACTGATTCATAAATAGATTTCTCTCCATATAAGTAGGTATCTTCATGGATAGAGATAAAAGACAATTTCTCGGGTAAAGGGAAAATTACTAATCTCTTTAGATTGATGCCCGATATCATTCAATACAGTTTTATTTCTCAAGGGTGGAATTAGGAGTGAACATTTTTTTCCCTGAACCGGTGGAACCGGACCGGAACCGTTTAGAACCGACCGGTTCGGTACCGGTTCTTCTAAAAAATAATTTGGTTTCGGGACAATTATTGAGAATCGATCAGTTCCGGTCCGGTTCTTGGTTCTAGTATGGGAACCGCGGGGAACCGAACGATTCTCATAAAAAAAAATTTAGTGGGCA
This sequence comes from Olea europaea var. sylvestris, assembly GCF_002742605.1. NCBI lineage: Eukaryota > Viridiplantae > Streptophyta > Magnoliopsida > Lamiales > Oleaceae > Olea > Olea europaea. The sequence continues at coordinate 5,959,003 of NC_036256.1, read as the reverse complement.
TTTTTTTCTTTTTTGGTAAAATATAAGACTTACTCTCCAATTTGTCCTGAAACCAAATTGGTAGTATATATGACTTACTCTTAAAGTGAAAAGAAACTTCCATCAAAGTAAAACAAAATTAAAAAAAAAAATTGTAGTATAACAACATAAGCAAAAGGCAATGACATATGGAAATGAAACGAATGTTTATGTATATAGTTCATATGTCACTTTTTAATTAAATAATTGAGAAAAATATTGAATTGTGATTACCTGAAAGCTCAAGAAAATGTTAAAAAGGGACCCTTCAATTGGCATTTTTTTCAGTAAAATATATGACTTACTCTCCAAACTCTTTTATTTTGTTTTCATTTTAATGAAAGTTTGTTTAATCATTAAAGTACTAGACGGTTTATATAAGTTAATATTTGTTTGATAATAGTAACTTATATTATTTACATATTGTTTTAAAATTTGTATACTTAGTTTTCTTTTAATCTTTGTATAATATGTTCGGTTCTTCTATATTTTTTTAAAAGTATCACATTGGTAGTTTCTTTATATTTTTTATTAGTAAACATTTTATTTTGACATCTTTATGTAAAGAACCGGACCGGACCGAACCGGAATCGATTGGTTCGGTTACGGTTCGGTTCCATAGCTAACAATGGAACCAATGGTTCCATTTCTAAAATTCTCATTAGCATTCGGTTCGGTTCAGTTCCTTTTAGAACCAGACTGAACCGGACCGCGCCCACTCCTAGGTGGAATCAAACTTCCTCTTGCTCATCTGGTCATTTCTGAGCATGTCATTCATTATATGATTGAACTAGGGAACAATACAAAAATAATGTCATCGAGCAGCTAGAGGTTGCTTCGCGAAAAAGAGCAAGGCTTAACAAAAAGATCATCTGCATCTGCATATGAACTTATTTATCTACCAATATTTATTAGTGTTTTTTGTTTTTTTTTTTAAATTTCCAAATAAGTTAGTTATCACTTCCAAATTTGATGCTTCCATTGCTCTGTAGGACTGTGAACTTAGGGCTTGTTGATACACACCAATTTTATGGAAAATGGAATTATTTTCCACCCAAATATCTTGTTTGATGGACAAAATTTTCCATGAAATTAATTTTCCATCCTACCCCCATTGTGATCATTTCTCTTGGTTTTACATCAAAATGCCCAAAATTTCGACATTTTTCAAGTAAAAATTTTATATCAATTAAACATATTTAATTAACAATTTTGTAGTAAAACAAGTTCTAAACAATTCAATTTCCTGAAATTTATTTTCTTTTAATCTAAATTCCATTTTTACAATCAAACGGACCATTAATGTTATGAATGGTACGACATGAGTCCAAATTTATGTTTACCTACTTTCAGTATGATGCAGTTGTCAAAAAATATAAAATATTAGTATTACTTATGGGACTATCCATTGATAATGAATTTTATTGGAGACTACTGTCACGGACCTAGTTTCGTTACACCCAAACAACTAGAACCGTGCGGCCTTAACGCTTGACAATTCCCGCACCTCACGAGAAAATGTTAAGTCAGTCTTTCCAAGCTCACAAATAATTTAACCAAGTAGGCTAAATTATACCCACGTTGAGAGGATAATTTAGAAGTAAAGGATATATGAAAAACAAGTAAGGTCGGGAAACATTCTTTGTATAATTGAAAGGGAAAACTTTACAATCTCTCTAAGGAATAAATTCACTCAACTCTACATGATTTACAAATGAGACTTCCATCTCTATTTATAGGCAAAACTTAAACCTCCTTAAGATCAAGTGGCCTTACTTTACAACCTACGCTTAGTTGTTCACAACTCGTGCTAGTTGTTTACAACTCATGCTTAGTTGTCGTCAAGTGGATAAGGTTACAACTTTCCTTGCAAGTTGTCGCCAACTCGATCTTAGCTTGCATAGAAGATATTATTCTTGCCAACTCGTGCTTAGCTTGCACCTTTGATAATATCTTCGCCAACTCGCGCTTAGCTTGTATCTTTGATAATATCTTGCAAGTCGCACAAGTCGACAAGTTGTGCAAGTTGCCTACTTGCACCTCAAAATATCCCGCTGCAGGTTCATGTATTTTTCCTCCAAAATGGCTGGGTCGGGATTTAGAGAAACCTCATTAATGTCCTGGAAAACTGCACAATTTTAGGCAGCCTGCATTCTGCCCATTCCATCCTACTGCAGCGTGCTGTCCACGCTGTTTTACGGCCGCTATCGGGATGGATTGAACGTGACCGCGTGGGGCGTAAGTCACTCCCCCACCGAATTTGGCGACGCCTTCGTCGCCATGTAGTTCTGAAGCTCGGACTTAAATTGCCATAAATCTCCCTCATTTTCCCAAGTAGCTTCGGACTCGGGCAATCCCTTCCATTTGATTAAGTATTGAGTGCAAGGGAGAACACCTCTCCGTCTCACCACTCGATCCGTCAAAATGGATTCAACATCTTTCTCAAAAGATTTTGTGACGATGGGAGGCGCTCTCTTTGATTTGTTTCTCCCTAGATCCTCCAAATCCGGCCTATATGGTTTCAACATGCATACATGAAAAACCGGGTGGATCTTTAAAGTGCTTGGAAGATCAAGCCGATAGGAAACTCTTCCAACCTTTGCTAGGATGGGGAATGGACTTTCATATTTCCTAACCAAGCCCTTGTGAACTTTGCGGTAGGCTTTGAATTGTTGAGGCAACACTTTCACAAGTACTTGATCTCCAATGTTGAATTCCAATGGTCTTCATCTCACATCGGCCCATTTCTTCATTCGCTTCCGGGCTTTCTCCAAGCAAGATCTTGCTAAGTCCACATGATCTCCCCATGACTTAGCCAGTTTGATTGCTCCGGGACTTCGGTTAGAATCACCAACCATAGATAATGTGTGGGGCGTTGTAGGTTGTCGCCCTGTTGCAAGCTCAAATGGACTATATCCCGTGGATTCACTTTTCTGCAAGTTGTAGGAAAATTGGGCTATGTCCATCAACTTTGCCCAATCCCGTTGATTAGCACTAACAAAGTGCCGAAGATAACATTCCAACAATGCATTCACCCGTTCTGTTTGTCCATCCGTCTGCGGGTGAAAACTACTTGAAAAGTGCAAATCCGATCCAAGGAGTTTAAACAACTCCGTCCACAATTTTCCCGTGAAGCGGGGATCCCGATCACTTACAATATGCTTTGGCAACCCCCAATACTTCACAACATTTTTGAAAAATAACCTTACCGTCTCCTCCGTAGTGCAATCCTTAGGGGCTGGAATAAAAGTAGCATACTTGGAAAACCGATCAACAACAACAATTATTGATCCGAACCCTTCAGACTTTGGCAAGGCACTAATAAAATCCATGGTGACCACGTCCCATGGTTGATTCGGAACAGGAAGAGGATCAAGAAGTCCCGCTGGTAATTTATTTTCCACTTTGTCTTGTTGGCACACAAGACATGTCCGAACATATGTCTCAACTTGATCCCTCATTTGCGGCCAATAATATGCTCGTTCAATCAAAGCAATTGTCCGATCAATCCCGGGATGTCCAGCCCACTTGGTGTCATGACATTCCCGAATCACGTCACACCGCAAATTTCTCCACTTAGGCACAAATACCCGTTGCCCAGTGGTGTATAGCAACCCGTTGTCAATCCAAAATCGCCTTGTTTTTCCTTCTCGAGTGGCTTCCATCAATGTTTTCGCCATGGGGTCATGCTCCAATCCTTGTTTAATTTCCTCTAACAAGGTACCCGTGGCTTGACTAATTGCCGCAAGTTCCGCCTTCCGGCTAAGTGCATCCGCTACTACATTCACCTTCCCGGGTTTGTATTCCATCACATAATCAAACTCCACTAAGAAATCTTGCCATCTAGCTTGCTTTGGGCTCAACTTCTTTTGTGATTGGAAGTAACTTGTAGCCACGTTGTCCGTCTTGATCACAAAACAGGAACCCAAAAGATAATGACGCCATACCCTTAGGCAATGCACAATGGCCGTCATTTCTTTTTCTTGCACCGTGTAACACCGCTCCGTGTCATTCAACTTGCGGCTCTCGAAGGCAATAGGATGACCTTCTTGTATGAGCACACCTCCAATAGCAAAATCCGATGCATCAGTTTGAACTTCAAAACTTTTGTTGAAATTCGGTAAGGCCAATACCGACTTCGACATGACCGTCGCCTTTAAATCATCAAAGGCTCTATGGCATTTCACGGTCCACTCCCATCCTAGAGACTTCTTGAGCAAGTCCGTCAATGGGGCTGCTCTAGAGGAGTAGCCTTTAATGAAACGCCGATAATAATTCACCAATCCAAGGAAAGACCGCAACTCCGTCACTTTAGTAGGTGGCTCCTACTCATTGATTGCTTTTACTTTGGCTCCGTCCATTTTCAAGTGACCATACCCGATGATATGTCCCAAGAAATGCACCTCTTCTTTGGCAAATGAACATTTCGCCTTCTTGATGTATAATTCATTTTCCCACTACACTTGGAAGATAGTTTTCAAGTGCTCAACATGTTCCTCCAACGTGTTACTATAGATGACAATATCATCAAAATAAACCACCACGAACTTATCCAAGTATGGATAAAATATCTTGTTCATCAAGGTGCAAAAGGTGGCCAGGGCATTTGTCAAACCGAACGGCATGACAAGCCATTCATAAGAACCATACCGAGTAATGCAAGTAGTTTTAGGCTCATCTCCTTCCGCAATCCGAACTTGATAGTAGCCTTTTTGCAAATCAACCTTGGTGTAGAATTTAGCGCTACCAAGCCGATCAATTAAGTCTGTAATCAATGGAATAGGATATTTGTTTTTCACCGTCACCTTGTTTAGTGCCCGGTAATCAACGCACATCCTTAGTGTCCCGTCCGGCTTCTTTTGGAATAACACCGGGGCGCCATAGGAAGCTTTGGATGGTCTAATCCTTCCCGTCTTCACAAGCTCCGTAAGTTGTTTTCGAAGTTCCTCTAACTCCGGGGGTGCCATGCGATAAGGTGCCATGGCCAGGGGTTTGGCACCAAGCTCCAGCTCAATGCGATGGTCTACTTCCCTCCTAGGCGGAAGTTTCTTTGGCAACTCCTTGGGCATCACGTCCTTATTTTCCTCAAAAACCTTTGCAATAACAGTTGGTAAGTCATCATTATTTGTGGTGACTTCGGTTGCAACCGACAATTGAGCAATGAATGTCGGCTCACCCTTCTTCCATCCTTTCGCTAATTGCATAGCCGAAAGTTATCGTGTTTCCATCCCCATGGAAATGGTAGGAACCATGCATGAAGATCCCTTCTCCAAGATGCACATCGAACCAAAGGAAGGCATAGGAATAGCATTAACCTTCCTTAAGAAATCCAAGCCCAATGCTAGCTTGAAATCATCCATCGGGGCCATAGATATATCAACGGGTCCATGCCACGAACCCAACCGTAGTCTCACTCCTCGAACTACGCCCACTAATGGCCTTGCAATTGCATTCACTGTTTTCATCAATCCACCTCCATGGTGAATGTTCAATCCAAGCCTCCGGGCTTCATCCTCCATGATGAAATTGTGTGTGGCTCCGGTATCAACTAATGCCCGTGTTTGCCGTCCATTGATTTTGACAAGTACGAACATCAATCCTTTTTCTCCATTCGCCCCCGGAACAGTTTTGACATTCAAAGCATTGAAAAGTTACAATGAACCCATGTGACTTGCACCCTCCTCAATGCCATGGGAAGCCTCCTGTTGAGTCTCCGTAATAGAGGCCAAGGATCCAAGTTTAGGGCAATCTCGCATGAGATGTGGCCCTTTGCAAATGAAAAAACTACGAAGAGCAAAATTACCCCTCTTTTTATCATCATACTCCTTCCGCCAAGTAGTTAGCTTGTTGCCACCGAGTTTGTAATCAACTTTGGGATTTGGCCCCCAATTCGACTTACTCGGTTGCTTATCTTTTCGCATATCACCTCCGCCTCTGCCAAAATTCCCTCTTGTTGGTTTGAAAGTCCTTGTTTGCGACTCCGTACTCCTTTGGAACTCCGTCAAAGATTCGGCAACCGCAATTGCCTCATCTACATTTTTGACTCCGCGGTGTTGTAATTCTTGCCGCACCCATGTTGTACATCCATCCATGAAATAGAATAGCAAGACATCCTCCGGCATGCTAGGGATTTGAAGCATAAGGGTCGTGAACTCTTTGACATAGTCACGAATGGTCCCTTTTTGTTTCAATTTCCTTAGTTTCTTGCGGGCTTCATATACAACGTTCTCCGGGTAAAATTGCCATTTTAGCTCCCTTTTGAACTCGTCCCATATATCAATTCTGCTTGCTCCATGTTCAACATCAGCATGCTTACGACGCCACCAAAGAGATGCGGTGTCGGTAAGATACATAGAAGCGGTCCGGACTTTCATGGTTTCATCAACAAGATTTACGCCTTCAAAGTAAACTTCCATTTGCCAAAGGAAGTTTTCCACATCTTTGGCATCCCGTCGCCCATCATAATGCTTAGGCTTCGGGTATTCAATCCTCGGGACAACAATAGTTGAAGCGGCACCTCCGCTTGTACCGACAGTGGAGTGTTTGTATTGTTCAAGCTCTTTGCTCATTCTCTCCATCATCACGGCCAATTGATTAACTTGGCCTTGCATGGTGGAAACGGCATCCATGACTTTGGGTTGGAGACGACCAAAATCATCCATTACCGCTGCTTGTCCGGCTACCACAGCTCGAACATCATCTTTCATCGTCTGGACATCATTTTCCAACGATGCTTGTGTGTCCATCACCTCTTGGACATTGATTTGTAGAGTTTCTAGCTTTCCAATGGCGTGTCCCTCCAACGCCTCGAAAGAGCTTTCAAGAGATTTGACCCGATCACCCATATTTGAGATGATTTGGTCAAGTTTACCCTCCATGTTGGTGGCCTCCCCCACCTTACTTTTACCTCAAGTTTTCCTTACTTCAGTTTGGGCAGCACCTCGACCCCTCTCCTCGATCTCAATATCAACAATTTCTTGAGATTCTGCCATTATAACGACCTACAAACGAGGCTCTGATACCACTTGTCACGGACCTAGTTTCGTTACACCCGAACAACTAGAACCGTGCGGCCTTAACGCTTGACAATTCTCGCACCTCATGAGAAAACGTTAAGTCAGCCTTTCTACGCTCACAAATAATTTAACCAATGAGGCTAAATTATACCTACGTTGAGAGGAGAATTTAGAAGTAAAGGATATATGAAAAACAAGTAAGGTCGGGAAACATTCTTTGTATAATTGAAAGGGAAAACTTTACAATCTCTCTAAGGAATAAATTCACTCAACTCTACATGATTTACAAATGAGACTTCCATCTCTATTTATAGGCAAAACTTAAACCTCCTTAAGATCAAGTGGCCTTACTTTACAACCTACGCTTAGTTGTTCACAACTCGTGCTAGTTGTTTACAACTCATGCTTAGTTGTCGTCAAGTGGATAAGGTTACAACTTTCCTTGCAAGTTGTCGCCAACTCGATCTTAGCTTGCATAGAAGATATTATTCTTGCCAACTCGTGCTTAGCTTGCACCTTTGATAATATCTTCGCCAACTCGCGCTTAGCTTGTATCTTTGATAATATCTTGCAAGTCGCACAAGTCGACAAGTTGTGCAAGTTGCCTACTTGCACCTCAAAATATCCCGCTGCAGGTTCATGTATTTTTCCTCCAAAATGGCTGGGTCGGGATTTAGAGAAACCTCATTAATGTCCTGGAAAACTGCACAATTTTAGGCAGCCTGCATTCTGCCCATTCCATCCTGTTGCAGCGTGCTATCCAAGCTGCTTTGCGGCCGCTATCGGGATGGATCGAACGTGACCGCGTGGGGCGTAAGTCTACGCACTCATACCTCGAAAATGCAAGTTTCTTTAAGGATACGTTTGATTGCAACGATGAAATTGAATTGCCTAGAAAACGAATTTCAGGGAATTGAATTGCCTAGAATTGATTTCCTGGGAATCGTAAATTATTGTGTTTGATTGGTATAATTTTTCACGTGGAAAATGTTGAAATAAAAGTATTTTTTTTATGTTCGTTTGGCTTTGTTTTACATGAAAATTGTCAATTAAAGGGAAATATTTTTTTACAATAATTTTTAGAATTTGTTTCCATTACCAACAAAAAAAAGACTAAAATAATAATAATAATAATAATCGCTACAGCAGGGTGGAATTTGAATTGGTGAGAATTCAAATTCCATCAAAACAAGGAAAATTTCAAGTTTCAAGAAATCCAAGAAATGCAATTCCATGGAAAATATAAAGTATCAAACACCAAAAGTTAGAATTTTCAATTCCAATTCCATATTTTTTTCCATTTCCATACTATCAAACACTCCCTAAAATTTATCCCGACATTTACTCACTAGGAACAATTAACGCATCGAGTTATGGGTGACACATAACCCATGTAATTGTACAGCTCCTTTTGCCTATAAAAATGTGAATTAAATTTGATTATTCATAGCATTTTCTTTATTTTTATTTTTATTTTTATTTTTATTTTTTAATTATTTAGGGGCGTAAGGTAAAAGCTAGAGTACAACAATTTTAGGGGCTATTCGATACCTGCTACATGATTCCTAATCCAATGATATCATAAAATACAATGTCAAGTGATTATTATTATTATTATTATTATTATTATTATTATTATTATTATTATTATTATTATTATTATTATTTTATTTTATTTTATTTATTATTATTATTTTTTTGGGGGTGGAAGGGAGGGTTCTTTATAAGTTTTCAAGTTTATTTTTGTATGACAATTTGAAATACTAAATTTGACATAAGCAACAATCAGAAGAATACAAGAGGGTGTGACTATAAGCCTTGCAATATCCAACTCCTCACAATTTCGACGCTGTCATGTTTTGTTGCATTGTAAAAACTTATTAAATTTCTAGACGTTTTCTATTGATTTGTTTAAATTTAAATTAATATTATTTTCAATACATACCAATCATACGGGTATGACACCTCACATAAAAAACCAAATTTCCATATTTGCACAAGGAACCAATTAAAATGTGTTAAATGTTCATGTGACGCCTCACATGACTAGGGAAGTTCCTGCACTAGTTTTCCCTTACCCGACTCTTTAGCCCTTGTACTAAATGGTTTAATGTGAGGTTTATAGCTCGATCAACAAATCTAAGTTTGCATGAATCTATGAATGAAATAATATAGTGGTTGAATCTTAAAATCAATTAAAGTTATTTGGATCTTCAAAGGAATGATCTATTCAGAATAATTATGATTCAACACACTTTTAGATGTTCATAGAGTATTATGTGTATACATATATGGAAAAGTGTTTTGGATAAGAAGGGGTTCAAAATCATGTTTTTGAAGCAAAGGAAGATTGTTGGACGTTGAGCATCGCTTCAATGCTAGGCGAGCAATCGCTGAGCAGTCATCACTATTTTCATTATAGTTTCTATCCTGATATCAAATTGAGGTAATTCAAAGTGCTTTGAAAAGATAACATGCAGGGCTACAATTCTTCTAGACATAGCATTCTCCAAATTCGAAAGATTTTTCTGTACAATATGTGTTGTAAGTTGCAACTAAGAATTCGGAGCATAACTTGTGCAGCTCTTTGACACCTTTAGATTTCTAATTGCATTTCATTGATCATATGTGTTCTTCTTGGACATCTTTGATATCTTGACTCTTTAAGACTAATACTACCAATCCCAACTTTGTTGACTTCAATTACAACTCAATTTTAGCTCAACTAACCTAAATTTTGGATACGGTTAAGGTCAATTACAATTAGGACTCTAACAATCTCCCCCTTTAACATTCCGGGACAAAATCATTTATTTTAAAGTCAAAAGTTCAATACAATCTACCCAATAGACATTTCCAAACTTTTCTTCATCCAGTTTCTTGCAATACATAGAAACCATGATACCAAGTGAAAAGTAAGAGAAAACTAATAATTAACAAAATCATATAATTAAGTTATATAAAACAACATAATAAAACACGTGTAACACTGAAGCATGCAATGTTATGTGAATTACAAACTTAGCAATAACCACAGAATTTTAAGATCAATATTAATAAAGCACCACACAATATCAATAATAAAATTCCAACACAAAATCGCCCTAAGTCAAATATCAATTAAAATATCAAAATTTTAAAAATACTCTCCCTAACTCATATATACTAAACTCCCTGAAATAAATAATAATCTCTCATCCCTTTTTTTGTCACGAATATCAAAGGAAAAAAACTAAAAATAATCGAGAAAAACAAAGAAAGGGATGAGTAAAAAAAAAAAGCACATGTATAATTAAGCAAAAATTATGCAAGACATGCCATAGGAGAGTAAAAAAATTCCATTTTGAGACAAATTATTTTTAATTTAATAGATTTTTTTTTAAAAATATCATGATGAACAGTTATTTACTTACTAACTTATTTTAAACTTAAATAAAGTAAATTTTATAAGCCATACATATGTGAAAGTGTCACCAAACTCTGGTAAAAAAGTCTCAAAACCTTATTTATATATATATATAACTCCAAGTTAGATGACCATTAAGACATCAGGTTTTGAAAAACCTCTTCAACTTAATTGTTTGAGTCAAATGGGCTCCGAAAATGAATATATGATGTATCTTACTTTTTCGTGTATTTCAAATTTTGAATTACTAACTTCTTTTTCTTTAATGGGGGAATATACAAGAGTTTAGGTTTATTTAGTTTTATGTCATTTTATATTAAAAGTCAACCCACCACACAGATGACCACCATCTTAAATCTCAAACACTTGGTCAAAACCCACTCACAAGAGTCTAATGTATGCAGTGCAGAAGATACATGTAATAACATATATCAAGTATCCCCAACAAGTTCTAAATAAATTAATGGAAATTTAATTTACCATACACGAACTTCACTAGTACTTGATCAAAATAACATATCCAATAAAAAAAAAATCTCCCATTTTTTATTTTTCAATGTTTTTAGTTTTTGAAAAAAGACGAACCAAAAGGAAAATATAAAGAATGAGATGCATGAAAAAATTAATGAACACAATGACCTAGCTCATGCATGCACAAAAATACCCACTTATTGAGGTAAACAAACACTTTTGCCTTTAAGAGCACCATGATTAGATTCATAATTTCTTAGATTACTCTTTTTAACTTAGACTTTACTAGAAGCCTTGTTAATCCTAGTCAACGTGTCAACATCTCAATCAAGTGACTAACATGATTAGTAATTAAGTCAACCTGTCTAGATATATACTAACTTCTATTCTTATTTAAAAGTTTGTAACACTTAGGTCTTGTGTGTCTTAACTAATCACAATTGAAAGATGTAGGGATAAACCTAGGTCTAGATCTACGTGGGTGTTGATATTGATTTCTGGTTAATCCTACCTTGTCTTGTTGGCCTTTATCCTATGATATCCTTGTTCTCAGGGTTCGAATTTGCAACATACCGAAGCTGGTTGGTGACAAGGACAAAAGTGGTCTTGGAAATACTAACATTATTATGATCAATTTGATTATAACTTATACCTCCCACATTCCCAGCAAGCTTATTCAACCCTAAAAGATTATCAAGTTTCTAAGATCCACTTAAAAAGGAATGAATTTGAGTATTGGATTTCTCAAAGTCGCACGTTAGGGTTTTAACATCAACCTCTAAGTTTTCATTGACTAATCTTAACTCAGTAAAACTTTTGGTAGACTTCTCAAAATCACTCATAAGGGTCTTAACCTTAGTCTTCAAGGATTCGTTCACAACATTCAACTTAGTACGATGTTTGGTAGACTTCTGAGGTTAGATGTAAGTCTTTCTCTCACTCTCACTCTAGCTCAAGTCCATTAACTGTTTTAAGGATAGCTCTATTGACATTCTTTATCTTGAAACTCTCCTCAAATAAGTGATTCATCTTTAGAGTCTTCCTTAACTCCGAATTATACCTCAGTACTCTCAAAACAATCTACATTCTCAACTTTTTCACTGTCCTTGTCCAAATCGCTCTTAACTATATAAGTGAAGGCCATATAGTTTCTATCATCCTCACTACTGGAAGAATCACTCTGATTACTGGAATTGGACTTATCATCAGTTAGAGACAATCATTGCCTTACCCTTTCATTTATTTGGGTTTTTCTTATATCTAGGGCATTCATTCCTCTTGAGTGGCCAAAATCTTGATACTCATGACATCTAACTGACTGAGTTTTCTTATAAAGACTCCTAACATTAGTCTAATCACGTTTGTCTTTCCTATTCTAGTTACACTCAGCTACACCTGATACAATAATAGAGGGGGTGGTCCAACTATTTTGTACACTAACCCAATTTTTCTTATTCATAGAGTGAAGAAATGCTCTCATTCTAACTTTCCAATATACGTAATTATTTCCGTCAAAAAATAGAGGTAAGAAAAGAGACTAACTCATCTAGATTAAGTTAGGGCTAGAAATTGCATTGAGGCTCTGAGAGTACTTGAAAGTTTAGATTATCGATTTATTTAAATATAACATGCGAAAAGAATCAATTAAAAGTCACAATTCACTTTTTAATTGTATCTAGATGATTAGATCAAACAAGTCAATTTATCTTATGTTTGAATATACCACAGTTTGTAAATCACATAAAGTAGATAACACCAATATAATTACAGAAAAACCCTTCACAAAGGATCAAAAACTTCGGGCACTTTGCCATTCAACAATCCACTATAAGCGAAGAGACTTACGGTATGATCTAGACCCGACTAGCCATTAGTCTCCTCTGACCTTCTTCTTGTAATCACATTCCTGGAATTCATGCTCCTCACACTATCTCCCAACCCCTGTTATCATTTATATCATATGGACCTCCAAAAAACAACCTCGTTCTTTAGCTGCAAAGCTCTAAGCATCTTTTCCCAAAACTCTAGTAACTCTAAAGGCTAATTGATGGAAGTAGGTTTGATGGTTTATTAAAGATTTTGTGTGTTTTGATATGTGGTTTAATGTGAAGGTTTGGATTGACAAATCTAATGCACGAATCTATGAATCAAATAATATGGTGGTTGAATTTTGAAATCAATGCAAGTGATTTGAATCTTCAAATGAATGATCTCTATGGAATAATTATGATTCAAAATGCTTTTGGACGTTCATAGAGTATGATATCTATATAGGAAAAAGTGTTTTGGATGAAAGGGGTTCAAAATCAAGTTTTTGAAGCAAAACAAGATTGTTGGATGTTGATAGTCGCTGAGCACTAGGCAAGCTATGGCTGAGTAGTCGTTAGTATTTTCATCATAACTTTATATTGGATTGGCGCGATTCAAAGTGCATTGGAAAGATAACTTGTAGGGATACAATTTTTTCAAAATAGTATTCTCCAAATTCGAAAGTCTTTTATGTGAAATATGTGTTACCAGTTGTGACTAAGAATTTGGAGCATAACTTGTGCGGCTCTTTGAAACTCTTTAGACTTCTAATTACATTTCATTGATCATATGTGATCTTCTTAGAGATCATTAACATCTTAGATTCCTTCAAGACCTATACTACTAATTTCAATACATTTAACTTTAATTACAAATCAATTTTAACTCAACTAACCTAGATTTTGGATAAAGATAAAGCTAATTACAATTAGGACTCTAACAAGATGGACTAAAAAGTAATTTTTTCAAGCTTAACAAACATGATACGAAGAGATTATTTTTCAAAATTGACATTTATTATAACCATAAATTCCAAATTACTAATGTCAATATCTTATTTACAAAGAAAATGAAATAATTGGCTCTCAAAGTTTATTTACTAAATGAATTTTCTAAATAAATATGTAGTAAAACATATTATATATACAAGTCATGCCTTTTATTTCCTATACCTCCCATTAACAGTTCTTGCACCCATAAAAAAAATTCTTGGGCATTTTTATATAATCCTGTACAATGAACAAGTTATATTTTTGTAAGATACATATTTGGCTAAGATGAATACATAAATGCATCAACTTCAAAGTAAACTACAAATAAGAAGAATAAGCAGTAAAAGTTTAATGGGAATGGACGAATGGAAATTTCGGTCAACACTCTGGTGGCCAACCAAATCCATTTAAATTAAGTATTTTATCAATATAACTATTTTACCTGTGTATATAGCTAGTAAGAGCAAGACTAGAACCAACTTTTTTTTTTTTAAATTAAGTATTTGTTTTCTCCAAAGTACGTGGCTCGCTTCAACAAAATTCGTACATGAAGATTGACACCATATATTTTGTTTAAATATTAAACTGAGTCGAGCATAGCAACTAACTATGGGGAGTAAAGGAGACAGTAGAAAATGAGATGAAGGAAGAATGGAGAAGAGGGATATGTAGTGAAGGGGAGAAAGGAGATGAAGAATGGTTGTGGAGATGGTGATATGAAGGACATAAGTACTATTTATTAGGAGAGTTGAAAATTGAAATAACTTTTAACTTTTTCCAGTTTTTCAGTCAAGATGTCTTATCGAGTTAAATGTTTGATTAGCCACTGAACTTTGGTACATGTTAAGGCTTACCCACTCACCTTTAAAACTTGTCTTACTGGCCATTAAACTTTAATCCGTCTAACTCCACTGGCCACTAGATGGAAGTCATTAATAATGTTCCCTATGTGGTTGATGGTATGGTGATGTGGCACGTTAATTGTTAATTAGATGCCACGTCAACGCTATATGTGCAATGCCTAACACACCTTCACCATTTAATGGATTTCCCTATTCATTACCCTCCTCCAGTTGCAATTGGAACGAACTCCCCCCAAAACACAAGGCAAAACCATAGGTGAATCCATAATCCCCCCAATTCTGTAATAGCCTACAATTGAAGTATTTTTTTCGAATTAATTGGACTAAGTGAGGTGGTCCATGGAGTGTTGGAAGATGGTTGTTCAAAAACAACAATTAAGTGAAATGAACGAGGGCCTTCGGCCATTGCCCAAGCAACCGCATGGGTGTAATGACCCTGTGATCGCATGGCCACATATCGAGACCTTAAGGTCTCGGTACATATAAACCATGTGACCGCATGGGTTTGTACCATGCGGTCGCATGGTACAAAGTTCTCGACTGTTGGAGGCCCTTTTTGAACGTTACAAAATTAATTTTGGTGGCGCTTCTTGAGTTTTTTGGCACCATTTCGTGTACATGGTCGAAGTCTATAATTGCACAGCAGTAGTATGTTCCATGGTGCAACAAAAACAAAAACAAAAAAGAAACAAAAATCAATCTTCAAAACCGAACAACCAGGAGTAATATGTTTAATGATTGGATAGCTTATTGCATATGTATGTCAAAAGATTGAACAGCGAACCCTAAAAATAAAATAAAATGCACGAAGTTGGAATACCCAAGATGAAATTTTCTAGAAGTTGACCTGGTTTAAAAGCAATGTCGACACACACACACACAAAAGAACCCTAGCTAAGTTAAGTTTCATAGCTGTGAAATAGATTCTTTGCATCACACAAATTCTTAAATATTTTTCTATTTTCTATTTCAATATCGAATAAATAATGTTTAATGAACATCAATGTTGACTTAAAGCAAAGTTGACATGGTATGAAAGCAATTTACACAGCATTAATGTTGGGTTTAATTTTGAAGCCACACACACATTTTATCCTTCTCTTCCTTCCTTTTCTCTCATTTTAATGGAGTCCAAACAAGGGCTTACGTTGACTTGTTTAAATATGATGTGATAATCTTGTCTACATACCTCATGCTAATATGATACACGTAAAACAACCAAATTTCAAAATTTACGTAATGAACCATGTAATTCATGACCAGCGCTGAGTGGTTTAGCAATGTACTTACGATGTCGATAACTAAAGCTCCTACTCTGATTTTCACTTAGAAGACTTTAATTCTTGTACTAAATGATACTGAAAAAATGTTCAAGTAAAATGTATAAGGGGATTTTGCATAGATGTCACAAAATTTTAAAGTGTACCAAAATTTGTCACTTTTACAAACAGTGATAAAGAATGTACTTTTTGGATGTGAAATGTCCAAATCACCCATAGAGATACATTTTTTTTTATGCATTAATGTATGTATTTAATGCTAATTAATGCTATAATTTGATCATTTGATAAGAAGAACCATTGAATATATCTCATATACAATGGAAAATAGAATTATAACAAAATAAATAAATAAATAAAATTCATAACTTATGATGGCATTTTCTCTCTAAAAACCCCAACTTTGTTTACATCTCCTCCATTCTAATATCGAGAAGAAAGTATTTTTGGATTATCTCTCATTTGAGAGGTTAGCATTTAATATCGAGGTAACGTGACGAAAACCCTTTAGTATCGAGGCTTTATACAAACAGTTTTCAAGATTTCAATTTATCAATATAAAACCTTATATGATATAACCAAGTTAAGTGGTTGGACTTAAAAGGAAAATTAAGTTTTAGAATAAATATATCAAGACATAACAAGAAAACGGGATAAACTGTGTCAATAACGAGATAGAATAAGACTCAAAATAGATAAAAGACATTGAATCAATGTTACTGTTTAGCCATCATTTGGTAAAATTATCTAAAGCAAGAAGATGAAAAATCACACTTAATTAATCAAATTATCTGTAGTATATTATCAGAATTTAACGTCATATAACATGTCCGTTATGGAACTTACCATTCGTTTCCACTAAGCCACTACCAGAAAGAACTAGATTTTCTGGACATGCGCCATCCGGGTATGCGTCTCCTCCCTCTAGCTCAACACAAAAGTTGCAATAACAACGTATAATTAATAATAGGAATATTTTGGATAGAAGTGACATGGAATTGAATTTTTGAAAACGTAAGTTGTAAACAATTAACACATACACCTCGATTTAGATTTTTATCAACTCTGCGATTGCAAGCATCTCACGCGGCTGCCGCGGTGCCGAAATCAAAATTTTAGACATTTGTTGCCAACAAGTCCTTGAAACTCGCAATTTATGATGTCACATGCTGATGGACTGCATCCCTAAGAGTTTAGGCATAAACTTCAATGAGAGTGGAATTGCTACTCAACCCCAAAACCATCTGATTCAACCTACAGTCGACCCCGTCAAACTTCAACTCTATATATTTCTTCATGTCATTGCATCGTTCCTCAATTATTTTCTCAACCATTTCCATACGGCTTATGACGATGTTTGTCGATATTTGAAGTTGGTGTTCGAACAATATTTGCTGCTCCATCAACATTATCTATAGGGCTTCTCTTGTCAGGAGAGGTTGTGAATGTCAGGAAGTCGATGGTAAATGGGATGAATCCATGCCCTATTGTTAAAATTTCACCGGGTTGGAGTAGAAATCACGAAACATGAACCGGGAACGTCAAGAATAAGATGATCGCGAACTTGTATCAACGAATGGTTTGAACACGATATCATTGTCTTCAAACGATATTTGTCCCTTCTCCTATTGATTTGAGATGCTTCGAAAGTTGATGGCAAATGGTTTGTAGGATTTTAACAAGCCTTAACAAGAATTAATCATCAAAGCACAAGTGAAAATCCTTGAAAACTTGAAAAACACAAGGTTTGAATATGAAAGTAGATAGGGATTTTTTTTATTGTTCTCAAAACAAAGTATGGATTGCAAAATATTTTTGTAATATCTTACCTTCAAACATGGCTTTCCTATATATAACCATCGACTAGAAGTACGAAATGGTGCCAAAAAATCAAATGAAAAGTCACAAATTTCAAATTTACAACGGTAAAAAACGACCAAAAAATGGTCAGAAAATTGTACCATGCGACCGCATGGGTTTGCAAACCCGTGCGGTCGCACAAACCCATGTGATCGCATGGTTTACCCATGCCGAGACCAAATGGTCTCGGCATATGGCCATGCGGTCACATGGATATATATATATATATATATATATATATATATATATATATATATACAAAATAAACAAATAATTGGTGCCAAATCATTATGAAAAGTTGCAATGTTTCCTCCAAAAAATCGCCAGAATTCATATGAAATCGACCTCCAACAGTCACTAAATTACAACCATGCGACCGCATGGTGTAATGCCACACGGTCGTATGGTTTATGCTAACGTCGGCTTCCAAGTTTCTGGCTATGGCAACAGGCCATGCAGTCGCATAGGCCAAAGTATTGGCTCCCATCTTCTCTTTCGTTCCATACTTGTGTTTATTAATTTATTGAAAAACATTTTTCCATCAATCCTCCACTTGTTCAAAATTAACAAGTCTTATATTCATAGTATACGATACTCATACATAAGTATTAAATATCTTTCGATTTGAATCTAACCATAGTGTAATTTAAACAAAGTATAATCGGAATCAAAGACAACGTATAGCTTTGAACCAGTTATTCCATATGACAATGCCAGTAAGAACACACACACGAGTAATACGTGTTCTCAAGTTCCTCATAACTTGCTTAGAGCTTTTATGGCATTGTGCTTATCCTTTTCAACGATGCTTTAAGAGAGAAATTTCAACTCTCTATTAAGGCGGCACCACCTTGAAAATTGTTTAGGTGAAATTCTTCCAGTACATTTGTTACTTTTAGAGGTACTTGTGTTTTAGCACTAAACTTCATTAAGAGCTTAAGCCTCATCCCTAATTTATGTAACAACCAGCATTATTTTAATTAGGATAGGATTATTGCAGATTTTAATAATGCTGCAACTATCCACATATCGAATTACTTGTTGTTACCCTTTGAACCTGTAAATTACCTTTTGAGTAATGACAGGTAGGGTTGCTGTCATTCGTGAACCTTTTTTAGTTAAGGAGTTTCAACCTCATCCTACTCGAAGAACATGCTACTAAATCTCTGTTTAGAGGTTTAGTCAAAGGACCCCCTGCCAAATTCTCAATTGACCTTACATAATTTAGGGAAATTATTCTATTCTTGATTAATTTCCTTATATAGTCATGTCTACGACTCAAGTGTCTAGACTTTCCATTATATACCTCATTATATGATTTTGCTAATGTGGCTTGACTATTACACATGATAGGTATTGACGAATTATTCTTCTATCCCAAAGGTATCTCGTAGAAGAGATCTTTTAGCCTCTCGGCCTCTTTCCAGGTATCAGATAGAGCTACGAATTCTGATTCCATAGTTGAGTGTGTTATGCATGTTTGTTTCTTTGATTTCCAAGAAAAAGCACATCCTCAAAGAGTGAACACTCAACCCGAAGTGGATTTACTCTCACTCGCGCTAGATATCCAACTAGCATCGGTAAATCCTTCCAATACCACCAGAAATTTAGTATATTGCATGCCCAGATTCTTCCAATGATTATTACTCGAATTGCTAGTAAACCTACTATGTTTACTTATGGTCTAGGCTATGTCTGGTCTTGTACATTGAACTACATACATAAGACTTCCTATATCACTAGCATATTCTAATTGAGCAATTGCCCTTCCATTATTCTTTACAAGTTTTGAATTTGGATCAATCGGGGTACTATATTCTTTTATGTTCAAGTGTTTGAACTTGTTTATCACATTATCAATATAATGTGATTGACTTAGGTTATAACCCCCACTAGTCTTTGTGACTTTGATACAAAAAATGGTATCAACTTGACCAAGATCCTTCATCTTGAATGTGGAAGATAGAAACCTCTTTGTTTCTTCTATATCGTCCATGTGATTACTCATAATTAACATGTCGTCAACATATAAACATATAAATGTCACATAAATATGATATACTTTAAAATATAAACATCTATTTACTCTATTATGTTTAAATCTGAATGATGTTATAGCTAAGTCAAACTTCTTATGCCATTTCTTAGATGTCTGTTTCAAACCATATAAAGATTTTACTATCTTGCATGCCTTATGTTCATTTCCAGGTAGAATGAACCCTTCGGGTTGCTCCATATAGACCTCCTCATCGATATCTCCATTTAAGAATGTCATCTTGACATCTATTTGACAAACATGCAAGTCATATATTGAAGCCAATGCGAATATTATCCTAATCGATGTTGTTCTAACTATTGGTGCATAAGTGTTAAAATAGTCGATTCCTTCTTTTTGTCGATATCCTTTAGCTACCAATTTAGACTTCAAAGTATTTAGAAAGCCATCTACATTATATTCCCTCCTAAATACCCATTTACATCCAATAGGTTTGGATCCCGATGGTAGATCGACAAGTTCCCTAGTTTTATCAGACAATATCGAATTCATTTCATTTTTAATTGCATCTTTTCAAAAAATGCTATCACGAGAAGCTATAGCTTCTTTATAGATTTTAAGGTTGGTTTCCACTTGTAGAACAAAATGAATTGTTCTTACAGTATTCAACTTAATTACTATATTCTTTTATGTTCAAGTGTTTGAACTTGTTTATCACATTATCAATATAATGTGATTGACTTAGGTTATAACCCCCACTAATCTTTGTGACTTTGATACCAAAAATGGTATCAACTTGACCAAGATCCTTCATCTTGAATGTGGAAGATAGAGACCTCTTTGTTTCTTCTATACCGTCCATGTGATTACTCATAATTAACATGTCATCAACATATAAACATATATATGTCACATAATTATGATATACTTTAAAATATTAACATCTATTTACTCTATTATGTTTAAATCTGAATGATGTTATAGTTAAGTCAAACTTCTTATGCCATTTCTTAGATGTCTGTTTCAAACCATATAAAGATTTTACTAACTTGTATGCCTTATGTTCATTTTCAGGTAGAATGAACCCTTCGGGTTGCCCCATATAGATCTCCTCATCGAGATCTCCATTTAAGAATGTCATCTTGACATCCATTTGACAAACATGCAAGTCATATATTGAAGCCAATGCGAATAATATCCTAATCGATGTTATTCTAGCTATTGGTGGATAAGTGTTAAAATAGTCGATTCCTTCCTTTTGTCGATATCCTTTGGCTACTAATTTAGACTTCAAAGTATTTAGAGAGACATCTACATTATATTCCCTCCTAAATACCCATTTACATCCAATATGTTTGGATCCCGATGATAGATCGACAAGTTCCATAGTTTTATTAGACATTATTGAATCCATTTCATTTTTAATTGCATCTTTTCAAAAAATGCTATCATGAGAAGCTATAGCTTCTTTATAAGTTTTAGGGTTGGTTTCCACTTGTAGAACAAAATAAATTGTTCTTACAATGTTCAACTCATTTTCTTCTACTAAGTAAAAAGAGATAAGTTGAGAATCAACTTCATCCGGTCCAAAAGATTTCTCAACTCGAGTTCTCTTGCTTCTTCATGATTCAATAGACTTATCGATATCTTTAGAAGACATTTCATCACGTATTCCACTTGAGTTAGGGATGTTTTCAATATTTTCCTTCAATTCATTATCCGATGATAACAAATCTTCAAAAAACTCTACATCACTTGATTCGATAATTATATTAGTCTTCAAAGTTTAGCAATCTATAAGATTTGCTATTATTAGCATATCCAACAAAAGCACATTTAATGTCTCTTGGACCCAATTTTGTCCTATTAGGATTTGTGTTCTTGCAATAAGCAAAACATCTCCATACTTTGAAGTATCCAATGTTCGATTTTTTTTCTTTACCACAATTCATAAAGAGAAATCTTTGTATGTTTAGAGGGAATCCTATTAAGTATCCTACATGTACTTAATAAAGTTTCACCCCATAAATTAAACGACAACTTATCATATGTAAGCATGACATTAATCATTTCTACTAAAGTTCTATTCTTCTTTTCAACCAAACCGTTTTGTTCGAGTGTCCTAGGTGCAGAATATTGGTGAATTATGTCATGTTGTTCACAATATAAATTAAATTCACTAGAAAAGTAATCGCCACCTCTATCACTTCTTAAAGTCTTTATTTTCTTATTTAAGTGATTTTCAACTTTATTCTTATAAGTTTTAAACAAATCAAAGGTCTTATGTTTATGTTTCAACAAATAAACATAGGTATATCTTGAGCAATCATTAATAAATATTATGAAATATCTATTTCCACCTCTTGTTAGCATGCCATTCAATTTACATATATCGGAATGAATTAATTCTAATATGCTAGAAGTCCTCTTAACGCTTTGATAAGGTTTTTTAACCATTTTTGCTTCTATACTTGTTTTGCATTTAATGGCATCATTTCCATCATATTAAATTATGTCACAATTTCTCATATGTTTCAAGGTACTTTTACCTATGTGACTTAATCTAGCATGCCATAAAGAAAATAAATCAATCATGTAAACAAAATCAATTTTATTTATTTCATTGTCAATAGTACAAAGTTTGACTATTCTTTCACATGAATAGTCCTTTACAAGAAATTTTCCGTTAAGTGATAATACAAGTTTATTGGACTCATAGACACTTTTAATGCCCTATTTTCCTAAAAGATTTTTACTCACTAAGTTCCTGTTCATATCTGGAACATTTATTATATTTGTGAGAGTAACATTTTTCCCAGAAGTGAAGATAATTTTTACACTTCCTTTTCCAATTACTTTAGACCGCACCTCGTTACCCATTTGGAACTCTTGGTCTCCATCCACTTCATTGTTTATTTTGAATAAAGATTTGTCATATGATACATGTACTGTGGCACAAGTATCATATCACCAGTCAGGAACATTTTCCTTAATTGCATTTATTTAACTCACTGTGGCCACAATCTTAATGGAATTCACTTTACCCTCAGAGTTGTTATGTGTTTGATGTCTACAATCTTTTGCCTAGTGTCCAGATTTTCAACAAAAAAAGCATCCTCCTTTGGTCTTCTTCTTGAACTTATTAAAGTTCCTCGATAGCTTCCTTTTGTTGGATTATGTTGGCGGTTCAGATTTTTCTACAACATTTACTTTGGAAGTGGCCTCATGAGAATCACTTTTATCACGCATTCTCGACTCTTCCTCAATCCAAAGATGTTTTTACAGTTGTTCCAAAGAATAATTTTCGGAACTATACATTATTTTCTTCCAGTATCCTTTCCAAGTTTCGAAAAATTTGGCAATTATAGACCCTACTTGAAAGGTCTCCGGTATTTCAATTTTTACCGCCTTCAACTTATTGACAATTACTTCCATTTCATATATTTGGGGAAGAAGTGCAATATTCTCTAAAAATTTAAAATCGAAGTACTTAGAAATTAAAAATTTCTATGTACCTTCTTCTTCCGCTTTGTACTTACTTTCAAGCGCATCCTTAATTTTCTTTGCCAAAGTTGTGTTTGTATATAAGTCATACAAACTATCTGATAATGCGTTGAGAATGTGACCGCTGCATATTAACTCATTTTCTTGGCACTTTTATCTTTCATTTCTCACCGCTTCTATTTCTCCATTTGTAGGTTTCGATAATGGCACAAGATTCAGATCTAGAATGTAGAAGATCTTCAATGTAGTGAGAAGAAACTTCAGTTTGTCTTTCCATCAAGTGATGTTCGTTCCATCAAACCGATCTAACCGCACCAAGTCTTGATTCATGAGTTTGATTGTCGCCATTGTTGTCTCACTTTCTATTGTAGAAAATATCGTTTGAGATTGCTGTTAAAATTTCACCGGGTTGGAGTAGAAATCACGAAACATGAACCGGGAACGTCAAGAATAAGATGATCACAAACTTGTATCAACTAATGACTTGAACACGATATCGTTGTCCTCAAAAGATATTTGCCCATTCTCCTATTGATTTGAGATGCTTTGAAGGTAATGGCAAATGGTTTGTAGGATTTTAACAAGAATTAATCATCAAAGTACAAGTGAAAATCCTTGAAAACTTGAAGAACACAATGTTTGAATATGAAAGTAAATAGGGATTTTTTTATTGTTCTTAGAACAAAGTATGGATTGCAAGATATTTTGCTAACATCTTTTTCTTCAAATATGGCTCTCTTATATATAGCCATAGACCAGGAGTACGAAATGGTGTTGAAAAATCAAGTGAAAAGTCACCAATTTTAAATTTGCAACAGCCAAAAACAGCTACAAAACGGTCAGAAAGTTGTACCATGCAGTTGCATGGTTCACCCATGCCAAGACCATTTGGTCTCAGCATATGGCCATGTGGTCACATGGACCAATTTTTTTATTTATTTTTTATTTTTTATATGGTTGTTAGTTTTGAACAACATAATCACGACATGCCCATTTGAGGTGTAGTGAATGTACCCTTGTCTATATCAACACTAGCCTGAAGTGGTATATCGATCAAGTCATCAATCATAAGAATTCCACCACTATTTCCTTTATTTTCACTACCATTGTCACTGTTACTGGACACTTCGTCATTATAATCATCCCTGACCCTTTTTCATCCGAGTCTTCTTCAGCTGACTCCTCTTCATCGGCTTCACCCGTTTATGATTCACCAATTCCTTCACTACCCTCATGTTTCGCATAAAATTGTGCATGGACAATATTTTTGGCAAGGTCGTCCAACTGAGACATGGGAGTATCATCTAAAGGAATGAGCATAGATATATGGGGCATATTTTGTTCGTCTTCAGTTGGTCAAAGAGTCGCATATACATGGCAACAAAACATAAATAGTTAGAATTTCTAGGAATACGTTATGTAGATTTAAAGTTGAAAAAATGAATAACTTAAAACTACAAACTACCTCGATGTTCTTCGTATGTATGTTGTTACAGTTTTTTTTTTTTGGCAATGCAGCTAAGAATCATTGGGAAATTCATGCCAAATATCTTATCGTACATTTTTCTAAGTTCGAAGACCACTTCAAACTCTCATATCCATTGAACAAAAACAAAAAGAAGTTGTTAGATTATATTTTTATTAAAATGAACACCGCTTCAACAAAAATTAATTATACATGTAGAGCAATGGGAAATCTGTGAATAGCGTAAGTGATCTCCTTATCATTTTTCACCTTAGAATCTCTAACTTTATTCGACAAACCAACCCTAAATACCCTCGTCACATGATGGAAGCCTATTTTACCTAAAGGGAAATAAAAAAAACATGTCAAGGTTGTCTACGATCGAAAATGTGCTAAGATCAATATCGATGTTCTTATCCCCAATAATGAAAACTCCCTCATATTCATGCAAATTCGAGCCTTTATCGATTAGCTCGTGTTGTCAACGGATGAAGAAATGCCTTTTCTAGCTCGAGACATGAATCCTGATCACTGGCTTTGAAGTATTCATCCTTCAATCTAGTTTTGTTTATGACTTTATTGAAATTATTGCCAATTGGCATAGGATGGCATTTAAGCCCCATGACCATGACATAATCTTGTACTCCAAAGCGTGGGAGGTTGCATTTTATGTTCAACAACAAATCATTCATCTTCTCAATTCATATCATCTGAAATGAGTTGTGTGAAAATTTGAGCCTCTGACAAATTGGCAAGGAACTTTAGACATGAATTTTCGAAATCATTATCAAACTTATCAAGTACAAGTTTTGATGTACTTGAGATCACTGAGCTATGAAATGTACACATGCAATCAATCTCCTTATAACAAAACAGACTCAAAATTCATTTGCAAAAACTATTAACATGAAGAAAGAACAAAGGTGGGATGATTATATATCGTACATTTCAATAACATATAATACAAGATAAGCCAAACCAAATTTGGCATATGACAAAACTGTTGAGAAATAACTGGATTGTCGAGAATTATAGGGCCCAATTGTCGAGAATGACAATTTATCTCAACAGATTGTCTAACTGTTGAGAATGACAATTATATTTCACATTCAAATTGGTGTTCCAAGACATGAAGCAAATAGAAACAAAGAGACAGAAGAAAATCAATTAGGCGATGCAGCGTATCATATCCAAATGTCAATTAGCTATTTGAGTTCATAATCATGAAAATATCTTAGCTATTGCCCTTATGCTATGTTTTTGCCATAGAATTGAACATTGAACTCTGAAACTAGCAAAATTTTCCTGAATTTTAAACTAACAGTATCTAAAATTATAAAGCCCTTGTTCTCGCCACCAAAGAATTGTATTTTAACTAATCAATTAAAACTTTTTTAAGCATTCTAAACCTTCACAAGAATAAGAATCATATGTTCCTATGTACGAAAAATCATACATAGAACATCAACCAACCTACTGCTACTTTAAAAAAAATCTTCTTAATAAAATAGCTATTGTTCAATGAAATCTCGCAAGTATACAGGATCGATGACAAGTAATACATGATGAGTAATGTGTATTATTATATGAAGAATAAAATTCAAAGTGAGCAAACAAAAAAGATTTGTGGTTTGTAATTATTCTAAATTAATTTATGAAAGCATTTAAAGTTCGATTGTTCTATACGTATGGAATGAGTATATTGAATTATGAAACATCTATTTCAATTTTCAATCACATAGTTTCATTCATGCATTCTTAACAATCAATAATTCTATTGTAATTAATTTTCTTTTCCAAAACAAATTAAATCTATTCTATTCATGCACCATCTCTCTCATACAGCATCTACGCAATGACGGACATGTTTGAATCCATTGGCACTAGCATGATATTGTCCCTTGTCAATATGTAGTAAGCCTCAATCACTTCTGGAGAGAATATTATCCATTTAACTTGAACCCATGTCTAATGCATATGCTCGGTCCCAGTGTCTAACTTTTCATTAATATTGTCGTAGAAATCTTGCATCAAGGTAGGGTATACCCTCTGCTGCTCACCTGCTAATTTTTGCTAACCTGCTAATCTAATCAATTGGGTCATCTCAAACCCCACAAAGTTTTCCACCACTACTTGTTGTTCTGGCCATACTTTCCATCTTGACACCACATTACCAAATCTAGCTTTGTGCTTAAGGGTTCGAAACAGCCTCATACCTCCATCATCAAGTCAAGTATAAGCCGTGGTGGAAGATCTCGTGACCTTTTCTTTGACTTTTAAGGCGGACTGAGCATTCTTTCTCTTCGGGATTATATCCGTCAAAATAATGTAAAGACTAAAACTAGTGGCTGAGGAGAAGACACGAGAGGACGTAGGTTGAATTTTGCATCCCACTCAATTTTCATTCAATTCATGCAATTCGATGGATGCAACAACATGGAGTGTTAATGTGTGTATGTCACACATGTTATATGAAAATCATGCCAAAATTAAAAAAAAAAATGCGATTGAAACAATTTATCGAACACTTTACACGCAAAAGGTTTGAAAGAGAGATTGAATTTTCAATTTTTCTCCTATGTAAAACCCACACATTTCACAGGAAAGGGTCTTTGTGCTACCATTAGTGGCTTGAGTAGGATGAAATGAAACTTTCACATCCAATTTTGAAGAGAGGAGAGGTTGACAATAAGTTATTTCAAAATTAACTATTTGTTAGCTCCCCTATCATCAGGTCACCAACTTCCTCTACACCATTTCTCCCAAAGTTAGAGGGCTAGAAATTCTATCTTCTTCCTTTTTTACCATAAAAATATAACGAAAATAAAATAATTTCACAAATCCATCATCTCTCTAAGCCCACAACAAAACTTGTAAATACCCAACACTTTGCATGAATTTAAGAAGAACAGCAAAAAATTTCGTAAGTTTCAAGTTGAGCCATCATACCCTTGATTTTTATAGATTTTGTTAATGGAATTATGAAAGAGTTGATGAAGATGTTGGAATGTGCTAAATCTTATAAGCCCAAGTGAGTTTTGGAAAAAGTTGAATGATTTTGGCAACAAATTTTGAGGAAAAAAATGAGAGGGAGAGTCGTTGGTTAAGTAGGTTTCTGTATGTGTGTACGTATAATGGTGTGGGTTTTAAAATCTCGCAAGTGTACAGGGTCGCTGATAAGTAATAATGATGAGTAAGGTGTATCTTTTATTGAGGAATAAAATTCAATCGAGTATACTAGTTTTTTTTAATCAAATTCAAAGTGAGCAAACAAAAGAAATTTATTTTTTATAATTATTCTAAGTTAATCTACGAAAGTGCGTCAAGTTCGAGTTTTGTAAGTGAATGGGATGAGTGCATTGAATTACGAATCCACTTATTATAATTTATTCCAATTCTCAATCACGCAGTTAGTTTCAGTTATGCATTCTTGACAATTGATAATTCTATTGTAATTAATTTTTTTTTCTAAGACAAATTAAATCTACTCTAGTCACGACCTGAATTTATTTATAGTTCGAATTTGAATGAATAGAATGCATTCAATTTCACAATTACCTCAAAAATTGCACACGTGATAAACATTATTCCTAATATTTATTGCACCTGAAATTGAAAACAATGATTGGAAAGTGAAAAATCAATTTTTTCTTCGTTAATCTTCAACCCGGACTTTGAATCTTTAATCTTTAATGTTAATCGTTTTAAAATCCAATGCTAGCCTCCTTATGGTGAAAAAATATGTATAGAATGTAGGTTTCCTCGTGCTAGCTGTCTCTTGTTGGTTAAATAATAAGTTCAATTTGATTTCCATTAGAGTTTAGGTCAAAACAGGATGTTGGGCCGTTCAAGCAGAGATATGGCCCTCACGAGCCATTTATTCTACTGTGCAATCATACAAAATGATTTGGAAAAACATCACCTAAAATTGGAAACAATGATTGGAAAGTAAAAAATCAATTTCTTCTTCGTTAATTTTCAACTCGGACTTTGAATCTTTAATCTCTAGTGTTAATCGCCTTTGAATCCAATGCAAGCCTCCTTATGGCGAAAAAATATGTATAGAATGTAGGTTTCCTGGTACTAGCTATCACTTGTTGGTTAAATAATAAGTTCAATTTGATTTCCATTCGAGCTTAGATCAAAATAGGACGTTGGGCCGTTCAAACAAAGAAATGGCCCTCAAAAGCCATATTTTCCACTATGCGCACGCCGTCTATTGGTTTTGTTCTCAGTAAATGCACAACAAGATCCCACGCATGTGCGACAATAAGCCTGTGCGCACGTGGCGTTATAAAAATCTTCCATTTGTTGCACTTTGATCCCTCAATTTCAGTCTTCATTCATTTTAACTCTTTTTGATGTCTTCTTGGTCCTTCATCTTCCAATTCCATATAATTGACTCTACACCTTCTCCAATCGTTGATATGAGATCTGAATCAACTATCAGTACTTTACGATTTAGTTTCCAAACTTTGGATTCAAATTATTTTGGCCAAATTTTCACTCCTTTTGTACACTTCCATCATTTTTCATCGAAATACACATAACAAAAGAAATATATACAAAATTAAGTTTTAATTCATTTAAAAGAATAATATTTTTTTAGTTTAACGACTGAGATAAGTGTACAAAATAAACTTACCAGCTATACACCTTTATATAGGCAAAGTGCCTAATTTCAGGAAATGGAAATGCAAAAGGTTTGTGCTTACATGAGTACAAATGAATATGTACACACCGTCCACTCATAAAAACCAACAGAAGTTAAAAGCATCTACGCTTGTTCATTCATTGTAATTTCACATAAATACTAGGCTAATTGAAACTGTGTCAATAATGGATATTTTAATTTCTTATGTGATAGGCGAATTGAAGCTGTTCGATAACTAATATTTTAATTTCTTATGGCACCATTTGTTCTTCTCTTTTGCTTGATTCTTCAAGGAAGGAAAATCTGTTGTAGTTAAAGTATATTGGGTACTACAGTGTGTCTTTGAAGACACTTAATGCTTATCCTAGAGTAAAAATTATAAAATATAAATAGGGCTTACTTTCTAACATTGTGTGTTCTTAACATGTTTTTATAACCTATTTAACAGGTTTAAATATGCTCTTGTTTATGTGTGTTGTTTGTTTAAGTAAACTTCCATATATGTTTTTTGTTTAGTTTATGCCTCTGTAGTTGGTTCTATATGTAGTTTTTCCCCTTTGGCAAGTTTAACTCTTGTATAATTCTCATCATGTAATATTTGTTCATTTTGAATATAAAGTTTTTCTATTCTGTTGGCATGTTCATACTATTTATTTTGTGTGTGTGTGTGTGTTTTTTTTTCAGATGAATTCATCGCATAAATATAAAATTTCAAAAGAAGAGCATGTTCATACGCAAGTATTATAGGTCAACAACCCTTGATACATTAAAGTTGTCCTAGAAAAATTTGAAGATCATTGTTTGTTTAGAAAAATATTTATAACGTCATTTTGTGTACCGTCCTCAGACAAATTTTTGGTTGATGGTACATTTCAGTTATTAAATGTAATGGATATTTCGCGAAATTAT
The DNA here is from genome assembly GCF_002742605.1 of Olea europaea var. sylvestris. Lineage (NCBI taxonomy): Eukaryota > Viridiplantae > Streptophyta > Magnoliopsida > Lamiales > Oleaceae > Olea > Olea europaea. Next base: position 5,928,760 of record NC_036256.1, on the reverse strand, counting down.
GGTTGTTTCATTAGTGGCATGTTATTCAGTTCGATCATGTTGGCATTGATTAGTATCAATTGTCAAGGGGTAATTAGTGTCGAGAACTACACTTCAATTGTCAAGAACCTTTTGTAAAGTAGAGACCTCTCATAATTGGAATGAAATTTGTCGAATGTCGAGAAAAATATGGTCTAAATGTCGATAACAATTTTTCAAATGACAAAAACATCATGAAATGTCGGGAAAAACTCAAACCATTTAATTGAATGTTCAAATAACGGAGGGATTAAATGAAGAGTTGAATGAAACCAATTGGACATGCATGCTCCTTGATATGATTTCAATCAAATGTGCATAATAATTACAACATTGCTTTGAAATGATGAATATAGCAGTACATTTAAAACCAATTGGACATACAAGCTCCTCAATATGAGTTGGATCAAAGGTGTGTATTAACCAATTGGTTTCAATATTAAGAAGTATGTGAAACAGGCTTATAATAAATACAATATTGCACTGGGATGACAAGGACAAGGTCTAAACCTTATGATGTCAAACAAATGTCAGTCAATTGTAATTACATAGAGTTAAAGTTGATGTGTGTAGTATTTTAATGCAATTACACACTTGTTTTTCTTCTCTATATCAGCATGGATATGGCTTCAAAGACAATGTTCACGTATACTTCTCTAGGAGAAATTGTTAGCAGTAAGAACTTCTTCCTTCTATTATGTCTTCATCTACTCAAAAAAACTCCTCATATTGATGTTGCTACTACCTTTTCTTGGCCCCGTTCTTCAATAGACAACCCGATCTTCATTGACTCAAAAGACGATGAAGAAATGCATGACAGTGTTATCTATTTTCCTTAACCAGAGAACCACCACCGCATGGTAAGCCTTACTCCCATTCTATTTCTCAATTTGGGTGATGAAGTTGAGCCGTCGAAGCTGGAGTTGGTGATCATATTGCCAATCATGAGATAGTCCCGACCAAAGTCCTACCAGAAGAACATCATATTTTGTTTGGCATTCTTTATGTCACCAAGTTAGCCAACAATGTTAGACCGGTCCCTTCATCATGGAAGATGTAATCATCATAAGCTTCAATGATGAGGATGATAGTGAGATGTCTTCTTTATCCGTTGTTGAGAATATGTAGATGTCTTCATAAATCGTCATTTCGTGAACACTTTTAATTAGAAACTCATTGTCGTTAACATGATTTATGTTAAAGAAGTGGCTATGTTAATATAGTTTGACAGTTTATGAACTCCCAGATATGCAATTACACACAAGGCGGCTTGTGTGTAAACATAATGTACCATTGAAAATCTTCATCATTGGCTACATCAACAAAGATACATTCATGTCTGAAACCCTTAATTTTAGCTGAATTTGAAATTTCAATCTATCAAGATTAAGCTTTTCGATCAACTAGTGAGGTAAACATGCGTTGCACGTTAGTTAGTGAATGTTAAATATAAATATATGGAGATTGTTGAACGGATATGTACAACAATACTTTATAAGCTGAAATTGAATAAAGCGCGCACATACAAGTAGACATAGAAAAGATGTAAGTGTTTGAGAAGAAGAAAAATGGGTTTCATATTTGTGTTCAAATGCTTTTTTTTTTTTTTTAATGGAAGTTTATAGAAGATGAATCTTTATAATACTCACAGATGAATGTAATGGTCCAATGAAGGTGTGATAATTCGGAAGAAGACGAATGTCATGACCTAAAGATAGTGTGATAATTCGGAAGAAACGGTGTGGTACATCCATTTTACAAGATATGAAAGAGTTAAAGAGGTTGTGTAATTTTAAACAATCAAAACTTACCTAAAATCCGTATAAATATAAAAGATGAATTGATAATATAATCAATTAAGCGATATACTTCAATAGCATGAATAAATTAACAACAATACAGTGATGATTTTTCAGTACATAGGGAAAGAGGATTGTTTCATATTAGCTAAACACAAAAGACATAACTGAAATTTAATAGTTCATAGACAATTTAGAGTCCATTAGTGTGGCATGTTTTGTACACCATAAACAATGAAAGTTCGTTATTTTAATAGTTTAAAGATACATGTGTCGCCCATTTGTAGTTATTTCTCTCTAATATAACCTGTCCAACCTATGGTGAGACATCGTATTGCACCATTTGCTCTTAAGTTTTTAGTAACATTCCAATTACGATGTGAAGAGTCGTAGATTTGAACATTATATACAAATTTCGACAAATGTTGTCAAGCGAACCTTCCAGGTATATATTGCAAAGTAAAATGATAAATCAAATGATTATCGAATTTGAAATTATGTGGAAAATGTGAATATAGAATGACGTTTTATACATTTAAGTAGACAAAGATACGAATGATAAATAATTGAAGTTAAAGAGAACCTTAAAATTTTTCAATGGCCGTAGGATGAGCTATTAATATTACTTCGAAGATAGGATTATTTGTATGTGAAGTGACTTCTTCTTTAGGAACATCAGAGTCATACGTTACGTTTAACCCCGAATGGTCAAATATGGTAACGTTGAATGTAGAACTTTCATTATATTCAAACACTGGAACCATCTTGTAAGTTATGATGGTCAAAAAAGTGTTCCCATCCACCAGCTAAATATATCTTATCATCAACTATTTTCCAATCATATGTTAGAAATTTCACCATTATATCCAATCAAACTTACTATATCAGTAAATTGGTATCCTGAGTGATTCAAAAAAGATTTAGGAAGCATCTATATAACAAAAACATAAGTATAACATTTAATTATTTCGTCATTGTACATATAATTTTGAAAGTTTTTAGTAAATGTGAAAGAACGAACTATTATATAACTAACCAGAGGACTATTATGGTCCAATTTAGGTTTTTCCTTTTGCAGATTTGACAACACAAGAAAAGGTTGTGTGAGGAAATGAAAGAGTGGCTAGTTGAGAAAGAGAATGAAAAAATAGGACAAATTGGCACTAAAAATAGACTGGCCTCACCCTTTTCCATTGAAAAACTAAATGATATCGTTTTCAAAATGAGAAAAAAAATGGGGCTCAAACACCCTTTATATGATTTTATTATGAATTGAAAGCATATAGTTAGTTATCTTTAAGCGTTAATGGCTTTTCTATTTCTTCTTCTTTTTTCCCAAAATCATTGGTTAATAGCTAATAGATAATGAAAGACACCGAACTCATTAGTTATTAGCTGGCATTAATATAGCTTCTCTTAGAAATTCGTGACGTTGAAAAAAAAGGGCAATTTTCAAAAATGGCCAATTACATTCTTGTCAGTTGAAAAGTGTTTAGTTTGGTTAACTCTTGCAAAGGTAGCCAAATTTGATATCAAATTGTCTTTTATACCGTTAATGAAAATGAAGCAATTTTTTCTTTCCAATTTGTCACGAATTTTTAGAAGCGCCGGCTTCCATGAGAAGCTACATTAATGCAAGGTAATACTTAATGAGTAAATGTCCTTTCATTATCTATTAGGTAATAACCAATGATTTTATGTAAAAATGAAGATGATTAAATAAAAAAACCATTAACTCAAAATAAAAATTAAAAAATACACACTTCAAGTTCATAAGAAAATCATGATTTCATTTCGAGAAATTTAATCTCATCCACAATTCTCCATACAAGGTATAATATATATATATATGATGTAAATGCATGATTAAGTTTTTCAAACAATTAGTAAATATTTATTATAAAATTATTGGCGCATTTTAAAATTAAATTCATATTTATTATTTTGTGTTTCTCAAACATGGTACCACAACCTACTTAAATAACATTGATAGATGGGTTTGCTATGGTTTTCATGTATTGACAATGCCATTAATGTTGGAATAAATTTCTCGCATAATTGTTGTTGAAGTTGAAGAAAATGATAAATGCATTTAGTGAAGTATCTAACCGACATTGTTCTAGGCATTTTATAAATGTCAAGAACAACACTTAAAATGTAATTCTAAACATTATATCAGATATCGAGAATTATGTTACAAACTCAGCGAAGCTACGAAACATTTTATTTTTATTTGCTCTTAACACTAATTGGTAGTCTTACTTCATTTTATTCTGTACAAAACCACCAATATAACAAAATATCGAAAGGAGAGAAGAAAATAAAACTACACAACACTTAAAAGAGTACAAAACTTAATTATATTAAACATGTTACATAACGATCCTTTAACAATGCTTAACACAATAAATTAGTGTACCTTGATTATCCATTACAATCAGAACAAAGGAGGATGTAGAAAATATTCATTTTAATAAATATCTACAACAATCTTCTTTCTGTATATAGTCATCCTGTTTGGTAAAACAAATTCTATTGGATATCCTAAAATAAAGCATTCTATGTATTTAAATACAAAAATTGCATAATTTGGCCTACAGAATAAATAAATAGTTTTATATTAGACTAAATTAGTATGTAAAATCAAATTGAACAGAAAATTAAATATTATAGTAAATAAAAAATAGTTTCAAAAATCACCTATTGTCTGCACAAGGTAGGTAAGGTATGATCTCCAACTTCATTTGTTTGTTTCTATGTTTCCTTAAATCTCATCTGGCAACTGAAGACAGCAATAATGTTTGGACCAAAGTATATGTTGCGTTTCCATGTCCTTTGACTTATTCTGGTGTGCGAACATTGTGACTGCAATCATATCAATGAAATTTTCATTCTTGAATATTAATAAAAAATACCTACTATTGCTTGGATATGAGCATGTAATTAATAGATAATTACACCCTATCCATGGATGACCAGCTATAAGCAATCCACCATTTATATACTCTTGTAAATTAGTTAGATCTACTGGATCTCTACTGACATTTCCTCTTTCTATATTTATTTGCCACATCATCTAATGAGCACATTCAGTTTCAAATCCAAAGTCCATAATTGTATATTCTTTAGAAACAAGTGTGCTACCATCATTAATCAGCCGTCTCAATATATTTAACTCGAGTTCAATATTCTAATAAAATAAATAGATATAAATTAAATATATTATGTATGGAATGAAATTGATTGTGATTACTAAACTTTACTCAACGCAATATTCATATCTTTTATTGTACCCATTAAAAATTTCAACGCGTCTTTTCCACAGACATTGCCAGATCCATCATCACAATATGTACTATATAGCATAATTTAAGTTAGCATTAAATAAGTCGAAAGAGAATTATAATATTCAAGCTAATAAAGTAGAATTAGATTTGTTACCATACTGGATTCTTCAATAGCCAATCTCTAATTGTTATGTATCTGTCCATAAGATAGTCTTCTAAAGGATAACTTGTGGATGACAATGAAGATTGTATCTTTTTTCCCTTATTTTTCGTTTCTTTAGTCAACCTCTCAACACTTTCAATTTGTTGATATGTTGATGGTTGCTTCAGTTTATTACTAGGAATTGAACTCCTACGAACGGGAACAGCTTGTTGTATATCCAGTCAAATAATTTGTATTGACCTTATACAGGTATCCACAAAAGATTGCATGTTGTAGTAGTGATCTTCTTGCCGTTTCTATTGCTGTTGGAAAAATTGTTTCTGGTTGTCAAGAATTGCCTGTAATGACTCGGCAATATGTGCATTAAACAACCTCTCACACAAACTTGACGTATCTGCATAAGATTGCATACCAAATTGCATATGATCTTCCTGCCATTTTTTATGTTGTTCAAACAATTGTTTTTGGTTCTCAAGAATTGCATGATAATGAGCTTCTTATTTTCTCAATTTTTCAACAATGTTTTCTTTTAAGTTGTTGCACAAACCAAACACATCTAACACTATATGTTGTTTTTATGTACTCAACATTTCTTTCATTTCTTTAGTTACGTAGTTAGAGCCACCAAAAATAAAACTAGGCCCAACTTCAACTAAACTATACCTCCTTGAAGTATCAGGAATGGTCGTTTGTTGCACATGGATGTCATCTGGGATTTATTGTTTTGCTACATTGTCAAATTCTCTATTCACGATGCCATCTAATATGCTATGTTGATTGTCTAGTGGCAGTGAAAGAATTATGTACCATAATGTTTGTAATTCTTCTTCTGTAGGTTGTAGCACTTCGACGACATGGATCTATAATTGCAATGAAATATTAGAATGGTTCTATTGAATTTCTTTTTAATTAAATGCATATGTAATTGTAAATTCATTAAAAAAAAATTATACACTTGAATAGCTAAACATTGTTTAATTGTTTTCTCCACCAATATCTAATTTGGAGCAACTATTGATATTCGACAAAAAAGATCAATTCAAACACGCCTTGGATCATAATCTTATGTTCAAGATGTCGTTCTTGTTGACAAGTTTGCACTACCATTTCTCACTTTATTTTTTTCTAAATTTGCAATTGTATTTAGACTATTTCAGCAGAACTGTTTTTAATCTCCAATAATTTTCACATTTTTTTGGTTTGAAATGGTAGTTTTAACTATGTGTGATGGTTTCGTCGAAAAGTTCACTCTAATTTCAAATAACTTGATCAAGAAATCCATTGTTGTTGGAAAGCAGCTGAAAGTAGCATCTTTCAATGGTAGTTTTTGCATAATTATCTATATAGATATAGAATTGACTTTTGCTTATTCACAATTTCATTTAAAAAAATTTCCATTGTATATGTGATAGGGCTTTTGATATCAACCAAACCTAATAGCTCTTTCATCATTGATACTCCTTTCAAACAAGCTGTTGACTCCAAGTCTTGGTAATTGCTCTTGAATGTTTTCTTAAATTTTAGTCTACTTACTTATTCTTGGAGTATAAGTAGTCCAAGAGCTTTCCATTAACAAGTACTATTTACTTTTTTCAACGATATATTCTATAAAAAAGATTTATCAAAAGTATTACGAATATTTTAATGCTAAATGTAGAAGTTGGTTTTAACTTCTAAATATAACTATCTCTATTTTTTATTTTGCTTACTATTTTAACCACATCTAATACAAGTTGGATGCAAATCTCCAAAAGCTCAATGAAATTGTAACGAAGAAATATTAATATGTGTTGACATCTTAGAGAATATCTATTTTTAAAGAAGACAAAATCACTCAAATCAGAAATGTAAAAGGACTTCTACCTGTGGTCAGTAGCCTTCTTTCATATTTTTTAGTTTTCTCATTTCATAACACATTTTCTACAAAGAAAAAAAAATCATTTTATTAGAGCTCAAATAGGGACTTATGATGACTTGTTTACATACCTATCATGTGAATATCATACACATAAAACAATCAAATGTCAAAATTTACACAATGAACCATGTCTTTCATAACCAATGTTGACTGATTAAGCAATGTACTTACGATATAGGTGACTAGGAAAGCTCCTACATTGGTTTTTCACTGTTATATAAAAAAGGAAATGGGAAGGTACTATCGTTAGGAACAGTGAATTCTTCCATTTTATCACACTGTAGCAATTTTTTTCATCGTGGGAGCAAAAATGACGTTGTGTTGTCTTCAATCATTTTTCCATTTTCGCACGCCACTTCACTGCAACCATCATCTCCACTATAATAGTTCTCCATTTTCACACGCCACTTCACTCATCCACACAGCCTTCCTTCTTCGTTCCTTTTCTTTTGCATCTCCAATACACTTTTTCCTTATTTGGATTTTAGTGATTACAGGTATTTGTTTTATGAAGTTTAATGGATTTTTTTGAATCTTTTGGATTTTTATTTTGGGTCTATTTTTTGTGACTTTCTGTTACTTGATTACAAGAATTCATTGAAATTATAAGCGATATTTTGGATCTTTTTTATTGAAATACTATGTGGGTGCTTTGGATTCTTGTAATCACATTAAATTTAAAAAATCCTATGGTTTTGTAGTGACGAGTGTGAATGGTCGAAAATTAGGTTATTTGGAGATTTTCTGAGGTGGGTCTGAGACTTTCGATGTTTATTTTGTGAAATTAGGTTTTTTGAGTTGGTCAGGAGACACTTCAAGATAAGTCCGTTGATAGGTCCTGCATGATCACAATGTTTCTGAAAAGTTTTCTACTCCAAAAGAGTATGATTTTCATGTCTTGGAATGTTTTTCCCATTTGAACCTAAGAAAATAGAAACTTCAATTCTGGCAACAGTTTTTGGAGGACAGAAGATAATAGAAAGTATTTTTTCCATTGATGTCTAGGTAGAAGCATTCTGAACCGCTATGTTTTTTGATCTTTTCTTGATAATGAATTGTTTCTGATGATTCTTGAAAGGGTTCTGTAGGCATCTATAAAAATATTGGGAAATAGGCACTTCAATTATAGTGATATTGTGTATACATCTGCTTAGTATAAATGCTTTATATAAGTTCATTTTCTTTTCTTATTGTTGGTGGTTAACGTGCACTTCCTTTCTTTGCTTTTCTTTTCTTTTCATATAGCTTTAACTGAGAATGTGTTTCTGCTAATTATATTCGATTCATTAGTTTAGAATTACCGTTATGTAGACTCCTAGTAAATCCTCAATTGGTGTCAACTCATTTTCAGTTGGAGGAGAAAGTTTTGGTGGGCTGACAGCAACAAAAGGTTTATTCTTTGTTAGTTTGTCAAGTGTTTCTTTATTGGCTTCCACCCTGTAAGAAATAATAACATATTTAGTTAAAAAATATAACTCTTGTTTTTTTTTTTTTGAAAAAAAAATAATAATACTATAGATGAAATTGTATTTGTAAAACGAATTTACCGTTGAAAGAAGAAACCTTGAGATTTGCAGCCCATACGACGGGTCTATTTGCAAAATTTTCAATTATTATAGTGCATTTTTGTTTGACAAAGCTGTCCCATAATGTTAGCATCACAATTTTAAACTGTTTTTCTATTAAGACGACATCTTGTAGATACGCTTGTGTATCAAAGTTAGTCTGAATAAGTCGTTTTTGTTCGCGACACCCATTATACCTACAAGAAGGTCACGTAAAGTTTTTTTTATATGTATTTTGTATGTAATAAATTTGAACGTAAAAAATAAACTATGAAACATTATATGAAATGATTAGTTTAATGCTTGTTTGGTAGGGATTTTATTAATTGATATTTTGACCGTTGGAAAAAAAATGAGTCCTACCTATGAGAGTAGAATTCAAAAATAACGACTGAAATAGTAAAATAAAGGTAAAAAAAATTGATGTTAATTGGATTAAAATCCTTACCAAACGTGCTCTTAAATTTAATGTGTTAGAAATCTTACTTATATCCGTATTCTTGTCCATATGCCGTCCAGTTGATCAAATGGAATAAGTTCATATTTTGAGAACAGGAGATTCAAGTTATCCTCATTTAATTCTTCAACATTCGTTCTTCCTATTATATTCCAAAGTTTTTGCCCAAGAGAACTGCGGAATTCACTTTTGAAGTCTTTAACTGTTGCAATTGAGACAACGTATGTTTTTTCAAGTTGGAATTGATCTTTTAGTGCAGTAATATTGGCATCATATATTGTTGTTGTGGCTTAGTTTCCCTATTGAACATTAGACAAAATGATGAAAATATTTAGAAAGTATACAGGTGTAGTGATATGTAGAAAATTATTGGAACAAGAAGTATATATGTACCTCTAAATCCATGAGAGTAAGACTCTGGTAACGGCTATTGGAATTCTGAACAATTTTTGGGGATTATTTTCCTGGGACGATAACTTTTGCTGACCAATTAGTCTCTCAAACTGAAATCTGTGGAATGAATTTATGAGATGCAACTATTTTTTTATCTGTAAATGACTGGACGATAAGTTAGAGTGTAGATAAGTATAGCTATGAATGTAAGAAAGTTTTAATATGGAGAAAGAAGAAGAAGGTTGTGTGAATACAAGTATGGTAATGATAATCTCTTTTTTTTTTTTTTTTTTTTTTTTTTTTTTTTTGCAGATGTGAAGTTAAAGGTTTGTGTTAACCTATTTATAAAATATCAAAGTGAAACATCGTAGTTTAATAAATATTTTAATTTTGGGAATGCGATGTTGGAAGGATGAAGTTAAAGTATTAATGTGTCTATGTGTCAGTTCGGTTATAAAAAAAGAAGGCATAGATGGAACCAAACACACACACAAAAAAAAAAAAAAAAAAAGAGGAAAAACCAAAACTTGAAAAAAAAAATTTTATTACATTCATTTT
>NC_036256.1:5908071-5918580 GCF_002742605.1 Olea europaea var. sylvestris | reverse complement strand
GGTTATAAAATTTTTTTTTTTTTTTTTTTTTTTTTTTTTTTTTTTGCAGATGTGAAGTTAAAGGTTTGTGTTAACCTATTTATAAAATATCAAAGTGAAACATCGTAGTTTAATAAATATTTTAATTTTGGGAATGCGATGTTGGAAGGATGAAGTTAAAGTATTAATGTGTCTATGTGTCAGTTCGGTTATAAAAAAAGAAGGCAAAAATGGAACCAAAAACAAAAAAAAAAAAAAAAAAAAAAAAGAGGAAAAACTCAATACAAATTAAATATATATATTTTTAATGTTTCAAACTAATAAAATTATTTACATTGTAAAATTTTATCAATAGCCATACCTTTTTGTCTAAATAATTATACCTTAATGTCCAATCACTGGCATAAGATATGAAGATTATTCTGAAATTTTACTCACTAATACAAGAATGGCTTCAATAAAATTGAAGAGTATTTCTTTAATTCTTATTATTCTATTATATAAAACTAATAAACGCGAAAATTTGGAATAGACATAAGATATGGGGACTACTTGAAACGTGTAATATATATCACGTGAATGGTGTCCATGGAATAATTTATTTAGTAAAACACTTACTAAATTGATCAAAGTTAGTAAGAAAGCATGAAAAAGATGTATCTATACTGTAAAATCTTATCTTACCCAAACTTTAATCATTGACATGATCAGATAAATATGGGGAAGTAAAGTTTTACTTATAGCACAGAAATAGCTTTGAATTGTTTGAATTAAGAGTATCAAGTATAGATTACATCGAAAAAAATTTATATTTTGTATTTTTTTGTATAAAATAAAAATTCATACTATAAATTAATTCATTTAATATAAGTAATATGTATATATATAAATATGTACATGTATAATAAATATAGTACAAGAAGTAAAAGAAAACATAAATTATTTTATCTAGAAGGCCTTTTACTACCACACATATAATTCATTCATTATCCTTATCTATACAATTCATTTTTTTATCTCAAAGTCTTCATTCTCTATCCTAAAGCAAGAGTCAAGTCCAGTAGAAGAATCTCTACCCACAGCTGGAAAAGGTAAACATTTATTTGAGAAATTTAGTTCACGAGTGTAGAAGAACGGTTCCCGTGCGTGGAGATCCAAGGGTCTCCACACACAAAGATCTGAATTTCTATTCTTGATGTATTTTTGAATTTTTACAAATATAAGTTGTCTTTGATTAAAATTGTTAAATTTTTTACAAATATTATTTTTTGAATTATTTATGCAGATTTCTTTGGAATACTCTCTCTAAGTCAATGGTATTTGCTACTATCACTCAATATCCAAATCATGAATACTATAAAGATTTTATAGAATTTATAGATGGGAATCAACAATGTTCTATGATTTGTAGTAATTTTAATGAATTTATTTATAGAGTTGTTTATAGAGAAGAAGAAGAGCAATTTAGTAGTAGATTAGTTTATGAATTTGTAATGCGACTTGTACATTGTGGGAAGAATAATGAAATTTAGGTAAGATTAGATGACTGTATTGCTAGGTTTGATATATAAGAATTTTGTCTTATCACTGGATTACCTTGTCATGAATCGATCATGGAGATTGATCATAATAACAATCGTCTTAGAAATTATTACTTCAATGGTAATCAAAAAATTAGCATAAGAATGCTCTTTGAAATTTTCCATCAATATCAAGACGAAGAAGACTGAGATTAGTTATCTTGGTGGAGGGTGTTATGAAACCAGTTGGAAAAATTATTAATTATAGAACTCATGGCATGGTGGAGCACCTTGATGAATTTCTTGCATATCCATAGGTCGGAAAGCATACTTTGTTTTGTTAAATTCACTGCAAGAATCACAATTACAAAGAGTACAATAGAACGAACAAACAATTGTAAGCATGCATTACGAGGGTATCCATTTGCATTTCAGGTATTTTTTTATATTCTTTTATTAACTTGATTTATTTATAAAATAAAAATAATTGTAATTTGTAATTGCATTGCAATATTGGATATATGAAGCGTTTTTAGAAATTGGACGAAAATTTGATCATCGTCGACACAAAACAACGTAGAGTCCACCAATGTATAAATTGAGGTGTAATAAATACTGACTAAGAAAATGGTTAAGCATTTTTTGGCTGCTTATGTATAATTATATTTGTGTTTAATTATTTAAAAACAAGATATAATAAAATGATTATGATATTTTATTAAAATTACAGATTCAGGTAATTGCAGTGTTACACTCTATAGAAGAAGAATTGGAGACATCTTTGTATATAAATCTTTCACTGCCATTTGACAATCAACATAATATATTAGATGGTATCGTCAATGGAGAATTAGATAATGTGGCACAACAAATCACATATAACACTTATGAGCAAGAAATGGATAATATATATGTGCAAGAGACGACCATTCCCCGTAACTCAAGAACTTCACCATCAATCGGGCCTAATTCTGGATCTAGCACCTCCAATTATGTAACTGAAGATCGAATGGTGGAACTGCTAGGTATCTAGAGACAATATATAATAAAAGATGTGTACGATATATGTGGCAACTTGAGAACAGAAATTTATGACAACCAAAGGCAGCTATTCGAACAACACCAAAGATGGCAGGAAGATCACATGCAATCTAACATGCGTTCTTACATGGATAATTCATTATCAAGTTTCTTCAACACATATGGAGAACGACAACATTTATTCCAACAACAATAAAAATGACAAGAAGATCATTACCAGACCATGCACTCTTATGTGGATACCAGTTTAGAATCCATGCGATATTATGTTGATGAACAAAATAAGAATACGTTGCAAAAATTATCTGACTGGTAATCAAATATGAAAGCCATTATAAGTTGTACACAACAAGATGTTCCTATTGTTAGAGGTCCAATTCCTGATGATCAAGCAAAGGATGTATCAACGTCTCAACAGGTCGAAAGTTCTAAAAAGCTACGAAGAGAGAAAAAAGAAGAGAAACCAGATACAATCTTCGTCGTCTACAAGACGTCATTTGGAAGACTATCCCATGGAAAAGTACATAACACTTAGAGACTGGATAGTGAAGAATGAATCGGGGTAACAAAGAGAATTCTTTATTATTGGCCTAAATACTAAAATTTTATTTCGATTTATTCAACACTAATTTAAATTGTGCTATGTAGTGCATATTGGGAAGATGCCACTGGGAACGCTTATGGAAGAGATTGGTTGAGAACTTTATTAGATCAAACAAAAGATATAAATGTTTCGTTGAGTAAAGTTTAGCCATTACAATCAATTTCATTTTATGCTTAATATATTTAATTTGTATCTATTTATTTTACCAACAAATTGAGTTGGAGTTGAAGTTGTTGAGACGACTCTTTAATGATGGTTGCACCCTTGTATCTAAAGAATATGCAATTATCTACTTTGGATTTGAAACGAAATGTGTTCATATGTTGACCTGGCAAAGGGACTTTCGAGTGGAAATTAACAAAGGTCAACTAGATGGTACTGTCTTACAACAATAATTGAATAGCAAATTGCTTGTACAGAGTCATTCATGGGTAGGGTGCCAGTATTTATTAATTCTACGTTCATATTCGGGGAATATTTAATATCTTTTTTTGGTCAATATTCCGGAATGAAAATTTCAGCTATACGATTGCAGCCATATTGAGCATACACCAGATCAAGTGAAGGCACATGCAAATGCAACACTTACTGTGGTCAATTCACTATTGTGTAACCATACTTTTGCCGTGAGACGAGATATAAGGAAAAATAGAAATAAAGAAATGGAGCAAGAGATCATACCATACCTACCATATGCAAACAACGAGTAAACATTGAAAAAATTTCTTATTTACTATAACATATAGTTATTCGTACGTACTAATTTAGTATAACATAAAATATTTCTTTTATTGGCCGAACTATGGAAATTTCGTGCTTAAATATATAGAATGCTTTGTTCTGGGGCATCTGATAGAATCAGTTTCACGATGACTATATATAGACAAAAATTTACAATTGATATTTGTCACAATAATTATCTTCTTCTTCCCTGTCTCTCTTCCTGATTGTAATGGAGCAACGTAATTCACCCGATTGTAATGGAGTATTTGAATGGATGCTCATAATATACTTTATTCAAATGTTATGTAATTTTGGTAGCTGTGTATAACTTGTCGATATTTCGAGAATACGAAATATTCATGCTAAAATTATGTAACCAAAAGAAAAAAAAATCGTAAAATGAAGAACAAATCATATTTGGACAAGAAATCATACATAGAATTCTCTTATGTGATTTGTCCTTTTGATTGAATTATAAGTTGAAAATTGTATGCTTATGTGGACGATTGCAACCTTCTAGAGTAAGCACGTGTATTCTTAAACTATCTCTAAACATTTATATCACAAATTCAACCGTGAAACGATTATTTAGAGACTCTCTATGTGATCTTCTACTTGCTTCAAGTTCTATTCCCTCGATCAAACATAGATTCAAGAACATAGGGTTGTGCAAATGTAAGTGTCCAATATTGTTTGCTCATAAATAATTATAAAACAAAGCAAGTATAACTACAACCATAGACATTGAAAACAGAAGGATGGACAAAGACACAATCTTTCAAACGAAGTTATTAGGTAAAACGGGGAATGATAAAGAGAGAGAAATTACTAAAATGAGAATTTTGGTGACTTTTATGTTTTTTTTTTTTTCGGGAATTGATGTTTTGAAAATCGTTTGAAAATCTCATGTTTCTTCATATTATAAATTACTTTTCGTTCGATTTAAAATTAATTTTGTTCTGTAAGTTGTTAAGTTTTAACCGTTGAATATTTTTTTTAAATTTTAATTTAAAATTAATTTGTTTTTAGTTTTAATTATGTCAATTTAATTTCAAAATTGTATAATAATTGTTTTCTACTTTTGTCTGTAATTAATTTTTTTGTACTTTAATTTGTTTAATCTTTTAGTTTCAGTTCTTTACTAAATATTGAACTGAATTATTAAATATTAAATTGGATAAAGTCAAGCTGCATGTGAACATAAAAAAATATCACAATTTAGGATACGGTTGCAATGAAGTGGCGTGTAAAATAGTGGAATGATTGAAGACAACACGACATCAATCTCGCTCCCGCCCACTTAAAAAAAAAATTCAATAAATATATAAGAAAAGCAAAACACAACTACCAAAAAAAAAGAAAGAATATATAAGTATCATTTAGCTTGAATTGAAAAAAAAATTAGAAAAATTGTCTATAATATAATATGAACAAAAGAAATTAAAAATAAATAAATAAGGGAGAAAAATTTCCATCTATCTTACATGCTTTCAATGTGAGAATACACTTTCTCCATTTTCTCACGTTATCAACTATCGATCATATTTTATAATTTTATTAATAATAATATTTTTTTTAAAATAATTTTTAACATAAACGTTATTCTTTATAACTAAAAAGATCACTTCAAGTTATTTAAAAGTAAAATGAACTTATAATTGTAAAAGCTACTTATAAGTAAAAAAATTATTAACCTAAAATTATGTAAGTATAAATATTTAGATATATTTATTTTTTAAATTAAATATTAATAAAAAGATTACACTATCTAGTAATAAGAAAAAAAAACACAACACTTCAAGTTATTTAAAAGTAATAAAAAAACCCTATAACTATAAAAGCTATTTATAGGTAAAAAAAATATTAATCACTCCTTCTCTTATAATTGCAAAAGCTACTTATAAATAAAAAAATATTAACTTCAAACTTTTTAAGTATAAATATTTTAAATATATATAGGGTTTTAAATTAAATATTAATAAAAAGATTATACTATCTAGAATGTAAAAAGTTACTCATAAATAAAAAAATCACTTCAAGTTATTTAAAATTAATAACACATCTTATAATTGTACAAGCTACTTATAGATAAAAAAAAATATTAACTTCAGCATTTTTAAGTAACTACTTAGATACATTTAATTTTTTAAAATGAAATATTAATAAAAAATTGGGTTAATTTCATAAACGGTCACTGAACTTACAGAAAATTTAAAAAACGGTCACTGAATTTTAAACTTTCAGTAACGGTCACTTAAGTATTGAGACGTTTTCAAAAATGGTCACTTAAGTTTAAAAAATTTTGAGCTACTTTTGCGGCAATTTTTCGACCACTTTCGACCATCAATACCACCGGATTTCGAAATTGTTGGAAAGCCTACAATGTCCTCTTCAATTACAACAAAAAATCTCCCCCAAACTCCAAAGGATTCGGTCGGAATAAAGCCACAAAGTTGGCTACCCGAAAAGGCAAAAATCTGCCCAAATTTTTAGATTTTTGGTGGACTTTTGTGGCGATTTTTTGACAACTTCCGACCACCAAAATAGCCAAATTTTCATGCTGTTGTAAAGTCCACAATATTCTCTTCAATTAGCATCCAAAATCTCCCCAAAACTCCAAAGGATTCGGCCGGAATAAACTCACAAAGTCGGCATCCCTGTGAGTTTATTCCGGTCGAATCCTTTGGAGTTTTGGGGGAGATTTTGGATACTAATTGAAGAGGACATTGTGAGCTTTCCAATAGTATCAAAATTCAACGGTCTTGGTGGTCAAAAGTCGCTGGAAAATTGTCATAAAAGTCGCCCAAAAATCTGAAAATTTTAGCAGATTTTCAGATTTTTTGGGATGACTTTTGCGGTGATTTTCCGGTCGAATTCCTTGGTGTTACGGAGAGATTTTGAGTGGTAATTGAAGATGACATTGTGGGCTTTCCAACAGTATCAAAATTCGATGGTATTGGTGGTTGGAAGTAGCCGAAAAATTGTCACAAATGTAACCAAAAAAACTAAAAAATTGTTTTCCAACTTCAGTGACCGTTTCAGAAACTTTTTAAACTTCAGTGACCGTTTTTGAAAGCGTCCTAATACTTAAGTGACCGTTGCTGAAAGTTTTAAACTTCAGTGACCGTTTTGTAATTTTTAGTAAGTTCAATGACCGTTTGTGAAATTAACCCATAAAAAATTACTATAATTAAAAAGGAAAAAAAAAATTAGCAACTTCGTGCATGGAGTGGGAATTCACTCAGTGCACGAAATGATAACCACTCCACTCCATCCACGGAGTTACTAGATGTTTAGTTTTTTTTTTAATTATAGTTATATTTTTAGTAATATCTAATTTTAAAAATTAAATATATTCAAATATTTACTTAAAAATGTAGAAATTAATTTTTTTTTTATCTATAAGTGGCTTGTACAATTATAAATTCTTTTATTACTTTTAAATAACTTGAAGTGATCTTTTTACTTATAAATAACTTTTTACATTCTAGATAGTATAATCTTTTTATTAATATTTATATTAAAAAAATAAATATATCTAAATATTTATACATAAAAAATTTGAAGTTAATATTTTTTTACTTATAAGTAGCTTTTGCAATTATTAATGGAGTGATTAGTATTTTTTTTTTACCTAAAAGTAGTTTTTACAATTATAAGTTTTTTTATTACCGTAATCGAACTTTTGTTAAGGTTGAAGGACAAAATTGGTATTCTTGATCCCCGTACTCAAATTGAATTGAAGTTCAAAATCCATAACTTGAATATACCTTCGATCAAAATACGTGACGATAAAAACCTAAATTGGTACATATCAGTGCATAAATAAATTGCTAACTGCGATATTGTTTTCAAATCCGATCTCCCCAGTGTTGACATATGAAGGGATACAAATTTTTTAAGATCTTTCGTTTGCTGCAGTGGATGTTCAACAAAACGTAGAACATGATTTGCTCAATCAAATGCATAGTGTCTCAAACAATAATTCACCTGAAACACATGAGTATGATAACGGGATTGCACCATTAGATGAGAACTTGGATAACCCATTACATAGTTCAGAGACTGCTAATGCTGTTGACGTCGACGAGCAGTTTTCGTCACATTCAAGCAGTTCAGATGGATACAAACTAATGACAACAGTGAATACATCAGATCTTGTCGAAAGGGAAATATTTTTCAACAAGAAAGAGTTGTACTCGACAATTCATACACTTGCTTTGAAAGACAAGTTTCGATTTCAGGTGAGCAGATCAAGCATGAAGTGTTAACCGTTGTATGCATCGACGATAACTGGAAATGGATGTTACGTGCTTCGACTGTGAAGGGGTCTACAATCCTCATAATTCGTAAATTCAACAATGTGCACACACGTTTCGTAGATTTTCGAAGTAATGCGCATCGACATGTGACTAGTTTTGTAATTGTCGAGCATATTTTGGGAAAATTAGATAATATGAACCGATCATATGATCCGAGCACTATTGCACGTGACATGAAATGTGAGTTCGGTGTCAAAATCAGTTACAGCAAGACACGTAGGGGAAGGTGGCTGCTTTACACATGCTGCATGGGACATCGGAGGATAGTTTTCATAAACAATCATCATACTATCACGTCCTAGGTGAGAGTAACCCAAGGACAGTAACCCACATCGAACTTGATTCGCGCAATAGGTTTCATTATTTCTTCTGAGCTTTCGGTGAAAGCATTCGTGATTACATGCACTATTTGATGCCCGTTATTTATGTTGATGGTAGTCACTTGAAAAGTCCATACAAAAGTACACTTCTACTGACAATTGCCCAAAATGCCAACAAACAAATTTATCCCTTAACGTGGAGATCATGATTCCAAAACAAACAAATCTCGAATGTGGTTTATTCTAATTTAAAAGATCTTATAGGCGACTCAGATGAACTCGTATTTGTTTTGGATAGGAAAAGCAATATCGAAAGAGCTATTACTCACTTGTTTCCTTTGTCTCACCATGGTTGAATGTGACTGATGATGATAGCTTTCAAACCATGATTGCTGAAGAAACGACAAATATTAATGTTGAGTTAGACATAAATTATGCTAAAAGTCTAAATAAAGAGCAACGGAATGTGTATGATATAATTTTGGATTGTGTTTTGGACGATAAGAATGAAATGGATTTTATTGATGGCCCAGGTAGCACTGGAAAAACATACTTATACAAGGCGTTACTTGTTTCTGTAAGATCACGAAATCTTATTGCATTAGCAACAGCATCATCTGGTGTAGCTGCGTCTTTATTACCATTTGCAGAACATATACTTCAACCAAGTAAGAAGATGAACATTGAAGAACAAAATGAAATATCAAAGACAATACTATACATACACCAAAATTTCACCCCTAGCTCTAGCTAATTGTTTAGAAATGCATAATGAAATGTTACAAAGAAAATGAAGGAAACTAAAATATGATGGACAGGAATTGATTCCCTCAAAATCGTGGCCAATGTCCCCTTTTATAGGCAAAGGAACGTCCAAAATGCAAGTAGCCAATGCAACTTGTTTCTGTCCAGCTTCAAGACAGCTGGAACATGCAATTTGATGCCAATTTTTAGATATATTATGCAGCGGATTTGGACTTATGATCAACAGATAAATTATTGCCACTCGAGTCAGATTTCCATTGGTCCAAATATCATGTTCATTGGATCTATATAACTCCAGATATGATAAAAACAATGAGTATTGCTTCACAGATAGACAAGCTGTTTCTGGCAGGTAACAAGCTGGATTTTGCACGATAATTTTGGCTACCTTATGATACGAATTTGACTTTTTACAAAACATGAAAGTTGTAGAAACATGCCTTAGCTTCCCAACCCAACCTGAATCACCTCGGTTCAATGTCTAAAGCTCAAATTATGATCATTTTACCGACAGCTGCTTCTTGACTTTTCAACATTATTTTCGTCAACTTGCTCCACTTGTTCTAAATTGGAAATATATGTGAAATACATCAAATATATACTCTTTTAAATGTATAATACTCATGTCGACATGTATGTAAATACGTATTTCAACTAATTGCATTTTTAACCATGTATTTATGAAAATTGAATTTACGGCAAGAGAATTGAAATTAGAGACTAATATTAGTGTTTTTAAACAAAGTGAATGTAAAATGTCTTGTAAATGATATATCTTTGAAACACTTTTAGACACCAATCACTGAACATTTCTTCTCTTCTTACATAGTTGAAATCAAGAGAATAACAACCAAACTCCTGAACTCCAATTAAAGTATGTGCTGTTGAACTACCAGCAACACTTGTTTGTTGCTCGTCCATACTTTGTGGAATTTGTTGATCTGCATTCTTAAATTCTCTACCAACGATGCCATCTAAAATAGTATGTTGATTATCAGATGGTAATGATAAAGTCATATACCAAACTTTGCCTAATTCTTCTTCAGTGGGTGCTAACAATGCAAGTAATTCAATCTACAGATATAATAAAAAATTAGAATACTTTCCTCTCCCACGATTAAATAATTAGATAATTTATAGTTAAATGTATATCTAAAATTACCGTACATCTTGAGTAGTGAAAAATTGCTTTACTCTTCTCTCACTCAATTTTTTTTTTTTTTTTTTTTTTTTTT
>NC_036256.1:5780408-5907863 GCF_002742605.1 Olea europaea var. sylvestris | reverse complement strand
TTTCTCCCCCAATTTTTTTTTTTTTTTTTTTTTTGCTTCCATCTATGCATTCTTGGAGTCTATAATGACGTATACATACATCATCCAATTTTGTCTCCAATTTGAGGAAATGCTTTGTTTATCCAAAACTACAATAGAGAATCCAAAATCAATATTAAATACATATAAAATCAAAATATAGAGTAAATAAATTAGAAAGAAAAAAACACTTGAAAGGCAATGGGATATCCATGTAGTATATATTTACATTCATTTTCGTCAGACTGTTGCGTTCTTTGTATTCTTTCAATATATAACTGTTGCAACGACTTCAACAAAACAAAGTATGTCTTACGGCTCCAAGGATACAGCAGAAAATCGTTTAACTATTCAACCATGCCTAAAGTTCTGAAATCAATATATATTTCCATTGGTGTCAAAACGCATTCTACCAACATCACCAATCCCAATTTTAATTTATCCTCTAGATCTTCACACAATTGTGAAGCATTCTCATGTTAATTATTTTTTTACTTTCAAAATATTGATCTCTAAGTCGAAAAGTGTTGGGATCAAGATTAATAGATTCTTCATGGCAAGGTAATCATGCGATCAGACAAAATTCTTGCAAGTCAAAACGAGCAAAATGATCGTCCAACCTCACCTACACCTCATTCATTTTACCACAGTCAACAAACCTCATTATAAATTCATGTATTAGTTTAGTGCTAAATTGTTGCTCTTCATCTCTATACCTAAATCCATAAAGAAATCCATGAAAACTGTCATCGCTAGAGAGTAAAAGTGATTGCTCATCTACTTGAAGCAATTCTATACAATCTTTTACATATTGGTAATTGGGATACTGAGTGATAATACCAGAAAATCATTAGTTTGGTGACAATATATAATCTAGAGACATCTGCACAAATAATAGAACATATATATGAAAAATGTCATAACATATATCAACATATGTTCGTGATTTCATATACTTATATATGATACATATCATGTAAGCTGGAAAAAAATTACTGTCAATGCATATCAATCATCAGATTTAATATATATTTTCTAATTCTAAGATTTTGTCTCCAATTTATATAAAAACATTATAATTTTACTTTAAAAAAAACAAAAAAAAAGAATAAGTTTCGGGTGCGGAGTCCTGTGCGGGAATTATGTGCAGAGTCCCCGCACGAAATTGGTTATGTGATTGCTTTGATTCGGAAACTTCTGTCGTTGGATGTAAAAGATGGTGAAAAAGATGCGCTTGACTTGGACAAAGGACCAAAAACTAAAGAATCAAAAGAACATGCTGTAAATTTATCTAAAAATGAAGGGAAAGTAGAAGTTATGGACACTACTCATAACATTGGTGAACTGGATAATAAAGCAGCTGTAGATGAACAATTGCACTGTCATCATCAAAAGCAGCAAGGTGGAATGGTGGGAGAAGAAACCTGGGAAGAGTGTGGGTGCATTTTATGGGATCTAGCGAGGATCATGCTGAATTCATGGTATTGTTATCTTTTCTTCAGGTTAATATGATTTACTTATAATTTCTCAACAGTTTTAACTCTAAAGTTCCAAAAAACGGTTCTCAATCCATATATTCAAGAGGTTTTTTCTTATAGAATTTGGATTGAAGAGACAATATTCTTATTTAGATTTTTTTGAAGAGGAAAACCTAATTGATTTACCAAAATCACCCAATTCCACCAACCTCACACACCTTCAATAGTATATGCTAAAAATGCATAACCAGACAGGCATTGGCCTAAGAATTGATTCAGAGGTAGAATTAAAAATCTTATATCATTTATGCAAAGGCACCTTTTGCCTTTGAAACATATTGATGGAGCCAATTACATTTTTATACAGGTTCAAAATCTTATTCTTGATGTGACAATGTGTTTTTGGCAACTCACATGGTATCTCGATCTTCAAGCATCACTTTGAGTGACCTTTTTTGTTAGTCTTCTTGATTCATTTGTCTCTTATATTTAGTAACATATTGGTGCGAGGAGTCCCCGCACCCCGCACAAAATTGGTGCGGGGAGTCCCTGCACGACCGTGTACAGACACTTCGTACATTTTTGTACGGAGTCCCTGCACAACAGGCAGATTCCCCCACTTACTTCCCACACCACCAACTTCATTTACACCACAAACTTCACATTTCTTCCACAAATATCAACAGATTAAAAATAGTAAGTTATTCATATAAATAACATTATTCATAAAAATCAACTTACTTTAGAATTTGTTGCTTAATTCGCTTGAAATAGCCTGTAATTAGTTTGAGATTTGAGATAAATGAATTGAAGATGCAGATGAAAAATGAGTTATGAATTTGAGATAAAGAAATGAAGTAGGTTGATGAAATAGTTACTAACATTAATTGCATTTGGCATTCCGCAAGATTCTTTCTTTTTTTGACATTTATCTTTTACCTGCAAGAAAGAGACATGTTTGTTTTCATTCTCTATCACAAATGCAATGTATCACACTGAAATTTGACTATCTTAACCACAAGAATCCACATTCCCACTTACTTTCAAGCCAAACCAATTTCTAATATTCAGAATTATGTAAATGAAATATCTTTAGGAAAGTTTTTAAATATGAGATAGTCTATTTAATAAAGAGTCAATATTTAAAATTATCCTCGAAAACACTCTTTAAATTAACATTTTAATTTAGAAAATTCGACAGCCAAACTCACTTTCTCTGTAATTAAATACATTTAAAGTGTTTTCAATTTTCAATGTAGGAAAATAATAAAATAATCTAAAGAAAAATTGGTTAAAACAAAAGATAATGAGAAATAAATTATTCTATATTATAGCATAATTATAAATTATCTTTTGCTTATATTCCCACAATTTTGAAATCTAATTTTTACTAACTGAGAAGATTCGTGCAAAAAATTTAATTCAAACTTTAAAAAACAATCAACTAAGAAAATTAAAATCTCTACATCACGTTAATAAGGACACATTAAATACAATATTTGTGATACGCACGTGACATCGACTAATCTATATATTAAAAATTAAAAATTACTCTGTCATACAATTTTACAATCACATGCTCCAACTAGCACCGGTAAATAGATGGACTAAAAAGTAAACTTTTCAAGCTTAGCAAACATGCCATGAAGAGATTATTTGTCAAAATCGATTAATTATTATGACCATAAGTTCCAAATTACTCATGTCAATATCCTATTTACAAACGAAGATAACTGGCTCTCATAGTTTATTTATCAATGAAGTTTCTAAAATAAATATGTAGAAAACATGTTACATATACTAGACATACCTTATATATTCCTATACCTCCCATATCAACACCAAGAGTTCTTGCACCCATAAAGAATTCTCGGGCAATTTTATATTGACCTGTTCAGCGAACAAGTTAGATTTTCGTAACAGACGTGTTTGGCTAAGATGAAAACATAAACGCACAAACTTATAAGTGAAATACATAAAAGAAGAATAAGCAGTAAAATTTTATTTAGCAAGAATGGACCAAAAACAGGGACTTTGGTAAACCAAACCGGTTTAAATTAAGTACTTTATTCATAAAACTAATTTAAATGTGTGTAAAGCTAGAAAGAACTAGACCAGAATGAACAATTTCATTGGCCGGATTTGCTTTCTACAAAATAAGTGGCTCGCTTCAAATAAAATTCGTAGATGGACGAAATGCAGTTTTTTGACGCTGCATTTTTTGTTTAAATACCCGATTGAATCGAGGTACAACTAACAACGGAGAGTAAACGAGACAGAAGAAAATGAGATGGGGGAAGAACGGAGAAGATGGATATGTAGCGAAAAGTGGAGAAATGAGGTAATATTTTTTAGCAGGGTTGGAAATTGTAATAACTTTAACTTTTCCAGTTTTTCGGACGAGACGGCTTGTCATTTGCACGGCCTTTCCCATTTTTCAAAAAGGTTAGAATTCCAACTTTGAGGTTCACGACCACGTCCCTAAAATTTTGTGAGGGAGGTAAATCACGGGATGTGTCCTAACAGGTAAAGGAATAAAAGCTGTTTGTACATTGCGCTTACAAAGAGTCCAATTTCATGCCTCAAGAATCGAACCTCCACATTGCAATTGCCAACAAGACGTGAGATAATCTCACTCCTGTCCTTTGCACCACTAAACTATGCCCCGAGGTCGGCCTTTTCCATTTTTCACTCTCGAATTGTGTGAATGCATGTAGCCCTGTTTGTCCTCCTTTAGGGGCCCCATTTTTTTGTGAATAATGTATTATGAAATAGTGATTGATATTTAAATGTGTGATTAAAAAATATAGATTTATTTGATTTACGTGTAATATTATTTTAATGAAAAATGTGTGATTAAAAATGAATATTATAAAAAATATAATGTAGTACAATGTATTATAATGGTAAACAAATAAAGTCTTAATTTCAAAAATTATATTATGAAATAGTAATTAATGTTGAAATGTGTAGTTAAAAATAGAAAGAAAAGTTTTTTATTTATGTGTAATATTATTTTAATAAAAAATGTGTGAAAAATAAGTACTGTATAAAAAATAATATTGTAAAATGCGATAAAATGGTTGACAAACAAACGTATAAAATTACAGGTTACTAAAAAGCCGTGTTTGATGGAAATTAAATTTAATTTTAGTAAATTTAATAAAAATTAAAGGCCCGTTTGGTAGCTATTATTTTCAAAATGCATTTTTCTCTCTTTTTTTCAACCAAATATTCTTTATTAAAATAATATTACACGTAAATCAAAAAATTTCCTTATTTCTCAACCACACATTTCACATCAATTTACTATTCTAAAATACATTTTTACATAAAAATACCTATCAAACACCCCCTAATATAATGTAAAATTGAAAAATTGTGAGACTCATAAAATATATGATTTAAATGAATTGTTGACTTTAATTTAATTTAAAATTTAATTAGTATCAAATAGTGACTTGGTTTGACAATGTGTGAGTTGATAGACACTATGTCCATCGATTTTAAAAATATTCCACTTATTTGAAAAAATATTTTTAAAACAGATGGCAATGATATTGACACCTCACAAATTGTCAACCTACTTATCCAAATTCATTGTACAAGTAAATTAATACTTGAAATTACCATTTCGTTTCTCTCTTGTGAACTAAGCCCTATTTGATTCCCGTTAAAACAAAGCTCCTTATTTTTCATACTCATTTTCAATCACATATTTACAAAATAAAATATTATACATATAAACCAATTTTTTTTCTTTTTTTAACTATACACTCAAAAAAATAATTATTCAAAACATCATTTCTCCTCAATTTTTCTTCATAATAGTTTTCAAATAAGGCTAAGAAGATGACTTGAATCTTTTAAGCCCATGTCTAACAACCATTATTTTAAAACATTTTTTTCTATATACACATTTTTGACAAAAAGGTTTTCCCACTCTTTAACCACATATCATTCTAAAAGTTTTCTTACTATTTAACCACATATCATTTTTAAAAATTATTATTCAAACCATTATTTTTCCCAAATAATAATTGTCGAATAGGGGTTAAATCAGTCACGCTTGATTTGGGTAATATTTAAGGCATGTTCGGTAATGATTATGATAATTGATTTTTTGATCGTAAGAGAAAAAATGGGTCCTACCAATGAGTGAAGAAGTAAAAAATAACGGCTATCATAGTAAAATAACAGTCAAAATTTTAATTTTTTGGATAAAAAATTGCTACCAAACGGGGGACTTAATCTTTTAGTAGATTTTAATAAAAATAATAATACACATGATTGAATAAATTGAGATAAAAAAAATTATAGATATAGCCTCTTTTTTATGGTCATTATAAAGAGAAATTGGGGGAAAATGATATTTTGAGTTGTGATTTTTTAGAGAACGTGTGATTAAAAAGTATGAAAAAGTTTTAAATTTAACATGGAATATTTTTTTTGTATGAATGTATAATTGAAAATGAGTTAAAAAAATATAAAGTTTCAATTTAAAAGAGTCATACTGGAGCACAATAAATATGTAATTAAAAATTAATTTTAAAAAATTATGATCAAATAGAATTTTATAAATAATTCGAAATGAATGAATTGATAACTAATAGATTTTCCGAAAGTGGTTAAAATTAACTTTAAGAATTTATAAATATGAATCAAATATAGTTAATACTTATTTTTACTCATCTTTTCAGCTAGGGTCGATGTTGCATAGAGGCAAGTGATGCTCGCACCTCATGCCCAATATTAGCAGGGGCCTCAAATTTTAGCATCATTCATTCTTCTTCTTCTTCATTTTTTTTATTTTTTATTTTGTTGGGTAAATTATCATTGTGGAAACTTTATTTCTAAACCAGGCCCATTTCAAAAGTAACAAAAATGAGACAAGTGACTTATGATTTCTAAAACTCATATTGCAGTGATTTCTTAATTCTACTCAATTTCATCGTTATATAGATAGTATTCGATTTAATTATTTAAAATAAGAGACTTTTACTTGACTTGACAGAAAATAATAAAAAACCTAAAACATAAAGTGAAATAGAGTCTTTATCGACATATGAACTTTAGAATTTTAAGTTCTTGCATGGCAGGTATATTTGGTAAATTTTTTTCTACACATTCAATATTATGAATAAATTTCTTCAAATCAAAAACATGGATATTGATGGTGCTATCAACATCTTACAAGGATTTATTTCATTTCTCAGAGATCATAGAGAAATTGAGCCCTTGTTTGAGCCCAATTTTGGGGTAGAGAATAAATTTTTAAATAGTGTATTGATAAGAAATGTGTTATTAAAAATAAGAAAAAAATTTGAATTTGCGTATAATATTATTTTATGGAAGAATGTGTGGTTGAAATGATGTTTAAATGCTGTTGAAAAATACATTTTTCAATAAAATTGTGCTCAAACAAGGGCTGAATTTTTCTATTGTCATGAATAAACTGACAAAAATGACAAGTAAAATTGGAAATAAACTTGTATCTTGGAAAAACGTAGGGGAAATTGATTTGTTTTTATTATTTTATTGTTAAATTGTAAATTAACAAGTTAGTTATGTTAGAAAATGGTATAAAATGGGTCAACTTTGGATCCAAATTTCAGTGTGACCAACATCTTAATTAATACGGGACCTAGTATATTCACACTATACTCCGCAAGATGATGAACATGGTATATTTATTTATCAAAAATTAGTTAGAATTGAATGAAATATTTAATGTCAAAGTAACCCACTTGAAACTATGAATTAGTGAAGAATTTGATTTGCCCAAACACTTATCCCACATAGGAAAATTATGAAATTTTGGAGTGGTTTATATGGTGCAAGTTTGGAAATTGGGTTTGGGCCCAAGGGGTACCAATAGTCTTTGGAAGGGGGGAGATCTATATCCTATCGGGTTCGGTCATAAGCCCACACGCGGGTGCCGTCACCACCGCGGGCCGGCTCGGCACTGCACGGGTGCTGTCTCTGTTTTTCAATTTCTACCCTTGTTTTCAAAAATTCATAACTCACTCGTTACTTGAAATTTTTCGATGAAACAAATTGGATTTGATAGTCTCATGGATTAGCTACTGAATAAATTTAAAATCATGCGGTTTTGATATCGGTGGAATTTTATATGCCATTTTATGTGAACTGCACCAGTTACCTTTCAACCGGGTCGCTGCTGAGTTTTGAAAAATATTTTAATATCCCATATGATGTCGACGGAAGCTAGTTTTTTACTATGTCATATTATAAGGAGTTTACTACCTTACATTAAAATTTGATGAAATTTCAAGGTCGATAGCTATGAAAACAAATTTATTTTGACAATTACTGTTTGAGACAAAAACTGGAACAACAACATTACTTTTTAAGTTTTGCCAAAATTTCACGTCAATAGTTGCTACAGGCATGGAACCCATTCAAAAAACATTTTTTTGAAATTTTTTTCTTTTAGAATTGAATTATTGTTTAAATAAAAAAATTCTTTAATTAAATTTTAAAATTTAATCTTTATTCCTTCTACTAAAAATATGTTGGACTAACTTTACGGTTAAGGTACAATGATTTGAGTGACGTTTCCATCCATGCAGGTCGGGGCGTTACAACGTGGTATCAACGTACGAGTTTAGTCGATTCTGTAGACTTAATGTATTTTATTTATGAGATGAAAAAAAAATGAAACTTTTAAGGCACTCTATGGCATCTTGCGTCTATTAGTTGACCTCATCCGACGAGCCCAAGGTATGGAATAAAATATTATGTTCCACATTATTTTTTCGAGCATGATTTTGATTTTTTTTAATCATTTAAGCTTGAATCTATGAAAAATGCTTATAATGTTTTGAATGAAATATACTATGTACATTATATTTTGTTTAAATATACGTGAAGAAATGATGATTGGCCATCATATTAGAACCTCAAGAGCATAATGTATAAGTTGATATCACTAATGAAGATAACACATAATTGGACACTTATGTGACAGACATGGCTAGAACTTATCAGACCGCTAGAAAGGCCACAGTTTGTATAGAAGTGTTGAACCATAGGGCCATCATCCAGTCCTATGAGAACTATGTGATTGACCCGTTTCGTCCACTTGTTGAACACGTACATGACATCTACGAGAGATGTATGACTGCTGTAAATGCGGGACTGGAGATCACGCATATCGAGGTTGTGAATAACCTTATACATTCACTTTCACCTCAGTGGGGAAACATGGGAGTCATTGTTAGGAATGAGATGCTAGAGGGTAACCATCCAGAGCACCCAGATACGATTAAATTTGGTATATATTGTCAGACCTTTCTAGACAGATGGATTGATAGTTTAGAACGCCAACCGGAGATAGTAATTGAGCCCAATAATGAGGTTGAGCTCGAGCCCGAACCTCAGTTTGAATCAGACCTTGAAGAAGATCCCAAATGGGAGCATGAGGATGACTCTGGGTTGGACTTAGAGAATGATCATGAGCATGAACCTGAGCCACTGGTTGAAATGAACCAAAAGTCAGGGCCTGAGATAGAAGACTCCTCCGAAGATGAGGCTCCACCGAAGAAGATTCGCAAGATTCATAGGGATTAGAAATTTAGATTTCCATTTCCTTGTGATATCTTTTTCTTTATGTTTTTTTGAAAAAAAAAATTGTCGACCTACTGTATGTCCTGATTGCAATGAGTACTATTAATAAAGGAAAATTATGATCAATTTGAGGACTACCTTATTTTTTTTAAGTATTCTGGTATTGGCAAACGAAGTTAATGTGAGATATTATGTCTTATCTCTAGGAAAATGTCTCGAGCAAACCAGAACAACTTGATAAGGGATCTCCTGCAAGCGGTTCAAGATCTTGGCAGGCTGAATCAAAATCCCGCTCCACCTACACCACCAGCTCCTATTACTCTTCCGACTCACGCCTCGGTAGTTGAGTTATTTTGAAGGCGTAAGCCCCCTACCTTCGATGGAGCATCTGGTCCACTAGTAGTTGAGGAATGGCTTCGTAAGCTAGAACGAAATTTTCGGCTCATAGACTGCACTGATGCCCAAAGGGTTCAATGTGCGAAGTTTATGTTTACGGTAACGCAAGTCACTGGTGGGATTCGATGTCCCGAACTAGGATTCCGGAGCAGTAATTGGCAATAACTTGGGAACAATTCAAGGAGGAAGTGATGGACAAATATTTTCCTCAATCTCTAAGGGATTTCAAAGAGAACGAATTCCTTCAACTCAAGCAGGGTAATATGTCCCTAACGGATTACGAGCGAAAGTTCGATCAACTCTCAAGGTATGCTCCACATCTGGTTGGCACAAAAATTAAGAAAACTCGAAGGTTCGGGCAAGGGTTAAACCCAGACCTAAGTATGATCCTTATGTCACATCGCTTCACGTCGTACCGTGAGATGCTGGAACGAGCTCACGCTATCTGGTATCAAAAGGCTAATGCAGAGCAACTTCGTGAATTGTACAACCAACAGGATAAAGGGCAAATTGGAAAGAGAAAGTAGAATGGTCAAGACAAAGGAAAGGGCAAATGACAAAATAAGAAAGTTAATATCGGATCTAGCGCTAGTAAGGCCATGGTAGCTGCAGTAGAGCCATGCCCTAAGTGTGGTAAGCCTCATCGTGGTGAATGCTTATATAGGAGAATGCCTATTTTCGGTGTGGCAAATCAGGACATATTGCTAGGGATTGTCCCACATTTGCTCAGAGGAAGGATGATAACAATGATCAGAACAAGAAGGGGAAAGTACGAGTTTTTACATTGACTCAAAAAGATGCAGAGGAGAACTCAAACGTAATAACAAGTATTGTACTGGTAGCCAATATACCTGCTTATATACTGTTTGATTCAGGAGCTACTCACTCTTTTGTATCAACATCTTTAATTGCTAAATCTAGTATTACTTGTAATAAGTCAAAGAGTACACTAGAAGTTAGCCTCCCCTCAAGCAGGACATTGAACACAGACAAGTTAGCTAAGTCAGTGAAATTCGATATTGAGGCAAAAACCTTAGAAGCTAATTTGTATATGATAGATATGAAGGACTTTGATGTGATTTTGGGCATGGATTGGTTAGGATGTAATTGTGCGACCATTCGTTGTAGAGAAATGGAAGTGTCTTTTCAAAAACAGGAGAAGAACAATTTTCTTTCCTCGGAATAAAGACCAAACCCCATCTCCAACTGGTTTCGACCTTACAAGCCGAGGAAATGTAGAGAAAAGAAACATCTCAATGGTTTCTAGTTAATATCTTTAGAGAAAACTAGCAACGACAAAGATTGAGGATGTACCGATGGTACAAGAATTTATAGATGTGTTTCCAGAAGATTTACCTGGTATTCCACCAGATAGATCAGCGAAATTCACAATAGATCTGGTTCCCGAAGCGGCGCCAGTATCTAAAGCCCCACACAGAATGGCCCCAAAGGAATTTCAAGAGTTGAAAATCCAGTTACAAGAATTGTTAGACCTTAGTTTTATTCGACCAAGTGTATCACCATGGGGTGCACCAGTATTGTTTGTAAAGAAGAAAGATGGAAGTATGAGAATGTGTATCGACTATCGGGAGTTGAACTG
Organism: Olea europaea var. sylvestris; assembly: GCF_002742605.1. Taxonomy (NCBI): domain Eukaryota; kingdom Viridiplantae; phylum Streptophyta; class Magnoliopsida; order Lamiales; family Oleaceae; genus Olea; species Olea europaea. The sequence continues at coordinate 5,896,781 of NC_036256.1, read as the reverse complement.
TTTGACCATCAAGAATAGGTATCCTCTCCCTAGAATTGAGGATTTCTTTGATCAATTGAAAGGGGCTAAGGCATTTTCTAAAATCGATTTACGATCTAGATATTATCAATTGAAGGTTAAGGCAGATGATATACATAAGACAGTTTTTAGAACTCGTTATGGACATTACGAGTTCACAGTTATGCCATTCGGATAGACAAATGCTCCGATAGTGTTCATAGATCTGATGAATCGAGTCTTTCATCAGTATCTGGATCAATTTGTTATAGTTTTCATTGATGACATTTTGATATACTCCAAGAGTAAAGATCAACATGAGAAACATTTTAGAATAGCGTTAGAGATAATATGCAAGGAAAAGTTATACGCCAAATTTAAAAAGTGCGAATTTTGGCTTGAACGAGTTGGATTTCTCGGTCATGTAGTTACTGTCCAAGGAATTGAAGTGGACCCAATAAAGGTGGAAGCAGTAACTAATTGAAAGATACTGACTGATGCTGGTAAAGTTCGAAATTTTCTAGGATTGGCTGGGTACTATCGAAGATTTATAGAGAGATTCTCCAAAATAGCTGGACCAATGATACAATTGACAAGAAAATGAGTAAAGTTTCAACGGACAGATAAGTGTGAGCAAAGCTTTCAGGAGCTAAAATAACGACTGATTACATCACCTATATTAACCATACTTGAAGGTTCAGAATTGTTTGTTATATATAGTGATGCATCCAAGCAAGGTTTGGGATGTGTATTGATGCAGTATGGAAAAGTAATTGCCTATACTTCAAGGCAATTGAAGCAATATGAGCAAAACTACCCGACGCATGATCTAGAACTTGCGACAGTGGTTCATGCATTAAAGATATGGCGTCATTACTTATATGGAGGGAAGTACGATATTTATACGGATCATAAGATTCTCAAATATTTCTTCACACAGAAAGAAGTGAATATGAGACAGAGACGATGGTTGGAGCTAGTGAAATATTATGATTGCACTATTCATTATCATCCGGGTAAGGCTAATGTTGTTGCTGATGCTCTAAGCAGAAAGTCGATGGGACAGTTGGCATCATTGCCTACTATTTCGATGGAGTTGATCAAAGACTTGGAAAAGTTGCAAATTGAAGTGATTACCACACTAGAACAAGTCACTGCTCATTTAGCAACTTTGATGGTTCGACCTACTCTTAGAGATCGGATCATAGAAGCACAGGATAAAGACCCATTCTTACAGAAGATCAAGAACGAGATTGGTACTGATAAGAGAAATGATTTTGGAATAGTTTCGGATCAGGCACTAATGTTTAAAAGAAGAATTTGTGTACCAAATGATGAAGTTTTGAGGAAGGAGATATTGGTGGAGGCTCATTCCACCCTATACGCCACACATCCTGGTGGTACAAAAATGTATCAAGACCTTTGAAATGCATTTTGGTGGAGGAATATGAAAAGAAGTATAGGTTCATTTGTAGCAAAATGCATAGTATGCCAACAAGTTAAAGTGGAACATCAAAGACCGGCAGGGTTATTAAATCCATTAGACATACCTGGATGGAAGTGGGAAAATATCGCAATGGATTTTGTGGTAGGATTTCCAAGGCCAGCAAGAGGACAGAATACTATATGGGTAATAGTGGATCGTCTAACAAAGTCTGCTCATTTTCTTCCAGTAAAATGACATTCAGTCTAGATCAGTTGGCACAGTTGTACATTAGATAGATAGTAAGATTGCATGGCGTCCCCGTGTCCATTGTATCTGATAGAGATCTGAGATTTACTTTAAAGTTTTGGAAGAGCTTACAAGGAGTTATGCGAACGAAATTGAATTTCAGTACAGCATATCACCCTCAATCTGATGGTCAGTCTGAAAGGACCATTCAAACTTTGGAAGATATGCTAAGGGCTTGTGTTCTGGATCTAGGAGGCAGTTGGGAATTGTATATACCTCTGGTAGAATTTGCATATAATAACAGTTTCCAAGCAACTATTGGAATGGTACCGTATGAAGCTCTCTATGGTAGAAAATGCAGATCACATGTTCATTGGGATGAAGTTGGAGAAAAGAGAGTTTTGGGACCAGAGATTATTGAAAGAACAGTTGAAGCCATTGATAAGATCCATACCAGGATAAAGGCCGCGCAAGATAGACAAAAGAGCTATGCAGATACTAAGAGAAAAAACTTGGAATTTGAAGTTGGAGAGAAAGTTTTTGTAAAGGTGGCACCAATAAAGGGTGTACTTAGGTTCGGCAAGAAAGGCAAACTACGACTTCGTTATATCGGACCTTTTGAAATACTTGACAGGGTTGGAAATGTGGCTTATCGATTGACGTTGCCACCTGAACTATCGGCAGTTCACAATGTGTTTCATGTATCGATAATCAGAAAGTATATGCATGATTCTGATCATGTGGTCAACTACTAATCCTTGGAAGTACAAAAAGACTTATCTTATGAGGAATTACCGATCAAGATATTGGATCAAAAGGTACATAAATTACGGAACATGGAGATTCAACTGGTCAAGGTGCAATGGAATAATCATGGAGTAGAAGAAGCTACTTGGAAAAGAGAAGAATAAGTTAAAGACAAATACCCAACACTCTTTGTCCAACCATAAGGTAAATTTCAAGGACGAAATTTTATTTAAAGTGTAAGGGTTGTAGTAGCCGAAAAAAATAAAATAGAATTATGCTAATATTTTATGATGATCTAACACCACGAACCTAACCCATTTTAGAAACGACCTATGGAAGCTCAACTCATGTAAGATTACGAAAGCCCAAGTCATAAGTTAATTAAAAGTCCAGCAATTTAAGAGATTAAATTTAAGTAAAATTGATTACAAAGATTTAAGAAATAACTGGGTTGTCACAATGGTCATCTACATGGTATTTCTTATAGGTAACCTAGGTTCGAATCACCATGTAGATGTTTTTTATAAAATTTTCATATAAATTATTTTTATGGCTTAGAGACTCTTCAAATTCTTAGTTAAAGACTAAATTTAATAAATTTAATGATAATACAACTCCCCCACTTAATTTTTCATTAAAAAGAAAGGTTATAGAAGTGGAAGGTCACTTTTTCATTACACTCCTCTTCAAATTCGAATTTCATCTCATTTTCTCTCAAAAAAATATATTTCATATCAAGTTAAACTTAAGGTATAACAAGGGTGAGAAGAAGGAAGGCTTTCTATACATTTTGTTCTTTTATCCAAGAAAATTCAAGGTAGGTAGAGGTGCAAGTGTTCATTCGTTTTCAAATTTGATTTTTCGATAAATGTTTGAATGAAATGGTACCTTCGGGTACGGTGCTTCGGCACTACAACAGCTTGAATGATCATTCTTTGGCTCTACGAGTTATGATAATGCTATAGTAATTGGGTTTTGCCGGAAATCCATTTATATGCGACGGTATGAATCTATAGTTCGAAATTTCTAATTTGATAACGAGTTGCACCGATGATATCTATTTAGTTTCAAATTTATGGGTTAATTCCCTTCCTAGAGGTTGAATGGATTTTTCTTGCGGCGTAGATGATGGTAAAGGATGATGCAACATGTCATGGAGAAGCCGGTGATGTACATCTTTAGTTGATTTAGAGATGTTTACACTTTCTTTAAATTTGATTCTTATGAATATTGTGCGAATCTATTTTACGAACACTCATTATGAATATACTATGCTTGAAAGTAGATATGCGTCACAGGAATAAATTTACAAATTAACGTATACAAAAAAAAAATTAGCGACTTAAAGTTTGATATCCCTTCAGAAATTTCAGTTTCTGCCTCATCTTTAAAAAAATTATAACTCTTTCGTTACTTGGTATTTTTATACGAAATCAATTGTATTAGATAGCCTAATAAGTTAAATACTGAATAAAATTGGAATCATGTCAATCCAATATCGGTAAAAGGTTATATGTCACATAAAGCAAATTGTACTGGGTGTTGTCTCTGTTTTTCAGTTTCTACCCTTATTTTCAAAAATTCATAACTCACTCGTTACTTCAAATTTTTGGATAAAACCAATTGGATTTAATATTCTCATGGATTAGCCACTGAATAAATTTGAAATCATGTGGTTTTGACGTCGGTGGAATTTTATATGTCATTTTATGTGAACTGCACTGGTTACCTTTCAACCGAGTCGTTGCTGAGTTTTGAAAAATATTTTAATACCCCATATGATGTCGACGAAAGCTAATTTTTGACTATATCATATTATAAGGAGTTTACTACCTTACATTAAAATTTGATGAAATTTCAAGGTCGATAGCTATGAAAACAAATTTATTTTGACAATTACTGTTTGAGACAAAAATTGGAACAGCAACATTACTTTTTAAATTTTGCCAAAATTTCACGTTAATAGTCGTTACAGGCATGGATATTTTTTTGAAATTGTTTTCTTTTAGAATTGAATTATTGTTTAAATAAAAAATAAATAAGATTCTTTAATTAAATTCTAAAATTTAATCTTTATACCTTCTACTAAAAATATATTGAACTAACTTTACGGCTAAGGTACAATGGTTTGAGTGACGTTTTCATCCATGCGGGTCAGGGCGTTACACCACACGCGCGCGCCATCGTCGCCAGTCGACTCGGCACGGCACGAGCACAAGCACGTGTCCGAGTCCGGTTCGGTGTGGGTGCGTCCTTGCACTATATTAATTTTTTGGACAATTTATTTGAATTTTTGGACCAAATTGTATACATTCAAATTCTTGGGTACTTAATAAAATTTATTTTTCATTGGTTTTTTTGGGGTAATTTTTTAGATGGTCTGTTAAACAGACGACTGTTAATTAACTGTTTTCGAAGTAAAAATACTTCGTTGCGCTTGTTGAAACTCCTACAAATTGCTGCGCTGCTTTCGTAGGAGACGAAATTCGTTCTATCCTGTGAAACGATTGCTGGACACCTTTAGCACCGTTGAAGGCAGCAAATTCGTTTTAAGGAAATATCGTGAAATCGGTGGGCTCGAATTTAAATTTCTATAGTACTGTTACATAATTCTTTCGGATTGTTTGAAAGGAAAACTTATACTCTAGGAATAACAAGTTATTGACTCATTAATACACTCATAATTTTTACATGCACACTATAATTTTGAGGCCTAATTTATGAAATTCACTTCGTACCCTGAAAATCGTAGAACTTGCACTGTTTTCAGCACATCACTTTTCTATTTCCCATAAAGAAAGATCTTATCTTGAATAATGAGACATCTTGTCAAAAGTTGTCACGCTTTAAACACAAACGAAGTACAATGTTCACGGGTAAGAATGCTCCAACGCCACAATATTATCGTCGAATAATAATAACAGTGACTGTTGTCATTGAAATTAATTAATAAGCCTATTTGAAAAGAGCGTATAAACGATTTAATTTATAAATAAATAAATATGAGTAATGAATAATTAAATAGTACTTATAGATTTATTAAAATGTACACTTAAAAACAAAGGTTGGCACTTATAGATTATTTATAAATTTTGTCCAACGGTGGCTCAATTATATAGGTAAGGTGAAAATTAATGGGAAAAAAATTAGAGGGTATAACCACATTTTTTATGTACAAACAAAAGTATCAATATAACTTCCATTGGTTGATCGAGCGCTGAATCATGAGTTAGAATTTACCAAAACATTGTTAACTAGAGCAGCACCGTGCACGAGCTTATAAGACATTACGTATGCACCATTTTTTTTCGAAATTTTTTGAAAAATTGAATTTTACTCGAGATAAGTATTCAGTATAAGTTAATTAGAATCTTCGAAATGTCGTGCAAGTTGTACAGTAATCGAAACGCTTTTGAATTCTTGGATTCAAAAAATTGCAATTGATAATCAATATTCACTAAATACTAGTTGTTATCTTTCCTTGCAATAAATAAATAAAATTAACCTAAAATTAGGCTAGTGTTGAAGTGTCATATGTATCTTATCAATAAGTTTATTGTTGTACAAGTCCGGAAAAATAAATAAATAAATAAATAACATTAGGCTTATACTAATCCTCTCTTCTAGAAAGGAAGAGCGTGAAATTCTTTTTCCTTTCCGCAGGGACCTAGAGAATGGATCTAGCCGTAAGAAGAATGCTTGGTATAATTACATATTTTCTCTCATCTTTTTAACAACATAGTCTCTAATAAAATAATACTTCACGTAAATTCAAAATTTGTCCTTCTCTTTTATTCACACATTTTTCAAAAAATTACTATCTAAAATATATTTTTCCCTAAAGTTTGATTTTAATGGAGCCTAAATAAGGGCATAATGTGATGATTTAGCACTATAAACCTAGCTCATAGACGAGTCTTATGCTGGTCTACATAAGAAATGGAAGCCATGTACTAGTCTGATATGTCTTAAATAAATTTAATCTCGCGAAGGTTCAACAAGTAACCATGCATGTTTTCTTAAAAAAAAAAAAAAAATCATTTAAAGGAGGATGAATTAAATATTTTTCAAAGATTAGACCCAACATTGAAAATTTATCTTTGTATGGTAAATATTTTCATGATTTGTGTGCACGTTATTTTTTTCAAAAAGACCATATTATAAGTAAAAGAAGATTTATAAGATTCTATTTGAGGAGTTATGTTGTTATTTCCTTATTTTATTAATTTGATAAAATTTAGGGACATGGGTGAAAATCTAAATTAAAAACCCACTTCATTTCATCCTTTTCAAATTCAAAAATGGATTGCCAACGTTTTGTATTCATCAAGGACCTATTGAATTTAACTTTTCATTTGCCCCAAAGCCTTCATATTCCTTCTACTATTTATGTACCATTTATACACGGATGTACACAATGTGAACAAAAAATGAAAAATAAGAAAAAGAAAAGAGAGGTAGATTTTTCAGGCATTAGGTGTCATCAAGAAACAACATTCACCGTCCAACTTCATCTGTTCAAAAGCTTCAAACTAAGATAGGTAAAGGTGCATGTGATTATTTCGTTTTCAAGTTATGAATTTTTATTAAAGTATGAATGCATTGGTACCTTCAGCACTACTATAATTGGAATGGTCATTTTTTGGCTCTTCGTGTTATAATAGTTCTATAAAACTTGGATTTTATCGAAAATCCATCTAGTGTGAGGTATGAATCTATAATTTGAATTTTCTAATTTGATATGCACAAATTATATCTATTGAGCTTCAACCCATTAGTTGAAGCTCGGATATGGAGGAATTTGATTTTCTATGAACAAAAATTGAAGTTTCGTGAATGTCAAAACTCTCCAAAATCACGAAAAATATATTGTTAATAGTTGATTTCAAGCTACAATCATCCAACGAAGTCACAATTTTGTCGACATAGTTCTGACTTTAGTTTTGGAGAAGTTGAAACTCGGCAAAAGGGGGTATTGACTGGAATTTTAAGGTTTTTTTCTTACACTTAAAATTATCGTTCAATTTACTCTTTTTAGATACATGTTGAAGCTCGACAAAAAAATACGTGGATAACTATTTATACAGTTATAAACATGCTGATCTTTGACTATTTGTAACCGTTTATGTAATTCATTCATATAGATACATGTTTCTGTTGACTGTGACTAGTTGTGGCCTTTATGTCAAATGTCCTGACAGTCCATATGTGGAAATATTTTGATTTACGATCAATGTCATCGCATTAAAAGTTGACTCTCTGTGACCTTATATTTGTTCATTGTATGTGAATATATTGACATTAAATATGGACTTTTATGACCTGTAACTTCTCGATCTGTGATCTATATTGACCAATGTCATTGCATCTAAATGTTTCTTGATTTTGATGAATAAAGTGTGACATGCTTTTATTTGTCTGTGATCAGGGATGTCAATTATTCACGTATTCATGTTATATGGAAGTCACACATCACTTATATAGTATGATGAATTGGTTGACCTTGTTGATTGAAAGCTGGGGCTTAGTTACGCAGAAGTATTTGTGAGATTGACATATTTTTTGAATTCTACTTTACCTCCAGCCTGGATTCTAAGCAACAACAATGTCTTAACATATTTGAGGATAAAATCTTTGGACGGAATTGTATCAAACAATCTTGTTATCGTTGATGTTATCGCTGCAGATTCATGTCAATCAACATGTGCATTGCAATGCCCAGACTCATCAACTACTCCCATTGAGCCATCAGCTAATGTATATTCTTTACAACAAATAGCTCGGGATATTTGTGACTCGGTTATGATGGTTGAGAAAGGAAACATTGAAGAAGATGTGACTCAAGCAGATGCTAAAGAAGTAGTTGAGGGAAAAGTTTTTCTCAACAAGGAAATACTAAAAAAGAACTTAGCCTTCTATGTCATACAAAACAAGTTTGAATATAAGGTATTGAGATCGGACAAGAAGGAATACGTAATAAAGTGTTCGCATAACGATTGCAAGTGGATATTTAAACCGTCACGCTTAGGAGAAATGAAAATGTTTAAAATCAGGGAAATGTGTAATGGTCACACATGCTCTATGAACATTGTCTTATGATCTCATCAACAAGCATCTAGCTCAATTGTATCCAACTGCATCAGGTACAAATACACTTCTTCACATACAATCTACATCCCTAATGACATCTCAAATGACATGTTAAATAAATATGGAGTATCAGTGAACTACATGAAGGCATGGAGGTCAAGTGAAAAGACATTAAAATTGATTAGAGGTGATCCGACGACATCATTTCAATTACTGCCTTCTTATTCCTTTATGCTAGAACAAATGAACATAGGGACAGTCACAAGAGCAAAAACAGATCATTTAAATAGATTTAAATATTTTTTTATGACTTTGGGTGCATCAATCGCCGGTTGAAAATATTGTAGGCCAGTCATTGTAGTTGATGGTACATATTTAAACACTATGGGGGTACACTCTTTACGGCTTGTATACAAGATGCAAACAACAATATCCTCATATTAGCTTTTGAGATTGGGGATAAAGAAAACGATAAGTCATGGAGATGGTTTCTTGAGATGTTGAAGAGGGCATACGGATCTAGAGACAGATTATATATAGTATTCGATAGACACAATAGCATAAGAAATGCCATTGAATTTGTATATCCAGAAGCAATGCATGAGATATGAAAAATGGTTAAGATTGTACATGTCAACCAATAGATACTCTACTATGACATCAAACATAGTAGAATCTGTCAACGCAGTTACGAATGGGTAAAAAATTACCCCATTAGAGCACTTCTAGAGTCATTGAGGCAAACGGTCCAATCTTGATTTTGTAAAAATAGAGATGACGCACATGTCACTTTCACAAAGTTTGCAACAAAACATGAGAAGCTGCTAAGGTAAATGAATAATGATGGGAGAAATCTAAAGATAAAAAAGGAAAACTATATTTATTATGTTGATCACAAGTATAAGTTTAAATAATTTTTATTTTTAAGTTTCACCTGCAAGTCACACTTTGTTTGAAGTGAGGGACAATTCTTCATCTTACATGATTGATATAACTTTACATACATGTAGTTGTAGAATGTTTCAAGTGGATCAACTTCCCTGTCCACATGCACTGGAAGTAATAGCAACATTGAAACTGAATGTGTATGACTTTTACTCGGTGTATTACACAAGAGATGCATATCTGAATACCTACAAAGAGACCGTCTCTCCTGTAGGTAATAAATCAGAATGAAATTTGCCAGAAAATGTGAGTAATAGAGTTGTTTTGGCTCCAGACCAAAAGAAAAGTTCTGGACGGCCTACTGAGAAGAGAAAGAAGTCAGCATATGAGAAATTACAAGTTGTGAAATGTGAAAGATGCGGTGAATCCGATCACACAATCGTCGAACATGCAGGAACATGGTGCCACTTAACTAGAATGACAGAAAATTGAAAATAAAAAACGATCCAAAGAAATTCAAATAGCTTAGCATAATTTTTTTACACAATGATATTCTTTGTAATTGCAAATTGTTTCATTTTATTGTCGAAATATGTATTTTTTTTATTATATGAGTTGACAGATTTATGCATTGAGCTTACATTATCTCATGATGTCACGTATTTTTGGAAAGGGCTATGTAGATAGATATTGATTGTGACTCTATTTGTGATGATTGTGACCATCTGTGACCATTTCAAGCATAAAATAAGCTTTATGTTTTTTGTTTAACTTGTGTGTTCAAACTAACTCTGAATGTCATCTTTCTCTAGATGGGGTGCTTAATTTTTTTGTAAGAGTGTCAATCATAAATATTAAACATTTGTGACCATTTGTGACATGTTCATATGTAACAAATCAACCAATAGTTGCTATTCGTGACCATTTGTGACTTGCAGTTATATAAGAAAGTACACCTATGTGACCACTTGTGACCTATTTAAGTCATGCAAATTGACCAACTATTGTTATTTGCGACGATCTGTGATTTGAAGTTATATAACACGTTAGTCACATGTGACTATTTGTAACATTTTCAGACTGTGCAATATTCTCATGTGACCTGTTCAGACCGTGTAAACTTTTACATTCATAAAAATTTAGAAGATATAAACAAAATTATTCACATAAACAACAGTGCTTTCACCTTGTACCAATTCACAAAAACAAATTCAAATTCAATTCCAAAACATATCACAAAGATAACATCTATCGACTACATTATGAAAACTTCTGTTTATCTAATTTTAAACAGCTATCAATCTAATCCATCATGAAAACAATGCCGTCAATAGTTCATTCAATCATCTGACTTTGAATTTTTCTTTCCAACTGCCTCAGTTGTTTGTTTTTGAACAGCAACGCCGCAATTTCAAGTTTGGCATTCTCAGCATCAAAAGACATTGGCATTTTGCCAAGATCATTGTACAACAAATATTGTTCATACTTTATGACAAAAACTCCATAATCATGCCTGTAATATTTAAAGAAGACAAACCATAAGTAATTACTAAATGTTGATGAAAAATGATAAAACTTGCAATGCCCATAGGGAAGCTTACCCATTTTGTTGCTGAGGCAAACCACTGACAATGTTAACAAGCAAGTCCCCAGATTTGTCACCAATATCATCATTAGTTTCCATCCACAGCCCGACAAAGTGTAAGAGTCTTCACAAGTGGTAAAACCCCTTCACAAACCTCATTGTCCTTATATGATTTGTTGCTTGAATTATATATGTAAAAAACATGATTAATAATATCAAACTGCCCTAACATCCAATGAGCGTGATTTGTGGGCATAATGGGCATCAACACAAATTCAACTTCTTTCCAAGCAGTATTAAATGGTAATTGTTCACCATTGATGGTTTTGATTAGCTCATCATTCTCATTGACAATGCTTGGGTCTTGAATAAATTTGGAGTATAAAGACTTGATTGTCATATCAAATATACAGTTTGGAGTGGTAGCTTTCATCTTTACACCTTCAACGAACTTAGCAAGTTGTCTTCTATAATGAAAGCATGCATCAAAGTGATGTATTAACAAAGAATATACATAAGTAATACTAACTACTATGCATATCTGGAAAATGGTGACAATATTGTACTATGCTATTCAATGATGAATTAGAATCGATCAACGCATGCCACCAAGTTTTATGATGAACAGTGATAGTGCCACACACAAATTGAGGACTTATCACGTTATCTGCATTGTTGAACTTTACCTTGTGCACACACATATGTCATCATCAAACAAATGAATAAGATTGTGACCAATTTATTTCTGTCTGTGACCAGCAATGCTATAGTTACAAAAAGTAATGGAAGGTCACAATTCACTAAAGAACACTTAAAATCTTTGTTTAATTTACTTGTTCTTGCGTTTGTATTATGTGTGAAACCAATTCTGGAATGAACTTAGATCTGTGCTATCAACTCCCTTCGAATAATTTTGGAATACGACATTTACAGAGTTAGATTTTGATCCAATAGTATCAAAACGTGGATCAACTTTAACAAAAGGTGACTGCAGAATTTTCGATGTCTTTTGTGCTCTCTTCACAGGAAATCCAGATGATGGTGGTGCAAGTGTATCGTCCTGAATAAAAAACAAAAAAATAACATTTCTTAAATTAGTGTATGACAGTCGGTCTGAATTAATAATATTAAAACACTAAATGTTCCATTAAAACTGACATCTTTGGATTGAAATTCAGTAGACTCCAACACGCGTGCAATGGCCTCATTAACCTGATCCTACACTTCTTTACCGGCAAAAAATGAATATTCAGAACTTTTAGGTGTCTGTGAGGATCCAACTCCTAGATCAAATAAATGAGATTCAAGAACGTAGTTATCATGAAGAGCATGTGAAACTCAGGTGCCATGTGACCTTTCAACTTGCGACAGTTCTTCGAGGTCAAACCTTCAATCTTAGGGCAATTTTCAATTGAACCCAGACAACTTTGAACCCGGATCTGCAATAATGGCTATGTAGGTAAGGCGTTGGTCTCAGCCGAATGCAAAGAGTGGGCCTCTCGATACATTCTGCCTTTGTTATTTTTATTTTCCCTGTTCAAAGAGCGACAATCAATGGTCTTAAAGGCTGGGGGCTGGGCTTTGACAGATCAAGACTGGGGCTTCGTTTAGCCACCTATGTAGTAGAAAACCTTGCTGCACATCGCCACTATCATTCCCAGCGGCTAGTTGCCTGATTCTTCTCTCTTTCCCGGGGGGTGGTAGGAGCGAGAAAGGGAAAATGATCCAAGAATTGTACAGTACGAAATAACATAAAAATAGATTGATTAAAAAAAAAAAGATTATGGGCCTTTGGGCTGCCATCGTTTGAGAACCAGAGGCCTATTGGCCATATGCCACGGAGCTCTCTCCAAAACTGAATTCCCTTGTCCATTTTTTCAACCACATCATCACCTTCTCGCTCGGGTTCTATATGACCTTGTCCATTTTTTCAGCCACATCATCACCTTTTGGCTCAGGTTCCATGTGACCCTTGCCCTTTTTGTCAACCACATCATCATCTTTCGGCACTTGTTCTGTCAAAATATCTTCACGACTCAACTTCTTATGAAGTTCATCCATCACCGAAGATAAAATGTCAGATATAGATCCAACAAAAGTTTTAAGAGACAACCTGATGTCACTCAAGCCATTTTTCAATATATTGTGACTCTAAATGACCTCATTGAGCTTTAAAGAACTGTTTGATTGACGCATGTTTACATTCATCTCAGATAATTCTGACTTCATCGACATAAGCTACTCTTTCAGCCCTTTGTTCTCCACTTGGAGTTTGGTTATTTCCTTATTAATCAACTGCTTCAATCAACCACGTTCCTGATAAATTTTGCAGTTAGTGGAATTGTATATAAAATATGTTCTTAATTGAATAGAAAATGAAATTACTTACCTCAACACATGAGCAATCTGGATGGTAGGTAGTACTCTGCTGATTGCGAGAGCTAGAGCCAGCAACCCCCATTTGTTTATACAGCGGTGGATCTATAAAATCTGAATCTTCAACGTGTACCTTCGATAGCAAAGGAGTTGCCTCACTTGTGCCCACTTGATTTTTAGATATCCTAACATTCTGAGTTGGTTGTCTAAGCTTTAAGTACTGCACACCTACCGATCGTACACAACATACACAAGAATGAAGAAAGTCACAAGGCACAAGTTTCACGTCACAAGCTTAAGAGATATGTAACTTTACAAACAAGATATTAATACTTCAGGTCACAATAATATGAAGAAAGTCGCAAATAACACGTTTCAGATCACATTCAAAAGTCACAACATACATAAGGACAAAGAGAGTCACAAGCCACAACATACATAATGACAAAGAAAGTCACAAGTCACAAGTTACATGTTTCAGGTCACAGTCATAAAAGATATGTCACTTCACAAATAGGATATTCATAATTCAGGTCACAAATCATATTTCATATCATAATATATATGAAGTTCATATTTAGAACCTGTCATAAATGGCATTGTGAGCTCTACGTCAGATGGATCAATGTCATTTATCACAACCTATTTCACATAAGATGGAAAAATATTGAGAATGTGTCATTTCAAAATTTATACAATTAATCAAATGATTACATAACAATTTAGATATATTTAAGACCTTATATTCGCATTACCAACCACTTTGTCCTCCAACAATGCCGCTGAAGGATGTTTGTGCACAGTCCAATTCATAATGCGTGGATATTTCTTACAAATTTTTGTGGCCACATTCCCCTCAAGTGCAGGTATGCTATCATACAGCCACACCTAGAAAGCCACTAAAAAATCTATCAATCTGTAGTGACTAGTTTGTTTTTATAATCCCTTTCTTAGTGATTATAAGGTGGTCTCAAACAAATATCTACCTCAAGTAAATGTTTCAAGTGTGTCAAAATCGTCTACAAGTGCAAATATATAATGATCCATCACCTTCGAGTAGGATGTAGCAAATAAATATGAGGTGATGAGATAGATAATTTCAATCTTAACAACATCAAGGTCTAATGCATCATTCAGTGAAATAAAAACCCTTTTGACATCTTCACTTGTAACAAATTTTAAGTCTTTAAAATATGTGTCCTTCACTGAAGACGGTTTCTCATTTAATATCAGTCGACCATCAACCCCATCATACCTCAATCCCGTAACCAAACAAAATTCAGCAATTGAAACCACATCTCCTGCTTGTTTGGTTGCTTGACTTTTCGTAGTAAAACTTGGTGAATCAATTGGGGCTGCACAACTATCTCCCTACAATGCATGTAGTAGGAGAAACATGTGTTTTCTAGATTTTTCCTCTAAGCGGCATTAAATTTCATCACAAAGTGCGTAATGATACTCTGTATTGGTGTTGTGGTGATCTTCCCAGAAAACCAATTCCTTGGTTTTATTATATATTTCCAGTCTTGCACAATCATAATGTCAAAAATATTATTGTGACCAACACATACATATTCAGATCATAAATAGTTGGTCACAAAATTTTCAAAATCATAACACAAAAAAGTATAAAGTCATAACACCTATTTTATTCACAAACAATCCAGCACCCTTAGAAAGCAGATTTGATTAAAATAAATAGTAATTGATGACGCAGTACATAAAATAAGTCACAAACCTTCAAATTACAAAATACCTAATACAGGTCACAAAATGATATTTCCTTTGCAGAATACCCAAATCAGGTGATGCGAAACTCGTAGCAGTGGAAACTGCGAAACCCACAACGAGATTGATGCGGAACCCAAGAACGTCAATACTAACCCGGTTTTGGATCTTGAACCTCAAGAATTGAACCAAAAAACCCTAGATTAGCGAAGAACCTAAAACCCCTTGATTACAATTGAAAGAACCCACAATCCGATTAATAGAACGCCACAAGAAGTTGAATCTTGATAAGTTCTAAGATTGTTCAAGAAGAACAATTAAGTTGAAAGAAGAAATTTCTCTCTCTATAATATTAATTCAAAGTCAAAAGTTCAAAGGTTTTTACAATGAAAAGATATTCTCCTACTTATACTAATGAATAAAAACGTCCAAAACCATCAAATTATGGTAATAATTTGATTCCATAAGAATTCTATCGAAATTAGGAAATTCGGCCAAAAAATAGAAAAATCGCCAATTTTTTTGGCCCATGTGGCCGCATGGTATAAATCCATACGGTCGCATGGTTTAATTTGAGTTGAAGTTTTTGTTTTCGGGAACCATGTGTGCGGCCGCATGGAATTTTGCCTGTGTGGCCACAAGGTCTTATTTTCTGCCTCCGCTTTTGTCGCTTGATAACAAATTGATCCAAGTTGATTCGGCCTTCAACCCGAACATGAAAGTTGCTCCATTTTGAGTCCCGAACATGGTTCCATCCATTTTTTCTTGAACGAGCAATCCCATCGCTTGTTTCACTTGCTTTGCCCTTGATCGCGTCATTGGTCCGCCATCAACTATCAATGGGTCTCGTCTCGCACTTGCCTTCGCCGGGCTCGACTCCTGGATCATATCATCCCCTCCCTCTTCAAAAGGATTCATCCTCGAATCTGAACCTACATCAAACAGAGAGAGATTAGATACATTAAAAGTAGCCGAAACATTGTACTCACCAGGTAAATCCACTTTGTATGCATTGCCATTGATCCTCTCGATGACTTAAAACGGTCCATCGCCTCGTGGTTGTAATTTTGACTTCCTCTGTTCTGGAAAACGCTCTTTTCTAAAATGCACCCAGACCCAATCTCCAGGCTCAAATGTAACGCGTCTTCTTCCTTTATTTGCTTTTGATGCAATCAGTTTTCCTTTCTCTTTGATCTGCATCCTGACCTTTTCATGGAGCGTTTTCACCAACTCGGCTTTTCGTTTCCCATCCAAGCTACCTCGTTCATGCACAGGTAAAGGCATTAAATCCATTGGTGTTAGTGGATTAAAACCATAAACAATTTCAAAAGGAGAAAACGAAGTAGTAGAATGTGTAGCTCGATTATATGTCTATAAACGATAAACACTCTTCCCATGATTTCAGATTTTTATTGATTACTGTCCTAAGTAGTTGAGTCATAGTTCGATTAACTACCTCAGTTTGTCCATCTATTTATGGGTGACAAGTTGTAGAAAATAATAACATAGTTCCTAACTTACTCTACAGAACACGCCAAAAATGACTCAAAAACTTCACGTCCTTATCAGATAGTATACTTTTAGGTACTCCATGTAAACGTACTATTTCCCTAAAAAATAAGTCTGCAATATTAGTAGCATCGTCAGTTTTATGACATGGTATGAATTGCGCCATTTTACTAAACCTATCGACCACTACAAATATTGAATCCCGACCCCTTTTTGTCCTAGGCAAACCTAACACAAAGTCCATAAATATGTCTACCCAAGGTTCACTAGGTACAGGCAAAGGAGTATACAAACCATGGCGTTGAACCTTAGACTTAGCCTTTTTACAAGTTATGCACTTTCCATATATTTGTTCTACGTCATGTCGTATTTTAGGCCAATAAAAATGTTCCCCTAACATGTCTAAAGTCTTTTGAACCCCGAAGTGTCCCATTAGACCACCCCCATGTGCTTCCCTTACCAATAATTCATGCAAAGAACAATTAGGAATGCACAACTTATCTTCCCTAAACAAATATCTTTCATGCCTATAGAATTTATCAAATGCACCTTTATCACATGAAGTATAAATACTAGAAAAATCACAATCAAATTCATACATGCCCTTCATATGTTCGAAACCAAGTAATTTAGTACTTAATGAATTTAAAAGCACGTACCTTCGAGACAACGCATCAGCAACTATATCTTCGTTACCTCGTTTGTACTTGATGACGTAGGGAAATGCCTTGATAAACTCCACCCATCTCGTATGTCTTTTGTTCAACTTACCTTGACCTCGCAAATGCTTTAAAGATTCATGATCGGTGTGTATCACAAATTCCTTTGGCCATAAGTAATGCTGCCAAGTCTCTAATGCTCGAACAAGTAAATACAGCTCCTTGTCATATGTCGGATAATTCAATGCTGCCCCACTCAACTTTTCGCTAAAGTAAGCAATATGTCTCCTTTCCTGCATTAACACTGCTCCTATACCTATTCCTGATGCATCACACTCAACCTCGAATGTTTTATCAAAATTTGGTAATGTCAAAACATGTGCTTTACATAGCTTATCCTTAATTATGTTAAATGCAATTTCTTGAGATTCTCCCTAATGAAAACCTACACTCCTCTTTACTATTTCAGTCAACGGTGTGGTGATGGTGTTAAAATCTCTTACAAATCGCCTATAAAAACTAGCCAATCCATGAAAACTCCTAACTTCAGTTATAGTCTTAGATGTTGGCCATTCTTTAATAGCTTTTATCTTTTCTTCATCGACTTCCACCCCATTAGCACTAACCACAAATCCTAGGAAAACAACTCTATTCATGCAGAACGTACACTTTTTGAAATTAGCATACAGTTGTTCCTTTCGTAACACAACAAGCACACAATTTAAATGTTCTAAATGCTCATCTAGGTTTTTGCTATAAATTAAGATGTCATCAAAATAAACTACAACAAATTTCCCAATGAAAGCACGCAAAACATGGTTCATTAAATGCATAAAAGTGCTCGGTACATTAGTGAGTCCAAACGGCATAACTAACCATTCATACAATCCATACTTAGTCTTAAACGCCGTTTTCCATTCATCACCCTCCCGCATGCGAATTTGATGATACCCACTCTTAAGATCAATCTTACTAAAAATGCAAGCACCATGCAACTCATCAAGCATATCATCTAGTCTAGGTATGGGGTGACGATACTTTACTGTGATATTGTTAATAGCTCGACAATCCACGCACATTCTCCAAGTCCCGTCTCTCTTAGGCACCAACAAAATAGATACAGCACATGGACTCATGCTCTCCCTGACATAACATTTGCTCATCAACTCCTCCACTTGCTTTTGAAGCTCCTTCGTCTCCTCGGGATTGCTTCGGTAAGCTGGTCGATTCGGTATGACAGCTCCGGGTACAAAGTCAATCTGGTGCTCGATGCCTCTGATTGGTGGCAATCCACTTGGCATCTCCTCAGGAAACACATCGTCGAACTCCTGCAATAAAGACTTAACAAAATTAGGGAGGGATGTGTTAGAATCCTCAAAATTGAGGAAGGACTCCTTGTACACTAACAATATCATTTGTCTATTATCGATCATAGCCTTTTTCAATTCACTCTCTTTTGCATAGAAGTTGACCTTTGGCTTTTCTCTCCTCTCAACTGACTCTTTTTCTCTCCTCTCAACTGACTCTTTTTCTCTCCACTCATGTGGCTTCTCTCGCTTTTCTCCACTCTCAGCCACTTCACTATTTTCTCTCTTAGTGATGGTTTCACTATTGCCTCTCCTTTTACATGACTCTCTTATTCTCTCGTCTTCCTCACTTTTCAGCTTGATTTGATCTCCATACACTTGTGTCGGTGTTAATGGTGCAAGAGTAATAGTCTTCCCATCCTTGACAAAGCTATAACGATTCCTATAACCATTATGTGTGACCCTTCTATCATATTGATATGGCCTTCCTAATAAGATATGACCCACATGCATAGGCACCACATCACATACTACTTTGTCACTATAACTCCCAATTGAAAAATTAATTAAAACTCTTTTATTCACCCTAACTTCCCCACTTTCATTCAACCATTGCAACTTATAAGGTCTAGGTGTCTTAACAATACTACTCATAATTTCTCAACTAAAGTTGTACTAGCTACATTCGTGTAACTCCCACCATTAATAATCATACTACATACCTTATCGTTGACGTAACAACGTGTGTGGAATATATTTTCTCGCTGCTGCTCCGAATCATCCACTTTGACTTGAGTGTTAAGAGCTCTCCTTGACACCAACGATTCCCCAACAGCAAACTCCAATTTTTCTTCTTCTTCAACATCCTCCAATGCAGGCATGTCCTCAAACTCTCCTACACTTTCACTCACCACTTCTCCATTATCCAACAAAATCATTACCCATTTATTTGGGCATTGAGAAGCAATGTGCCCTGACCCCAAGCATCTGAAACACTTGATGTCTCGATTCCTTGATGGTTGTGAATCTATTTTGGGTGCTGTTTTGCTAGCACTTTCTTCTTTCTCTTTCTGCCACTCATTCCTACCTTTAGGTACTGCTTTATCACCTTTGTTGTTGTTGTTGTTCCACCCTGGCTTCCAAGATGGATTAACACTCGAAGTTCCTGACGGCTGCCTAGCTGCCCCTTTCCTCTTCAGCTGTCTCTCTACCCTCATAGCCACATGTAAAATGTCTTCCAACTCCACATAATGTTGCAACTTCACTACATTGACAATTTCCCTATTCAACCCATTCAAGAATCGTGCCATGGTAGCCTCCCGATCCTCCACCACATTGGCCCTAATCATGAGTATTTCCATCTCCTTATGATAGTCCTCTACACTTTTCGACCCTTGATATAGACCTTGCAGTTTTTGATTGATCTCTCGGTAATAGTGGCTAGGAACAAACCTCTTTCTCATCAATGACTTCAATTCCTCCCAAGTGCTGATTGGTCTTCCCCCACTCCTACGTTGTGAAGTAATCACTTGATCCCACCATGAAATTGCATAGTCACTGAACTCCAAAACTGCTAACTTCACCTTTTTCTCCTCCGAATAGTTATAAGACTCGAAGATCATTTCAACCTTCCTTTCCCACTCTAGGTATGCCTCGGGATCACTCCTTCCTTTGAATGAAGGAACTGTCATTTTTATATTTCCCAAGTTTCCATCCAACTTCTCCCCGCGATCATTCCGACCCCATCTGTCGAACCTATCACCTCTATTCCTCATCCTTCCCATCTCAACACCGTGAAATTCATCTTCGCCCATGTCACTCTCATATCCATACTCCTCTCGCATTTCCCTCCTAGACTCCCATCAATCCGATCCTTTGGCATTTGATACATCCACTCGATGCCCCCGACTAAGATTAGCCATCGATGTGTCTAATCTATTCATACAAGCCTCCTACTTCTCCAACCTATCTCTCACATCTCCAAACACCCTCTCAAACCTCTGCACTAAATCCTCCATTGCATTGCTATTATTGCCTTGTAGGCTTGAATTTGATTCTGCCATTTCTGACATCCTAACACTAAAATTTTATTTTACTGCCTCACCAAAAGTCACTCGGAACACACACAAGGCTTTTACCCTCTATTAAGCTCACCTCTCTGCCTTTTACCACTCAATTCTTTCAACATTTGATTCTAGGAACAATCAATGAACTCAATCAAACAATTAAATCGTGTAGAATTTCTCAAACCGGATGTGATTCAATAATTGAAATCAAAGGACTCAAAGAAAACTTTTAAAATTCAACTTGAATTGAAAGAATGGAATGATTCAATGTGTTCAAGTAATTTAGAAACGATAATGAATAATAAAAGTTGGTATTTGATGGATCAATAATATTTAACAAGTTTTTTTTACTGTACAGACGAACAGTAATTTTTTTTTTTAGATCCGAAAATCAATAACAAAACCAACAAAGAAAACGAAAATTGATTTGGGCGAAAATTGAGCCCAGAAACGAAATTTGAAGATTTTTTATGAAACTTTCGGATCAAATGATCAAGAAAACCTTCTGGACACAAGAACACAAGGAATCAAAAAAATTAGAAAACAAAGGATATAACCTGATTAAATTGGAGCCAAAGCTCTGATACCAACTAATGCAAACCCCATAGCAGTGGAAACTACGAAACCCACAACGAGATTGATGCGGAACCCAAGAACGCCAATACTAACCCGGTTTTAGATCTTGAATCCCAAGAATTGAACCAAGAAACCCTAGATTAGCGAAGAATCTAAAACCCCTTGATTACAATTGAAAGAACCCACAATCCGATTAATAGAACGCCACAAGAAGTTGAATCTTGATAAGTTCCAAGATTGTTCAAGAAGAACAATTAAGTTAAAAGAAAAAATTTCTCTCTATAATATTAATTCAAAGTCAAAACTTCAAAGGTTTTTACAATGAAAAGATATTCTCCTATTTATACTAACGAATAAAAACGTCCAAAACCATCAAATTATGGTAATAATTTGATTCCATAAGAATTCTATTGAAACTAGGAAATTCGGCTAAAAAATAAAAAAACCGCCAATTTTTTTGGCCCATGCAGCCGCATGGTATAAATCCATGCGGTCGCATGGTTTAACTTGAGTTGGAGTTTTTGTTTTCGGGAACCATGTGTGCGACCGCATGGAATTTTGCCTGTGCGGCCGCATGGTCTTGTTTTCTGCCTCCGCTTTCGTCGCTTGCTAACAAATTGATCCAAGTTGATTCGGCATTCGACCCGAACATGAAAGTTGCTCCATTTTGAGTCCCGAACATGGTTCCATTCATGGTTTCTTGAACGAGCAATCCCATCGCTTGTTTCACTTGCTTTGCCCTTGATCGCATCATTGGTCCGCCATCAACTATCAACGAGTCTCGTCTCGCACTTGCCTTCGTCGAGCTCGACTCCTGGATCATATCATCAGGTCACAAACTACACAAATAATAGGTCACAAATTTCAGAAATTAGGTCATAGAATCGGAACTCACCTTCTTCATAGGTTTCTCGCCAGAGGCCGACATTTTAACTCTCTTTGTTGAAGAAGAATCTCCTCCAACATATGTCCTCTTTCCTTTATCCTTCTTACTTTCGCACCAAAACTATGAATTTTTGCCATTTCAAACACTACTATGCTTTGAACGAAAATGTAATATGCATATTTCTTCGATAAACAAAAATCTATTGTGCGGTTGTTAGCGGTAGAGAATGGAGTGAAACGTTTCTTCACTGTATTGGAGAGAGAGATAGCTTGTTCCGGTATTCACGATATAGAGAGAGACAGACATGGTTTCTGCACGGCACCACACTATAGAGAGAGAGAGAGAGAGAGAGGCGGTACCGCACTAGAGAGAGAGATGATGTTTATGGTAAAAAGAAATGGACGTGAGTTAAATGATGGGTGACTACGTGCAGAGAGACGTGATATAACAAACTGTGTAATTGAAATATGGACGGTTCAGATTGCATTATCACGTAAACTGTGTAATTAACTTATTTTTATTAATTTTAAAATAAATAATTAACACCTGATTTTAGAAGATTAAATTTAATGACCTTAGATTTAAAATGTAAAGTTTAGAAGTAGCGTTTTGCATTATTCTACCTTTAAATTTCCTTTAGGCCCTTGAAATCCTGACAATCACTTTGTTTGCCTTGGGCGGGCAAGGTTGGATTAGGTCGGGCCAAGCCTGCTACTCGAATATGAGGCCATAATAAATGAATTCTAATTTTTAGGAAACAGATTTCAGGTGGTTCGGTTCGCTTAAGCGGACCTGACCCCTACACAAGCGACTAGAGAATTCTATTTTTTAGGAAACAATTTACATGAGTGAACCATAAGGCCACTTGACAAACTATTTCGCACCTTATTATGGCAAGAAGACTCCAAATTTTAGGGATTATTGTGAGGACTTCTTGAACAATTTTTAGAAACTAATGAAAGGGATTTAAGTTAACACCATTGAATGAACACCAACAATGACTTGACTTTTCGAAGAAGCTACATATGAGACCCTTCTTATAGTCGGGGTACTAGGCGAGATCAAAATTAATGGCGAGATTGGAGTACGATCATTCTCACTTTCTTTTATTTCGGATGCTCATTCTCTGTCCAGCGAAGTTCCTTTTCCAACAGCGACATCCTAGCCTTTTCATAGAAGAAGACATTTTTAAATGATGTGAGCCCCACTTTATTACTTAAATGATTCATAAAATTGTGGTATCAATCAAATGCGCCTTGCCAAGGGCTAATTTATGCACTTTGATTTGTATTGTTAATTCTAGCTGAGATTTAAAATTTTGTATTCATTTTTTCTTTTATGTTGATCTACTTGTTTTTCTTGATTTTATTAATAGAGAACTAAAGGAAGCAAGAGCACAGCAATAACTTGAGATGTGAGATCCTAAAACTGATGAAGATGACATGCATATTATAGGAAAATTTTTCGTCCCACCATGCTTTAAAATTAAAATGAATGGATATGATGCACAAGCCGAAACTGATGAGGATGACCTATCATTGGGAGTAGTCTTAGGATTATAGGCTTTAAGACACTGTGTAAACAATGTTTATGAAGATGATTTGCCTTTGGGATCATTATGGCTATTAACTGGCTTAAGAACATAAAAAATCTCTTCAAGAGGATCCATATACCGAAATTGATGAGGTGATTTGCCATTGGAATTAATATGGGCGTTACCCAGGCGCGGATCCAGCACCTGGCGAGCACCCCGGCTGCTCGTGCTGGATCCGCCAGTCGCCGGAGATTTTTTTTTTTTTTTTGACAATAGATTTAAATTATTACCTTATATTACTGATGATCCATCTTGTTCCGTAAAATTGTTGCAGCTTAGTGGGTTGGTGCTTGACCGTTTATTTTTGACATCCTCGGGTTCGAATCCCTCCTAACGAAATTGTTGTGTATTATTCTTAAACTACAATTTTTACCAAAATTCAACGGGATGGAGACAAAAGGGATTTATGTTGTGTATTATTCTTAAACTACAATTTTTACCAAAATTCAACAGGATGGGGACAAAAGGGATTTGAACCTGTGACTCTGTGCAAGGAATGTATTAAACTTGACCATTATGGTACTTCATTAATTGTGTCACTAAATTTACTAAAATAATATTTGTTAGGTTTAACTGATTTAATGCAACCACATTTCCAAAGACTCAAATCCACACTATTCCTTTGAATTATACAAACTTGGCAATAATGTCATTTGATGAGTCATGTTTATTCTTATAACGGAATTATATATGTTTATTTTAAACAAAATAATTGTTATATTTAAACTTCAGGCTTTGTTCGATTTCCATTTTTTTCAAAGTACATTTTTTCTCTTTTCTTTTCATCTATACATTCTTTAATAAAATAATATTACACGCAAATTCAAAACTTTTTTTTTTAATTTTGAGCCACACATTTTTCATCAAATCACTACTCAAAAATGCATTTTTTGCAAAAAAAATGGATATTAAACGGACTCTTAATATTTTATTGCAGCCTACGGTAGATGATCAACGGTCCGCCCATGCTGACTCAAACTCTTGGATTCGTTCCTGACGTTACCAAAATATCAAGTACATTAAAATCCATATGAGCAAACACACAATCACAGTTCGGAGCATCACATAAGTTTGTATTGGCCGGAAGGTCAATATATTGAAAATCCAACTAATCCTCAACAAGAAAGTGAGCGAATTCATGAAAAGTTCTTGGTGTAATTACCCAAAAATTTGGGTAGTATGTTAGCCATTCAACTCGATGAGAATATAAGAAAAGAAGAAGAGCATGGAGAGACCAATGAATTAATCACGATGGCATTCAAAGAAGAGAAAATTCGCTTGCAATCACTCGACTTTCTTGTTTGTTCAACAACTGAGTTTGTGATTAAACCTTATGAGTAGATTGAGATCTACATTCTTGGGTTCAAATTGGGTGATGAGGAAAAGTCATACTACTTGAAGAAGGGTAAAGTAAAAATTTAGAGGAAGAATGCAAAGTGATACAAAATCAACAAAAAAAATGCTAAGGCGGACCTTTAAACTCATATTTAAAGTTCCATGAAGCATTTGTGTAAAAGTCGAGTTTGAGACAATATATCAAGAACTTAATGGGAAATAACCCATTTTTCTAACACTTAACTCTTTAATTTTAGTTACTGTATGATATATAGATAATTTGGTTACATTTAATATTTAAGCACGTTTGATTATTAGTTAGCTAAAGAAAGAAATTAATTTTAAAATTTTCTTATTTTTAGAAGAAAAAAATTTCGATTTACATATAATATTATTTTATGAAAAATTTTGTAATTGAAAATAAGAGAGAAAAAAATGAAATTTAATTTAATAGAAGCCAAAAGAGACAGTTTTAACTTCAAATTTTCCAATTTCTCACCCTCCCTCACATGTATTTCAAATTCATACAATCACCAACTTATTTCATTAAATTAATGTTGATTTAGTAAGTAGTTGATGAGTTTGAATTATTTTTTGCAAATTTTGAATATTATTGCGCATTAGTTTCTACTAATGTTACTTATAAATTTAGTTGTAGCAAAAATTAGCATAAAGAACAAAATTTACTTTTGAAGGAAGATAAAGAAAAGGAAAAGATTCTACAAGTTTCAGGGTCAACTCCACAATACAACAGTTAAAAATTTAGGTTTTCTTCAATTCAATTTGCATGAAGGATTTTTTGTGTTTAATCTAAGCTTAATTTTGGTGTCTGTATATATATATATATATATATATAATTCGGGAAAAAAATATTTAGGGCTTTATTATACATGCTTCTATGTAACTTAACTTGAATATTGTAATTCATAGCCAATGATAATTATGTATATATCTGGGATTAATATTTGAATTGCTTCATGTGAAATATCGAATTTTCAGTTATTACTTGAATTTCACTATTTTATACTTGACTTTTGAACACATTGAGCACGAATTCAATCTTAATTGCACTTATGACTTTAAAATTAGTCGTGTAAATTAGTCACCTTGGAATCTTTTAAGGTCGTAGTAATTTATTATTACACTAATCACCTCAGTTAAAACCATGTAGAAAGCTCGTTTAGAATAAGTTTGTGGGTGATTAAATCCATCCAAAACCAAGAACATCATCTTTCAAAAAAAAAAATTGATTCTTATTGTTGGCTTAAAAAATTGAAACTAGTCTTGGGTAATTTGTCCCTATTCATCACCAATGATTAGGAGATGTCTACCGGAGAAGAAAGTTACATAAAATGTAGAGTGAAAACTACTTTCAAAAATTAGAAGATCCCAAAAATATAAAAAGGGACAAAACAAAAAGAAAAGAAAAATGAAGTATACCAAGGTGTGTTGAGGTAATAGGCAAACAACTATAAGTTCTACCTCTGTCCGGCTAAGTCTTGGTAATCGATTGGAATTTGGAGAATGATTAAGTTGATGATGAAAATAAGACAAATATCACTTGTTTAGTTCACCTTTAAAAAAAATGAATACGCAAGAGAGTAATACGGGAGATAAGAGATTATATTGACATACTTGAGAATTTGTTTTGTTTGGGAAAAGAAACTTCGAAAGTTGAAATACATGATTTGATTCAAAGAACATTGGTGGAACTCAGAATGTTTACCACCCACACACTCAAAACCAAAAATGTACAGTATGTGGAGTTCGTGAGATAACTATTAATTCTTGTGCTTCATTAACTTGTTTAAATTTTGTGATTGAGATATTCATTTTGAGGAAACATTGAATTACATATATCAAGTTGAGGATGTTTGTTTAGAATCTAGTTAAGTTTCTATTTGTCATTATTCATGGACAAACACATATTTAAGTTTGGTGATATTTAATAAGTGTATATATTACACTTATCTTGACAATCAAAAATAGCTTTTGGGACTAATTTTATGAACTAAATACTTAACTTCTATGTGTTTTTTTATTAGAAGAAACCTTGGGATTGGATAAGAATGAATAAAAATGAGTAAAATTAGACATATTCTTGAAGTTGAGTACCAAGGAGTCACATTTGGAAGTTGAAGGACTTTAGTTGCAAAATTTAATGATTCTATCTAAATTAAGAACCCGTTTGGTACACATTAATGTAAAAATAAGAATGAGAAATATAGACGTTAGGAGCCTCACACAAGAGATAAAAGTCAAATATGATGACTTGATGTGATGGATAACGGTCATATTTTTCATTTTGATGTGCAAATAACGGGAAACAAACGGGGACTAAAAGTGAAAATAGAGATCAAATTGCACGTCGAAAGATTAAATTCCATCAATTTGAGAAATTCTATTCGGACTAAAATTATGGTTCTCTGTACTCTTGGATCTCAAATGTATATCTAGTTTAGGTGTATAAATAGGAATCTTCGATTCCAAAATTAAAGGAGACTAGAGATACAGTCTTGAGGCATAATTATACATCCAAATAATTTGAATCCTCAAAATTTGTATCTCAATTTGGGATTTGAAGATTAAAAACACAATTGACCGGGAAATATACAAGCTTTGAAGACAATCCATTGTTGAAAATTAGGTGCCAAAAAACAACAATCATTAGGTTTCTTTTCTAATTTATTCCTTGTATTGAACCCGATGATGTTTTCATCTTTTTATTTTTTAATTTCTCAATTATGATTACTGAATAAATAAACGATTTAGCTTAGATTTAGTATTTATTTAATTCTAAAGATTCATGCAACTTGATTGTGTTAATTGTGTGTTTAATGCATCAATTGCTTGATTAATAATTGATTGATTTAAGAATAATACGGAAATCAAGAGTTATTGTATGATTCTATGTTGTTCAATAAGTGAGATAAGTGTTATAAGAGATCGATAGATAATTTTATAAGTTATGCAATCATGATTGAATTTCTAAAATTTAATGCATTTATGAGTGTGAATTTATATAGAGATATAGTAAATTAGGGCATATGAATAGGATTAGTGTTACTCAAGAGAAATCTTTAGCTACAATAGGTTAATTCGATTGTTAATACATATGAAAAAGGGCCGAATGAATTTGGATTAATTGAATGTTAAATAATCTAAGTGAAATAGTAATTCCCAACCACTTAATCCCAATAGTTCTCCACAAATTAGGTTAGTTAGGTTTAACATAAATTAATTTAGTTATAGAATCTACTTAAATTGAAAATTTGTTACCACATTAATTCAATAAAAATGAGGTTATGACAGAAATTGATAGTAAATATTAGTCTATGTGGAAATGATATTTGGACTCGAAAATTTCACGTTACTACTTGTATGAACTGCACACTTACGTGATCAATACACCATTTAGCAATCCATAAGCATTGGAGATCGATGCTCTTATTATTTTGTCCTATGTAGTCACTGCCTTTTTATTGCTCCATGATGCTTTTATTTGTCCACGATGTTTTCCTATAGTTCTTTCTACTAGTTATTCACAATTTGTATAAAGAAAATTACATCTCCTTTCACCCACTAGTGCATTAGACATCCTCGTTGGTCTGGTCAAGGACATTGTAATTGGAGTTGATGCTTAAAGAGTTACACCATATTTTAGTCTAATTTAAAAGTGGTGCAATATTAAAAAAATTTATCTTTTACTTTGCTCGAAAAATAACATCATCTAAGTATGAATTATAATACAACCTTGTATTAAGGATTTTATATTGACAAATTCTTGATTGCTTTATCAACTTCAATAATGTAATTGTTAATGGATTTGAGTTGGCAGTCATTTCTCCTTTTTGTTTTTTGAATTTTTAGTCTCCAAATTTAAATCATTTTCTTTACAAGTAAGGAGGTGTTATTGGAATTAGATTTTGAATGATGATTCTTGATCCATGCTTTTAGTCATTTTTGTTATTTAATTTCATTAAAATAATGTGTAAACTTGGAACCTAGAAAACCACAAACTAGAAAGGTCGAAACATAGCGTTGAATAATTATAAATTTAAATCTTTCTTTTATCCAATTTTAAAAGTTTCTTTTGATTGAATTAAGTTGTTAATTTGAACAAGCCTAAAAATTTTCGATTTAACATTTTAATATATCCATTTTATGGGTTGCGATATACATTGCAGATAAATAAAAAGGATTTTCAATTCCTATGTGATTAATATCTAATAAATAGACGATCAAACTCAAATTTCATTTGAATGGGTTCCTTCTACTACTCGAGTTTATTTAATAGGATAGAAAAAAATAACATTAAAAAAGAATATAAGAAACCAAAGAGAGAACGTGATAGAAAAAAGTTCTGCTCACTTGTCCCATCTAAAATAGTCTCTATATCTGAACAAACCTCATGACATGTCTATTTTTTCTTCTTCAATGTCAACTTCAGAGAGTCCTAATAAATTTTTGTTGGGGGAATTTTAAGTACAATCTATTTTTCTCATATTATTTTTAAATCCTCCACGATGACATTAAATACGCTTTAAGATGTATTCAAAATTCTATCCATTTTCCTTTGTTAACGTTCCAAGGTTGAAACATGTCTAAAGATTGTGTTCTCGCTATCAATTGAAGGGTCCCACTTTTTATTTACTTCATTTCGTTTTATATAATCTGGTGTTTGTATTAAAATAATTTACTCTTGAAAATTAAAAATAGATCAAATTCATTTAAAATCCCAACAATTAAATTTCAAATTCACAAATTACTAATGCGTGTAGGAAGAAGTTAAAATGTACATTTATTATCTAAGCCTTCCTATACAAAAATAGAATTTTCAAAATCATGTTTTTTAATTAAATAGTGATATTTTGCAGCAGAATACCAATCTAGTTGGCTATATCTCATAAGTTCAATTAAATGAGTCATATGACTTTGTATTTAACAAAATTTATTCATTTAATCACATATAATTGCCACCTAAATTGGTGGTTAACACTGCTGATGATGAATAATATTACCCTGTTAAATTAGGGTCTTCTAGTTGCAATCTCCATAAGATTGATTATACATTAATCAAGGACGAAATTTACAAGCAGTTTTAAATTGCTCTGCTGATTTATCTCCTTTAAATTCAACATCGAGCCATGCCGAGTAACCTCCTCTCAAGTTTTTTACATTCTTGAACCCCTGCACATTACGCTCTCAAATTTTCCAAAAAAAAAAAAAAAAAAAAAAAAAAAAAAAAAAAAAAAAAAAAAAAAAAAAAAAGATGAAAAAAATAGGAAAAAAAAATGAAAATATTAATTTAATTATTTTAAAAAAATCTAGACCTCCCAATAATGTTTAGTGTCACTAGGAACAGATAACTTCCTGACACAAATTGTAGGAATTTTTTTCGTTCATTGCTTATATTTGAACACAAAAGAATATAACCATTACGTTCTTAAATTAATTGAGTAGCAATCTTTTCAGTAACTCCCACTATCTATATATAAATTTCTTCTTTAACTCCACTAAATTTAAAACCTAAAATATAAAATAAATGTGTTGACCCCAATAAATGTTGCCAACAGATACCGGACCCACCCGCGCACATGTGAACGAAAGTCCAACAGGCTAGGACACATGGACGGTCTAAAAAGGACAAATCAAGGGCGTGGAAGTAGCTCAACAACGCGAGACGAGAATGTTCGGAATCCGACGAGATGTTCGCAGATCGATTGTACAATAATTACCAATCGATGTTTGTAAATGTGTATCTGAATATGTATGAACTCGTTTGTGTTGCAAGGTAATAGAAGAGAGAGAGTTGAGTAAATTATGATTTCTTATATTGATTCTTGCATTAGCCTTTGTATGAGGTACATGGGGGAGTATTTTTACTGTCACAAGTTCGATTGTGACCGTCGATTCGATATACACGTGGCCTTATCCAGTTGAGTTACATGTCAAATTGTAGGCATCAGCCGCACCTAGCCTGTTATACATTTATTGATTGGCAGAGCCGCCTCTACTAGTGACAAGACTTAACAAATACACTCATGACAAACGTCCTATCAATCATTCAAGTAAGATCTTTGTGCAGAAGATCTCTTGGGAGAGGTATCTATGGAAGATGTTGCTTTGTGCTTCGGATGCTGCCACCTTGGCTAAAGAGCTTCGGCAAATAAGGCCTCGCCACCTTCCAAAGGGACCTCGGCGTATGGGCTTCGGAAACTCCTTTTGAGGCCATGATAAGTGAGCCTCGGTGTATATGGCATTAGCATCTGTGGACCTCGATTTGTGGGCCTCGATTATGCAAATCACCTCGGATTGAGTGTCACGTGGTTCGGCATGAGTTGGCTGTGGCCTCGATAGGTTGTCCAAGTGTGCGAACACATAGCAATAGTCCCCTAAGTCCAAATATAGTCATTTATGTAATGTGAGGACTTTGATGAAGTAAAAGCCAGCCAGTTAAATTGAAAGAAATTTTTAAAATTTTTGTTACCCCAAATAATAATAGTCCTTCAAGTCCAAGTATAGATATTTATATCATGGTTGGAGTTAAAGATTTGCTGTTGTCTGAGAAGTGATGAGAATGGTGAAGCCGAGGTTGTTAGGGAGACCGAACCTACGAGACTTGCAGGCCAAATTATGATGAGGAAGCTGAGGTGATTGAGGAACCGAACCTACGAGGCTTGATGGCTGAATTCTGATGAAGAAGCTGAGGTGATTGAGGAACTGAACCTACGAGGCTTGAAGGCCGAATTCTGATGAGGAGGTCGAGGTAGTTGAGAAACTGAACTTGCGAGGCTTGAAGGCTGAATTCTAATGAGGAAGCCGAGGTGGTTGAGGAACCGAACCTAGAGACTTGATGGCTGAATTCTGATGAGGAAGCCAAGGTGGTTGAGGAACCAAACCTACGAGATTTGATGGCTGAATTCTGATGAGGCAGCTATGCCAATGATTTGATGTTTTGCGCATATTTTCGAGGAAAAGTGGCTGAGCCGTTACAACTTCCAAGGCGACTGTTGCCGTCGAATTAAAACGGTAATCATGAAAACAGCTGGAGCTTCTAGAAGCAGACGCGTTGGAGGAGGTGTGTGAGAGACACGCTTAAATTTGAGGCATAGGTTTGAAAAATCGTTTGAATTCTACGCCTCGAATTTGATTAAGAATGAAGGGTTCAGATTGAATGGGCTTTGATCAGACGGTTGGGATTCGTCTTAACCCTTTATAAAAGGCGAGAGGCCCCCATTGTCTTGGATTTTCTACCCTTTGCAATCTAATTCTTCTTTCAAAGCTAAAGTTTTCTGGCGTCGAAACTCTATCCCCTGATTTTCTGACAGCAATTTGTCGGCGTAGTAACCCCGTAGTTATTTTTATAGAAAATCCCTTGTATTGTGTTGTTAGTGTTTTCTGAGATGGAGTCCACGTAGGGTAGGGAGTTGGTCACTATCGCGTCATTCGATCGGGGGTCTAGTTATAGGTAGGACTCCGAGGTTGAGTAAATTGCTATAACCGAGGAGGTAGTAGACTACAATGTTGAGTTGGGGGCGTCTAGAGTCCCTTCGAATATGACATCGAAGAGGTTGGGGAGATAAGGAAGAGGTACTGTGTACCTCATTGTGTGGAGATGTTAGTACCCGAGGCCCATGACCGAGCCTGCTATCCGAGGCCTGGGTACGTGGCGGTGAGTGAATATTTGTTTAAGGCAGGTATGCGTCTTCCTCTGCACTCCTTCTTCAGGGCTGTGCTGAGAAACTTCAGGTTGTCGTCGACCCAGGTCCTGCTAAATGGGTGGAGCCAGTTGGTTGGCTCGTACTTCCTATGGAAGGAAGTGTCGCTTGGGGAGGACATGCCTCTCCACATCTTCAAGACCCTATTCCAGCCCAGGGTAATAGGTAAGGAATCAAGAGGGTGATATTAATTGACTCCTTGGGGGGCTCATGCACCATTTTTGGTGGGGCTGCCTTCTTCCATTAAGGGGTGGAAGGAGTCTTGGTTCTGGATAAGGGGCAGGTGGTAGGCGGTGGAGGGAGACACAGTCCTGGCTTGCACAGTACCGACCCAGTACTACGAAGCTCATGAGTCTCCCAGCTTAAGTAGTTTGCATTCTGTATTCAAATTTATTTTTTCTCTAACTGTTGAGGCTTCGTTTGCAGATAGCAGTACGAGGTTCGAGTTGAGCAAGGAAGAGTTCAAAGTGATAGAGGACATTTACAAGAGGCCTCTCAAGCTTCACCACTTCGACCACCTCATCGATCGAAGTCGCTACTTCCTTGATTTCGAACTGATGGCCTCCAAGGGTAAGAAGCTCCTATACTTAAAAGAATAATTCTTACCTTTCGTTTTGATGCTAACGCGCTGACATGTTTTGCATACAAGTTCAAGAGGAGGGAGTACCTAGCCCCTGATATGGCCTCTATACTTAAGGCCACATCCACTATGAAGGCGAGGCCCTTGAAGTCGGGGTCCAGTGGTGCCAAAGAGGTTAGGGGCAGGGTTGAGCACCTCTCTAAGGACAGTAGCTCAAAGGCTCCAGAAGAGGGGACACCTCAGAGGACGGAGAAGCCAAAAGAGCCTCGAAGGAATGAGAAGATCTTCGAGGAGCCAAGAAGAGGAAGCTGGTGCACTTCACCAGATCGTCAGGAAAGTTTGGGACCTCTGTGTCCCATGAAAGCAAGGAAACTAATTAGCCGAAGCTCCTTGCAGCTGCCTCAAAAGCTGTAAAGATTGAAATGGTTCGTCGAGCCGAGGCTGAGGAGGCTAAGGAAGAGGCTGCAAGAAGGGCAGTGGAGGTGGCAGAGGAGGAGGCCGCTAAGCAAAGACCTGCTAGGGTGCAGGGGAAGTCTCCGAGCTTCCTCGCCGGAAGGAAGGAGGCTTTGGCTCCAGCATTGGTGGAGGCTCTGCCACCTGAGATCCGAGGTGCCACAGAAATCTTCTACAAATTATGGACGGATCGGTGGCAACTGCACGCCTCTTCATGTAATGCCACAGACTTGACAAGGGTACTCGTGAGTCAATGTGTGAGGACTTTTGGCCTTGCACTGGAGTGCAGGGAGACCCTCACTGACTTTCAAACGAGGACTCTGTCCTCGAAGAAGAAGGCGACTTCCCTTGCATAAAAGCTGAAGGGGGCTAGAGCCGAGGTCGATGAAGCGAGGGCTAAAAAACTTGAAGATACAGCCAAGCTGGAGTCGGCCTTGGCTCAAATCGAGGCACTAAAGAAGGAGGTATATGAGTCCCAGTGCGAGGTAGCCTCCTTGACTAAGAAAGTGGAGGTTTCCAATGACCACCTGAAGGTGACTGCCGAAACCTTGGAGAAGGCAAACATGCAGCTGGCAGATGCCCAAGATACGTACTCATTGAGGGCTAGATTAAGTAGTACGTTGATGATGTAGCCAAGGCTAAAGAGGAGGCCTAGGAGGCGAGGAAAGAGGCGGTGAAAGACTACATTGCCAACTTCCACAATACCGAGGAGTACAAGAGTTTCAGCACTTACTGGAAAAATTTTGCTTAAGCCGAGATGATGGAGAGGGCTGAGGAGCTTTATCCAAACCAAGACCTGTAGCAGCTGAGGTCAGAGTTCGTGGATGAAATGCCTGAAACCCTAGCTGATGAAGTGGTTGAGGATGATGTGGCGGAGGCAGAAGAAGGAAGTTTTGATGCTCAAGCTGCGGAGGCCTCGCCTATTAAGGCACCTCCACCATCATCGCAGGCTTAGGATAATTTCTTTTCAATTATTTGATGTACTAGCCTCAGGCCCCCTTTTTTAATCTTAATTGAAAATCAATGGAATACCTTCTTTTGTTCTCGTCAAGCAATTGAACCTGACGTTGATTGAAGAACTAAGTAACTTTAACTTGATATCCTAACTCTAATCACTTAAGCGAGTAAGTTGTACACAAGACTCACGAACCATGAATAGCGTTGGACTTAAGCAAACGAACTGTACTTAAGCTCAATCATTGTAACCTGAATAGGTCCTAACTGGACCATGTTTCAGTCAAACTGGGAATATTGTCTGATTAGAAGCGTATATGCCTCGGAGTTCGAACGAGGTTGCGACGCTTCCAAACATGGTGGATGGTTCGGTCATGTTGAAGCTTCTCCCAATGGCGTTCAGCTTCTCCAAAGGGAGGCAAGTGCATACGCTTCGAAGTTCAAACAAGGAGGCCCAAAGATGGGACGCTGGCCTCTCCTCCGAGATGATGTCGCTTCCCAACATGGTGTATGGTTCAGCCATGTTGAGACTTCTCCCAGTAGCATTCAGCCTCACCAAAGGGAGACAAGTGCATGCACCTCGGAGTTCAAACGAGGAGACCCAAAGATGGGATGCTGGCCCTCCTCCAAGGTGATGATGCTTTCCAACATGGTGGATAGTTCAACCATACTGAGGCTTCTCCCAGTGGCGTTCAACCTCGCCAAAGGGAGGCAAGTGCATGCACCTCGGAGTTCAAATGAGGAGGCCCAAAGATGTGACGCTCCTCCGAGGTGATGATGTAATGTGACATGAGTTCGATCATGGGTAATTTTATTGAATCATGGAAATGTTACATAAGTTGGGAAAGATCGTCAAGCGAGGTAGTACATTCATTG
The DNA here is from genome assembly GCF_002742605.1 of Olea europaea var. sylvestris. Taxonomy (NCBI): domain Eukaryota; kingdom Viridiplantae; phylum Streptophyta; class Magnoliopsida; order Lamiales; family Oleaceae; genus Olea; species Olea europaea. The sequence goes on along the minus strand of NC_036256.1, from coordinate 5,861,185 downwards.
ATAATAGATTCTAAGGTGCTCAATGTTCCATGGACGGGGTTGTGCCTTGCCGTTCATGTCTTCAATCCAGCAGGCCTCAGGTCGGATCTCCTCTCTGATTTTATATGGACCTTCCCTATTCGGACCTAGGGAACCGATGCCCGGTTCCTTCAAGGAGAGGAAAGCTCTCCTAAGGACCAAGTCGTTGATTCGAAATGACATCTTCTTCACCTTTGAGTTGAAGTATTTCGTCATTTTTCTTTGATATGTGCTGAGCTCCAGCTGGGCGTCATCCCTCCTTTCTTCAATGAAGTCAAGGTCGTACCTGCGAAGCTCGTTGTTTGTTATCTTACTGAAATGCAGACGTCGTGGGGATGGAAGTCCGACCTCGACTGGGCTCATCCCCTCAGTCCCATATGCCATGAGGAAAGGTGTTTCCCCTATTGGGGTCCTCGCAGTAGTTCGGATTGCCCAAAGAACCTGTGGAAGTTCATCCACCTAGGCCCCTTTTGACACATCAAGCTTTCTTCCTTTTTAGGACGTGCTTGATTGTCTTGTTCAGAGCCTTAACCAGACCATTTGCTTGTGGGTGGTGAGTCGTGGAGAAGTGCTTCTTGATGCCAAGTTCTTCTCACAAACTTCTGACCTTATTGTTGTTAAACTATCTACTATTATCTGAGATAATCGAGTAGGGAATCTCTAACCGGCATATGATGTTCTTCCATAGGAACTTGGAAGTGTTGGCTTCTGTAATTTTTGCCAGGGGCTCAGCTTTAACCCACTTCGTGAAGTAATCAATGGCCACAATCGTGAAGCTCGTAACCTATGAGGTCCACACCCCACTTCAAGAAAGGCCAAGGACTAGAGACCGCGGTCAAATCTTGCGATGGTTGTCTTTGGACAGGAGAGAATCGTTGGCATTTGTCACATTTTCGTACAAACTCGAGGGCGTCCTTTTTCAAGGTAGGCCAGTAGTACCCCTACCTCAGCATCTTTTGTGCCAAAGATAGACCTCCAGAGTGATTGCTACACACATCCTCATGAACTTCTCTTGAGATGTAGGTAGCATCTTCTCCTCCAATGCATCAAAAGAGTGGAGAGGAGAAGCTCCTTTTATATAGTACATCATTAATAAAGAGAAAGCGGGCTGACCTCCTCCTTAACTTGTAGGCCTCATGCTTGTCAGTGGGAAGTACTTGGTCCTTGAGGTATGCCACGATGGGCTACATCCAGGTAGGAGCCCCAGTGACCCACATTACATTGGGGGCCTCGGTTGACGGCATGAGGAGATGCTCTATAGGGACTACTGTGAGTAGTTCGGAATCCTTGCTACTTGCAAGTTTGGAGAGTGCATCCGCATGTGCGTTTACGATGCGAGGGAAGATGGATGATTTTTATCACCATTTTCAAGTAGGAGGCCATTATTTTGTCCTGGCTGAGAAGTTACCGTTGACTTGGCTAACGACTAGCTGAGAGTTACTACTGATGAGTAGCCTCTTTACTTGCATTACTTTGGCTAACCTGAGGCCTGCGAGAAGTGTTTCGTATTCTGCTACATTATTGGTGGCCTTGAACCCGAACCTCACTGTCGAGTTCAACTTGTGACCTTCCGAGCTGATGAGGACAACTTCGGCACCCGAGTTGATGTCCCTAGCCGACCTATCAACGAATAGGTTCCACGTTGGGGGCTCAGCTTGTTCCATGATTTCATCCACCTCAGGTAAATTGGCGAATTCTACCACAAAGTCAGCTAAGGCTTGGCCCTTGATGGCTACCCTAGTCTTGAACACGAAGTTAAACTCACTTAGCTCCACAGCCCATTTCAATAATCTCCCTGAGGCATCGGGCTTTTGGAGTACTTGCCTTAGGGAAAAATTTTCTTAACGCATGGATGGTGTGGGCTTGGAAGTAGGGTCTCAACTTCTTGGAGGCCGTGATCAAGGTCAAAGCGAGCTTCTCCATATCGGGGTTGCGAGTTTCCGGCGATAGGAGTGCTTTACTTGTATAGTAAACGGAAAGTTTTGTAGTTTCCTCTTCTCGGGTTAGAACCGTACTAATGGCTTCATTGGAGACTGCTAAATACAGCTGTAGGATTTCACCGAGCTTCAGTTTGGAGAGGAGGGGGGCCTGCCCTATGTGCCTTTTCAGGTCCTGGAAGACCTCTTCACATTCCTTATTCCACTGGAACTTCTTCCCAGCTTTTAGCACTTTGAAAAATGGGAGGCATTTATCCGTAGCTTTGGAGACGAAGTGGCTAAGTGCGGCTACTCGTCCAGTCAAGCTTTGTACCTCCTTTGACTTTTAGGGGGACCTCATCTTGCATAGGGCCTCAATCTTCTCGGGGTTGGCTTCAATACTATGTTGGTTGACCATGTATCCTAAGAATTTACCAAAGGCGCATTTGAGGGGGTTGAGCCTCATCCTATACCTTCTCAAGATTTGGAAGATGCTGTTGAGGTACATCATGTGGTCCCCAGCTTCCAAACTCTTTACCAGCATGTCATCTACGTAGACCTCCATTGTCTTGTCGATGAGGTCCACAAACATTTTGTTGACGAGCCTTTGATATGTTGCTTCGACGTTTTTCAACCCGAAGGGCATCACCTTGTATCGGTAAAGTCCTCGGTCTGTGATAAAAGATGTGTGTTCCTCATCAGCCGAGTGCATGGGAATTTGATTGTAGCCGGAGTATACGTCCATGAAGCTTAGTAATTCGTGCCCAGCCGTGAAGTCTACCAGTTGGTCAATCCTTGGAAGTGGGAAGCTATCCTTCAGGCAAGCTCTATTAAGGTTGGTAAAATCGATGCACACCCTCCACTTGCCGTTGTGTTTCTTTACTAAGACTGGATTGGAGACCCACCTCGGGTAGGTGGCCTCCCGGATGAAGCCATTCTGAATGAGCTTCTGAACTTCATCTTTCAGAGCCTCGTACCTCTCAGGATTGAGGGCTCTCCTTTTTTGTCTGTGCGGGGCAACCTTAGGATCAATTTTCAGGTAGTGGCAACTGACCTTGGGGTCTATGCCTACCATATCCTCATGCCTCCAAGTAAAGATATCGAGGTTCCTACTTAGGAAATCCTTGAGTTTTTCTTTTGTAGTGCAGGACAAATTTTTGCCCATCTTTAACAATCTGGATAGGTTTCGGGGGTCCACCGAGAAGCTCTCAAATTCCTCAACTGGGGATGCTTGAGGTTCGTGTTCAATTATGCGAGGGTCAATTTCATCGATGACCACTACTTCCGGATTGGGTGATGCATCAATCATTTCGAAATCTTCCAATTCGACAGGAGCATCACCTGGGGCGTCAACCATGACCAATAATTACATGGACGTCGCAGTGCTATACCTTTCTGATGGAGCTTAAATAACATTCTCTTGAGCCTCTTTGGTCACCTCTTACCGCTGCCACCCCATTTTTAGTCGGGAACTTCATGCATAGGTGGTGGATGGAGGTAATAGCTCCCAATTCTTTCAGAGCCGGTCTACCCAATACTCTGTGGTAGGCCAATCGGCTATCAACAACAACAAATTCCATGAAATTCATCATGGTTTAGGGAGACTCTCCCATCTCTACCGCGAGTGTGATTTTTCCTCTCGGAGTAATGCTATCTCCAATAAATCTGTATAAAGGAGTGGTGGTGGATGTCAACTCATGGTCCAGTATCATCTTGTCAAAAGTGGACCCGAATAGAATGTTGATGGAACTACCATTGTCAACTAACATTCGTTTGAGCCCATTTCGGGCTATAACTGCTCTTACTACAAGTGCATCGCAATGGGGACAATGAACCCCTTCAGTGTCCTCCTGGATGAAGACAATAGGTGGAACTTGATCTCTTCGGGAGCTGTGACCCACAATATAACTGGTAACGGGGGCGCTTGGCCTCACGGGCATAATTTCTTTTGGCGTTCCGCGTTTCCCCGCCCACATAAGGGCCCCCAAAGATGGTATCCACCTCGTGGATAGGAGCCTCATCTTGAGTTTGTCGATTTCTTCGGTGTCTGTGCCTTTCCCTGGGCCTTTCTGCTTCATGCTCCCTTCATCGTGGAGAGACATCTCTTTGACGTGGAGTGGCCTCCTCACGCCCAGGTCGATTATCGTATCTTGGTGGGGGCATGTTCGCCTGGGGCGAATCATTTTTGTCCCTAGGGGGTTCTTGTCGGGAGCGGTAAACATAGTCTTGGCAATCTGCTGTGTCATGTTCATAGGACCGGTGGTATACACAGTATCCAGGTGGGTTATGATTTGACCTATTTCTAGGCCCTGAACCTCAGCCTCGGCCTCTACCTCTATGGGGTCATTGCGGAGTTCCCATCTGCTGGGTGTCGATGACTGGGTTGATATCCTTATATGCCAATGTAGGGACGACGTTAAGAGTGGTGGTGGCTAGTGCTTGCCCAGAACTCTCATTACCAGCTTGGTTTATTTGATAGTCCATTAAGTGGGAGATCGCCCTCTAGCGTGCTGCCTTTGAGGAGGTAGGACGCCTCTATTCGCCCTGTTCCTATACTCAATCAATTCTTCATTGATGATTTCCCGTCTCATTATCTTGAGTAGGGCATCATAGGTGGTGGGATCTTGATTTTGCACGTCCATCCAGAACAGGGTGTTCATGTTCAGACCTCCTCTCAATGCAGATAATGCCTCATGGTTGGTGACTTGCACATAATATATCATCTCATAGGTGAAACGTGATAGGAAGCTCTTTAGAGACTCTCTATGTGCCTGTCTCATGCCTTAGAAATGTTGGATGGGAGCCTCTCCTTCTTTGCTCACAGCAAACCTCTTCAAGAAGGTTGTCTTGAACTCGGGCCATCTTCTTATGCTCCTAGGTGGCAACCTACTATACCAAATTTCAGCTGCTTCACTAAATGTTAAGTGGAAAGCTCTGCATTTCACAGTTGGGGTGGCGCCCCTTAGGCTCATATGAGTTTTGTAAGCATTCAGGTGCTTCTCTGGGTCGCCTCTTCCGTCATACTTTGGTATCTTTAGCATAACGTAGTGGTTCGGGACCTGGGCGCTCCTTAGTTCCCTTGAGAATGGCAAGTTTTCATCATCATCGTCTAAGTCACAGGAACTCTGCTGCTCATCAGAATCGTTTTCTTCAGCCTCGTACCTCGGTTGTTGGTGAGAGGTTCTAGAATGATTCCTAGACTTTTCCTCCCTCCTTTGGTGCCTATTTTTAGGTGGAGTAACTCGGGGGGCATTTTCATATCTTTCCTCTGGTTTTTGAGGCATTGGAGGGGGAAGCGGTAGCCTTGTCCAAGGCTCGTGATGTTGTTGTTGTCTTAACCTCGGTTCAGCGAGGCTGATTCTATCAAATACACTGCTTGACCTCCTATGTCTTTGTTCTTGCTCATACGGAGGTGGGAAGTTGTCATGGTGAAAAGGGGCCTCGGTGGGTCGGCCAGAAGCGTAGTTGGATGAAACATCAACTTCTACTTCCCTTTCAAATGGGCTTACACCTCAGCTATAGTCCCGCGAGGTAGCCCTATGACTTTGAACTTCATCTTCTTGCTGGTATTGTCCTTAGGAGGCGTATGGAGGAATAGGGAAGCCTCCCTGGCCCTGCATTTGGGCCATAAGTTCCTTCATAGTCATGTTTTGGCTAGCAATGTCCCTCATATTAGCTGCTATGGCGGCCATTTCTCTTTACAGCCGGGTTGTTGCACGCATTCCACGTCTTCGGTGGTTATGATGGGGTCTATGCCGAGCCGATGGGGCTGCTGCTTGACGGGGTACATTAGCATTTTCTCTTACCTTTCTGGGACGTGTATCTTCATTTGAACTCATTTTCCTTGTGTCTTACCCTTCAGACGCTAAGTCGTGGGTCTTCTTCTTATTCTTTTTCAAGAACAAATCCTTTTTCAAGGGAGATGCTCAAATGTTCCTCTTTAACAAGCTTTCACCACAAGGTTGTTCGTGGTTATGGTATGGTTTTCCACAGATGGCACCAATCTGTTGACCCCAATAAATGTTGCCAACAGATACCGGACCCACCCGCGCACACGTGAAAGAAAGTCCAACACACTAGGACACGTGGATTATCTAAAAAGGATAGATCAAGGGTGTGGGAGTAGCTTAACGATGCGGGACAAGAACGTTCGGAATCCGACAAGATGTTCGCAGATCGATTGTACAATAATTACCCATCGATATTTGTAAATGTGTATCTGAATATGTATGAACTCGTTTGTGTTGCAAGGTAATAGGAGAGAGAGAGTTGAGTAAATTATGGTTTCTTGTATTGATTCTTGCATTAGCCTTTGTATGGGGTATATGAGGAAGTCTTTATAGTGTCACAAGTTAGATCGTGACCGCCGGTTTGATATACACATGGCCTCATCCGGTTGAGTTACATGTTAAATTGTAGGCATCAGCCACATCTAGTCTGTTATACATTTATTGGTTGGCAGAGCCGCCTCTACTAGTGATAAGACTAACAAATACACTCATGACAAACGTCCTATCAATCATTCAAGTAAGATCTTTGTGCAGAAGATCTCTTGGGAGAGGTGTTTATGGAAGATGTTGCTTTGTGCTTCAGATGCTGCCACCTCAGCTAAAGAGCTTCGGCAAATAGGGCCTCGCCACCTTCTAAAGGGGCCTCGGCGTATGAGTTTCGGAAGCTCCTTATGAGGCCATGATAAGTGGGCCTCGGTGTATATGGCATAGGCATCTGTGGATCTCGGTTTGTGGACCTCGGCTATGCAAATCACCTCGAATTGAGTGCCACGTGATTCGGTATGAGTTGACTGTGGGCCCCGATAGGTTACCCAAGTGTGCGAACACGTAACAAAATGTTTAATTTGGGTAGCGATATAAATATATACATGATTTGAATCATTAAAAAAATATATTTTTTCTCAATCTTGATACAAGTAAAATTCTAGAACTATGGACAGAGTTTTATGAAAGAAACATGAAACTAGGGTTGGGCAAATCTCCCGAACCGAACCCGAACCAAACTCGACGGTTCTTGTCAAATTAAATACCCGAACGGGTATCTGAATTGAAAATCGATGGGTACGGTTCGGTTCTCGGTTCTAGACCAAAAACTGAAGAACCGAATAAAAATCGAATCTTTTTAATTTTTTTTATATTGAGTAAATCAAATTATTTTAATTTTAATTTTTTCTAAACAAATTAATAAATTAACAATTTCTAAATCCAAATTTTTGGCCCAATAATTTGTTTCATTTCTAATTTTTTAATTTTTGTCCCAATTACCCATGTTATTGTTTCATTTCTTAGCCCAACAAGATTCAATCCACTAAATAACCCTAAACGCCTACACTAAAGTGCATAACGTTGTCTCGACTCTCATACTCACTCTCGCAACCTCGCTAATATTCCAAAACTTATACAATCGTCGGCTAACACTTTGACCGTAGTGATCATTTGAACAAGATAATTTACTAGTCTCTAACATTCCAAAATCATATTGAATGTATCATTAGTTGTATTTATATAATGTTGTTATAAATGTTAAAAATTTTAATTATAGTACAAAATCGAACCGAACCGAACCGAACTGAACAGAACGGAACCGAACCTGATTAGTTCCATAATTATATTTGGACCCGACGGTTCCATTTATTAGATATCCGAAAATTTTGATTCGGTTGATACCCGAAATTTTGGTTCGGTTCGACCCGCGTCCACCCCTACATGAAACTGTGTCAGTATCGTGGAATCGATTTGGTCTTTATTGGGGGCCGAAGTCGAGATTTTGAGTGCCGTGTGGAATTTTTTTCAATACTACCATTTTTTAATTTAATTAAGAAATATATTTAATAATGATGATGATGATGATGGGTAGGCTAATGGGCTAATTTTTTGAAAGAAGGAAAGGAAAATGAGATGGTCTAGTTTATTATTATTATTATTATTATTACTATACAAATAGAAACTTTTTCTAGAAGAATCCATTATTGTAAAAAATGAAAATAATTAATTTTTGTTTCTCAATAATATGCCTAATTAAAAAATGATAAATATAATAATTACAATTCTTCGTTTCCTTAAATATTATTCCCTAAAAAAAAAAAAATCTTTATGTATAACTTATATTTGTGATACATATATCCCTATAATATGTGATCATGTGCGATCGTACAATCAGTGCACCTCCTAATTATATTCTCAGTATAATTTGTGTAGTGATAAATATTTACATAGTCTGAATCATTAAAAAAATTTATTTTCTCAATCTTGATTCAAGTGAAATTCTAGAACCATGAGACATAGTTGTATGAAAGAAACTTGAATCCGTGTCGGTATCTTGGATTCGATTTCAAACAACTTAGTCTATATTGGGGGTGATCTCGAGATTTTGAGTGCACTGTGGAATTTTTTTTTTTGAAATACTACAATTTTTTTTTTTTAAATTTAACTAAGAAACACATATAATAATGATGATGGGTAAGTGAATGTGCTAATTTTTTGAAAGAACAAATAGAAAATGAAGTGGTCTAGTTTTCTTTTTTCATTTTTTCCAAATAGAAACGTTTTCAAGAAGAATTCATTAATTGCAAAAAAATGGATATAGTTAATTTTTGTTTCTCAAAAATATGACTAATTTAAAAATGATTGATATAATAATTATAATTCTTTGTGCCTTGTTTCCTTAAATATTATTCCCTAAATAAAAAAAATCATTATATATAGCTTATATTTGTGATACATATATCCCTATAAAAGGTAACCATGTGCGATTGTACGATCTGTATACTTTTCGAGCCGGCTATTGTTTAGATATATTTATAGAGAATTTCTTTATAATTCTTACAATTACAAATTAAGGATTTAAAGATTCAAAGTGAACAGATGCAGATCTTCGGGACATGAAATATATAGAAAAAATAGAAGATTTATTCAGAACTTGGACTAACCGCATTAAGAAGATCAACACAAGCGCGGCTAGCCCTTCCTCCACTGTTACATCCCTGCATTTAAGTATGATAAAAAAATTCCAAATTTTACTACGCCACAGCATATGTAAATTAGTTAATTAGTTAGTAATTATCATACAATTAATCCAATTTTCTGATAGAAATTATATTTACCACAATCAGAGAATCCTCGTGTTGGTACACTGTTGAAACCTGGGACAAAAACTCTTCATTTTTCACCCTCCCTGCAATTCACCGGCTGTAAAATATTATTATTTATCGAAATGAAATGTTTCTTGCAAAGATTTTCTTAAATACAACCATTCAATCATGCAAAATACTGTATGTCCTTTTATTAAATTAGACATATAGTTGATAAGAAATTTGACAAGTCCTTAGAAAACACGATCCCAAACTGATACTTGACATGTACCCTCTCTTCCAAATCCATCACAAAGGAAATGAAATCAAGATTTGCTTAATCCAATATCAAACTCTTCCAAATCCGTCACAAAGAAAATGAAATCAAGATTTGCTTAATCCAATATCAAACGGGAACTATGAGCAAATAATTTGAAATAATTTTTATAATTATTCACTAGCTTATGCTAAGTCAAACGATCTAAAACGGAACCTTTTTCCATTCGAAAGAATTTTAATAATTATTCACTAGCTTATGCTATATATGACCTGAAAGGTGGTGAAAAAATTGATGGAAATATCTACCTTCTTCTGTGAGGAACATGTAAGGAACATTCACTGCATTGTCAATGTGACTCTTGTTGAACTCATCACTTGTTCTGATCATTAAAAAAAGTGATTTCGATAAGAAAATTAAGTAAATTTATGATTACTTACCGCTTTATGTCTCTAGGTTGCATCTTGAAATATTACTTATGTAACAGCTCAGTGACCGATCGGAGAATAGAATTTGCGATCTATCAATTACGAAAAGTCTCTTACCTTACATCTAAATAGCGGTGACCAGAACCAAGAAGTTCTTTGGCGGTCTCTACATCAACATTAACGACATCTTCAGTGCTGAAAAATAAAAATGAAAATGAATTTTAAAATAAAAAATATACTATGTATATTATAAGCAAAAATATAATTACTTAACAACAAAATTAAAAAAATTACCTCTGTGTTGAATCCATGTAATTCTAATTTCTAGCCCTGCAAGGAGTTTGTCTTTCTTCTTCCAGAGGATCGATACATTAATTGTCTAATTGTATAATTTATAAACCTGTTGTTCAGTTGACTTTAGCCAGAGTTGACTTTTGTTATTATTATTATTATTTTGGGCTGCAACTAGAACTAAATAAAATAACGAAAATTCCAGTGTTGTTTCAATTATGGTGCTCGTAGCAACATTGCATTTATAAAAGAGCAAATTGGTCCAGATATTTCAATTTGTTGCACCATTAATTAGTCATGATTGCAAATTTCTAACAAAAGAATATGTTGAAGGTCAACCGCCAGAAGAGCCACTGACAAGCCGGTACCCGACCCTCACATGGGGTTGGGCCCACAATTTTTTTGTAATATTTTTTTTTTTGCACGAGGCCCAAGACACTAGTGATGGCAACGGGGCGGGTTCGGACCCCACACCCCGAAGGCAAGCCAAGGCAAGGCGGGCCGGGCTGGGCGTGGGGCGGGATAATTTTCTTGCCCCGTTTATTATTTTTTTTTTTTAATTCCGAGTTCAATAAAATATAAATAACATTAAAGTTAAACTTTTAATAAAGAATGCCCTTACTTTATGTAAATTTAAGTTTTCGTTTTGGGATAAAATTATTTATAGTGTAAAATGATTTTTAGAGAATATGTGGATAAAAAGTATAAAAAAATTAAAGGTCTATATGTAAATTATGTTATTAAAAAAATTGTGATAGAAAATAAGTTTAAATAAAAAGCAATTTTGAAATATGTTGCATAGATGAACTCTAAATATGTTATAATAGTTATAATTAAGTATGTAAACAAATAATTAACAAACAATCAGCTAATTAGTAACAAAGTTATGATAAATTAAGGGTTGGATGAACAAATAATTAGAAATTTGTTCTGTCATGAAAGTATTTTTATTTGTTTCGAAAATATAAATATGTTTCAAATATACGAAAAATTTATTTTTCATATTTATTGATACAAAAGATGCTTGATCTTCATATTTCCACGTAAAATTCTCCAATGGAAGCGAACCAAGATTTTCTACCTTCATATTTCCACATTAATTTTAAAAAAAAAATCACGGGTCGAGTTTTTTTGCCCCATTCGGGACGGAGCGATACCGGGACGAGGTAAATTGCCATCACTACAAGGCACAGTGAGGGATCGTGCACCGTTCGGTCACCAACACCCCGACCTTCTGGATTTTTCCTATTGAAGGTAGCATGTTCAAGGTGTACGGACTTCACTAAGAAATTAATAAATAAATTGGTCATTCCAAATACTCCTATCCCTCGGTCACTTACGGTGCAATAAAATTGAAATGTCAGGACCAAGGTATTTTCTTTTTAAAGGCTGGCGACCAAATTTATTAAGGGCTATAGTTCAGGATCAGCATAACAATTTTCCAGAAAATAATATATTTACATTACAAATTCAACCCTCCATTGGGTCAATGCTAGGTGTATTATTTAATTTTTCTTCATGATTATGGCAATTTGTTCTCAAAGTTTAAATAATTATTTGCTTCAACGAAAGCAATGATATCATTTCAATTATTATTATTATGATTATTATTTTTGTTGTTGTTTTGTTTTGTTTTGTTTTGTCCCGAGAAAAGAATGATGAATTTGTATATATTTGTTATTACATTAAAATTGAGTATTTTCGAAACCGTGTATGCACATGCATATTTGGCCCTTTTTATGGAAAAAGCTCTTTTACCACAAATTTTTTTACCTATTTGGTTGACACTCATTCACAAGCGTGAGCCCACTTTAATAAAAAACGCAAAAAAAAAAAAAAAAAAAAAAAAAGACTTGGGACCTGACTGCTATTGTGATTATCGGTCAAGGAGGGACACCCTCCCTGTTAGAGTAACATGGTTGTTTTTTTATTTTTATTATTTTCAAAATATATCTTTCCTTTCTTTTTTTTCAATTATACATTTTTTTCAATAAAATAATATTACATGCAAATTTAAAGCTTGTTTTATTTTTTAACAACCCATTTTTATCAATCTACTATTTCAAAATGTATTTTTAACCAAAAATGGGGTTCAAATTGGCTTGATATGCATGCAAAAGTCAACACTATTTTCGTAAAAAATAACTTTAAACTTAGGGATAATTGCAGCAGTAGGTCCCAAATCTTCTCTGTTTTTCGCAAACTTTACTTCAATCTTCACTTTGTGTCATTCACAATCCTAAAATTTTCATTTTATTGCAATAAAAGAACAAATGGAGATTGCTTTGACCCAAAAAATGAACTTTGATCAAATATAAAAATGCGAAATGAAAATTTTACAACTGCTAATTGACCCAAAAAATTAGAGAGATGCTATGTATACACCTCATGATAGGCACAATACATTACACCCCTCTCACATGAAGAAGGGTCCACGAATATTTTATTGTGTGTGGGCCCCCTTCACGTGAGGGGGTGTAATGCTATGTAAACACTATTATGTATACATAGTATTTTCCAAAAATTAACTTTGATCAAATATAAAAAATGTGAAATAATAACTTTACAAGTTTAGCATAAAATAATTTTATAAACTCAATTAAAAAAAGAAAGAGAAAATAGTGACGATTCATTTTCCACACCAACCCAATCCAACCCAACCCAAATCAACCCTCCGGCCACCGTCACTGGTCGCAATCGCCACCATCGACCTTTCCCACCCATTTAATCTTCTTCCCCAACCCTATCTCCTTTCCAATCCCCCACCTCCATCTCAAAAAAAATCCGCAAAATGTGCAGTAAATAAATCACTCGTTAAAGGTTCAAGATACGTAATAATGGATTGTGAATCAAAACCTATATAAATTTCAAGTTTTCGCTATAGACCATTTTAATATGTTGTAGGGGTGAAATAGAGAGTTGGTCGCATAACCAAAAATCTATAGGTGAGAAATATTAGATTCATGACCAAATGCCAGTTGCAATGGTGAATATTGATAATATGCAGTTGGTCTAATACGAACCAATGATGCAACATGTAGTATGGCATGATCCCAAATAGAAGTTGAAAGTTTTGTTTTCATAAGTAATGGTCTAGTAATAAGTTGTAAATGTTTAATAAACGACTCCGTTAAACAATTTTGTGTATGGACATGTGCAACCGAATGTTTAATTACAATCACAATTGACATACAATAATCATCGATTGTTTGTGATCTAAATTCACTAGTATTGTCAAAATGAATAGTCTTGATTGAGTAATCAAAGAATTGCACTTGTAATTTTATGATTTGAGCAAGTACTCAAGCGAATGCTACACTTCTAATTGAAAGTAGGCAATCATGTGATCATCTAGTAGAAGAATCAATTAATACTATAAAATAACGAAATGGTTCACATGGTAGATGTATTGGCTCACATATATTCCCATAAATTATTTTCAAAAAAGTTGAATATTCAATATTGACCTTTGTAGTTGAAAATCTAATGACTAACTTGCCATGCAAACAAGCTGTACATGTATAATCATTAGGTAAAAAAAATCTTCTAATTCGTTAAAGAATGTCCATGTGAGTTGTTTGTTATTTGAAGCATAATTATAGCTTATGGATATTCAAGTCTATCATGTCAAAGTATGAGACTCTTTGGGTCAACAAATTTCTAGTTCGTAACATTATTTGATTCAACCATTTTTATAAATATATAATACATGTCAAATGGGAGTAATGGTGTTTTACTTTTATCTTCTTCTCGCTAGATAAAAAAGATGTTATGCAATGCCATTTGACATTATTTCTTGCATTGTCTTAATGGGATATCCATTGCTGCGAATATTTTTAAAACAAAAGAAATTTGTTAGAATAAAGTGTATCGTCAATATAGAATTTGTATTATTTGGTAAAATAATACAAGCTCTTTCAGAACCTTCAACGATATTCGATGCAACTGATATTATATTAATATTATTTTCTGTTAATATTAAGTCCAAAATTTTTTCTCTTTAAGAATATTATGTGTAATTGCACTGTTAATTAAGCAGGTATTTTAACAATCCATCATGAATCTATAAATATAACAAAATAAATATATTTAAAAAATCTTGAATTTAAATTTAAATTTAAAAATGATAACCATAATTCAATGCTGCAAAAGTAACAATGCCTAATAAAACTTCAAATTTGTTTTTTGGCGAAAAGTAAAAACATATTTCAAATTAAATGTCTAAAATAAAGGGAAATAATAGAAACACAAATAAACTAATCTATATCTTCTGTCACGCCACCCAATCAAATTGTCAATATTTTCATTTAGATCAATAAAAAATTGAAGACATTCAAATGAGTCATATCAATTACACGATCATAATCAATAAAATTTATCATGCTCAATGTCCATTCATTTCACATCTTATGAACCAATGTCCTATATTTTATAGGGTTCAAAATAAGACAGACAATTGAAATAAAATAGATAATTATCAATAATTATTTCATTATTTTACAGCAGAAAAGAATTTTTTTTTGTTATAAAAATTCCAAATAAAAAGGGCTAAATTTGGCAGCTGTTTTGTAAGTGATCTGACTTGACATATCTACTTAATGGCCCACGTCCCACGATCACTGTATAATAAATTATTTCCAAAATTAAGTGTTGTCAAACAGACGCTAGGTGGCAATTGGGATGAATTTTCTGTGTTTTTTCGTACGTTTAACATTTAAATATAAAATTTTAAATATCACATCAACTCTAATAAAAAGCTTGCAAGTTGGATCAACCCAAAGCCAAAGTGACGACTCAATATCGATTTTCCAACAAACGAGGATGATAATAAGCAGGGGCGGATCCAGCCGTTTTGGGTTGTGGGGTCAAAAGTTTAATACATCGTATCTTTTGCTTTGGTCGATCATTTTGTACACCATTAAGAAGGGAAAAACTAGGCCATGAATGCTTAGAAATGATATTAAGAATGCAATATTTTCGTTTTTCATTTGGTATGTATTAAAGTGGGTCGAAAACGAGTTAAAACAACTATTTTTTGAATATAAAAAAAAAAAAAAAAAAAAAAACCCAAAATTTTGTGGGGTCATCTGACCCCACATGACCCCATGTGGGTCCGCCCCTGATAATAAGTACAACTCCATCCTCGCAATGCCCCTCTCCTTCCTCAATTCAAGTTATCAAGGCGGGGGGAGGGATTTTGTTCTCAGCAAGGATTAAGAACATAATTTCATCCCGACTAAGTTATTTATATAAATAATTTTTTCAATTTTTTACATACTTATATATAAATAATAAAAAATAAAAATAAAAATTTAAATAATCTAAGGGGAGATTGGAATTTGCTTTCCGGATCATTAATTATAGTTTGGGTGATTTATTTTAATGGTAAAGTTGACAAATTTGAGGCTTCCAAATGAGGTAAATGTTGTGGCCTATATGAAGGTGTTTGTGATGGGTTTAGGCTATTCAAGAATGTCGTTAAGTAAATCGAGTAAAGTAAGAAAAATCAATACGGAATGGATTGGTTTTTTGAACGGTGAGGTGACGATTGGAAACATCTATCAGCCGAAGTAGTTAGGCACTAACAGCTGTGGGTAAATAGAGTTATTTTCCAGAAAATAAGTATTTAACTATTATATATCAGTTCGTAAAATCTACATAAATTGTTTATCAGCCGAGGTAGCATGCCGGAAGAGTGTGAATGCACCCTCTGAAAGGTTTAAGAAAATCATACTTTGGCCTTTGTAAGAATGCATTCAGTTGTGCATGTATTCAAGGCAAAAAAAAATAAAAAAAATACATGATAAATAAATGAAAACCAGCAAATATGGTTATTACAACAAAACATATTATGTAGATGTTGAAAAGTTTATTGTTACAAGATCCTAATCCCTAGTTAAATTGCAGAATGCTACAGAAAATGTAATGATACAAAACCGATTCCTCGGTTATGACAGTAAAGAATGAAAATGAGAAACCAGTAAATTTAAGCAATAGTTGTGTCACCCTTCCTCAGCTACAAATCCTTTCCCAAACCTTAAATTTCGATTGGTATCACAGCCCAACATCAATCATGGGTGAGAATCTGTGCCAAGTTTTGTTATACCATTGCTAGATCATCCCAAGTAATTTAAGTCGAACCTTTTACTTTCAATCATTCTTGTCCATAAGCAAGTCTACAACGTTGAAACCTGCCAATATGCTAATCGACTGTCACTGTTTAGTAGCAGCTTTTATTGCCATTTACGGCCTGGAGGATCGATCCTTAACATCATTTCCACTTTCATTCTTAAAATCCGGGTAATTTCCGTAGTAAGAAGATCTGGGAACGATGTACTGAGTAGGCACTGCGTGATTTATAACCATGTTATGCTGTTCATTGCCCTCCACTGCAGAATTGTTGTAGTGTAACACAGAACTAATGACCTTCCCATGCCTTGCAGCAGCACCTCCTGCTGTGAAAGCAAAAGGAAATAAATACCATAGAGTGGGAACTCAACACGCAAAAATTAGAAAATAATACATCAGTCACTACCTTTAGTTCACCTCATTTATTATCTGTGCCATGTACTTATTATCTTGGAGATATCACAAAACTGCACCTTATCTATACTAAATAAGCTCATTAAATAATATAAGAGAAACTGCAAATAACAGACAAAAATTGCTAACGATCTAGGAAAGCATGACTCAAAGCTTGAGGTCATCAAATTCTCCTGGTAACAACAATGGTGACAGTCACAAGGCGAGCGCTCATCAAAATCCGGTTGACATGGAAAAAGAAAACTAAGAAGAGTAACAAAGAACATCTAATGCAACAGACCACATAGTGACTCTTGTTTGTGAAAAGAACTTGTACTCTCAAACTACAGTATAATTTGAAGTTTGAATTCAAAAGCTTCTATAGACTTTTCCAAAGCGTTCTACGCTTGTACATTATTATAGAAATTCCACTAAAAAAGTAGCTACAGAAAAGTAGATCAGATTCTTTCATCCATGAACTTCTTTGAAATATATTTTATGCAGGCAAACACAACAAAGAGATCCACAATGGAGGGAAGAGTGGAGGTGGTGGGAAGAGAGAAAGAGGGGGGACAACTTTTAAGCAAGTGCCATCAACACTGACAAGAAACAGAACATGATTTTTGAGAAGTATATAATGCAAAATAACAATCACCAAAATCAGGGTGATAGGTAAACAAATAGATCCATCACACACAATGCGGATGTTGATTATAATTATAGTAAAGATTTCATACCTTGGATGATTGGAAGAACTTGTAGAGGAAATATTTTCCTCTGAAGTATAGAAGCCTGGTCCACTCGTGGATTCTCAACTTCTTTAATGGTGCACTTAGAACAATCACTAGTGACATCAGCCAATTTCTTGGTCGAGTGATCTGAATATATTACACAAGGCCTGCATCCACACAAGTTTCGATGACCAGGATAAAAAATTTACAAACTTTCCGTTTGACAACTTAGGAGGCCAAATTTTGATAGTAATCATAGAATTATACGAAAACACTCATTGCAGTTTACCTGGGTAATGATGATGAGTGTTGCCTTTCAGGTGGAGCAACAGCTCCATTTCCATAATGTTCTTCAAGATATGCAAATTGCTTCTTAAATTTATCAACAGCACTGCAAAGAAAGATAATATAGAAACATTGAGATATGGTGTTAAGAGGCAAGATAGAATGAACTTGATGCTGTAAGACTCTAACCTGAAGAGACAAGAAATTAGTAGCATTGCTACTGATCACAATTACTATCTTCTGGAAGGGTACAGAAACTTAAAATGGAAAAGAAAGACAATATGAAAGTAGAGAAGAAAAATGTGACGTACAAAAACAGAAGTTTCTTAAGGTGTTGTCCTTTAACTGCTGATAACATTTGAAGCAAAAAAATACGCCATCAACATAAACCCATATACACTACTTAGAAATTCCTGATACCTCAATCAGGAATTTTGTAAACCGAATATCATATTACTTAATTAATAAATCTCTGAAGTTTCCAAAAGAAAATGCTATAGCTCTACCTAAAATAAATGTTAGTTGATACCAGACAATTAAGTGGCAGAACCATAGCTATACCTCTACCTAAAATAAATGTGAGTTAATACCAGACAATTAAGTGGCAGAACCATAGTACTTCAGGTTATAAATTCAACAATACTATCTAATAAAATCAAGTTAGGATTGAATTTTTTTTTCCTTTAATAACCTCCTGATGGTACACACATGCATAAAAACACAAGCAAGAACACAATATTTACAAGCACCTGAGAAATAGGACAAGTCCCCAAAAGAAACCTTCCATATAATTGAATTATCTAGAATCTTGCTATTGTAATGATTCTTTAGATGTTCCAAAAATGACGAAGTTTGATTAAAGGAAAAGAGAACATATAATACATTAACGAAGGATAAATAATATGAGTCAACACATCTAATTGAATTTAAATCCTCTATTGATAAGCATGAGGTTCGGTGTGATATTAAGCAGGCACAAATTCATAGTCATGTAGTCCATGACAAAGAATACATTACCAAATTTTGAAACTAATCAATTTTACCAATAATTGCATGTGATAAATAGTAAGATGTGAAGATCTTCAAATCAAAGGATATTGTCTCAGATGCACGTAGAAGAATGTTATATATATTAGTAGAAGTCCTAATGGAAATACCTAGGATACATGAAGCCTGTACGTTCAGCTCCATCTAAATGTTCTTTCAACATCTTTGGATGATATTCAAGGATCTCTCGATATATTAACTCTCTTACATCCACCTTTGTTATCCTTCGTCTTTCAAATTCAAATTCCAGTTTTGTAAATGGATCAGCAGAAGGTTCCCTCTCAACTTTTGCCAAGTTCCTAAAATACGGATCTGCCAGAGCCTGACAGCTTGCAACCAGCTTCTTTTAGAAAAAGGACATACACCTGACGTGATAATGCTAAAATTAACAAATATTTTACCTCTTCTGCAGAGGGCCGATCCTTAGGATCAAAAGCCAGCATCCTTTCCAATAAGCAAAGAGCAAGCGGGTCAGCATGTGGAAATTTTTGGGAGAAAGGAATATTCTTCTTCTTTCGCATGCTACTCAAGTATCTCCGGGCTTTTTCATTTTTTATCTGTCAGACGATACAGCTTCAGCAGAAGAACGCTAACAAGAAACCGAAGTTCTAAATCCCAACACTGCAAGAGGGCTATCATGACCACATACCCTTGCAATTATTTCATGAGGCGGTGTCCCCAACAGATTAGTCATGAGGTCTAATTGGTGGACTACATTTTTGCCGGGAAAAAGAGGCTTCCCAGTCAAAATTTCCGCAAATATGCAACCAATGCTCCATATGTCAATTGCAGGTGTATACTGTATTGAGATTGCAAATAAATATATATTAGAATGAAATCCCTTCTCATCACAAAGTATGGTTAGGTCATTTTATCTGTATATAAATAAGCAAGAAAAATTTGCACCTTAGAGAAAAAAGATCCACACAATTCAGGAGCTCTATACCATCTTGTTGCAACATAATCCTGTAAGAAGTGAATTAGAGATATGAAATATATCCCTTGTTCTTCTAAGTTCATATGGAGCTTCAAGTGCAAAATAAAGTTGTACGAAATTGAAACAATGAATGAAAGAAGTAAGAATAAAAACATACTGTCCAAAAGATTGTGGAAGGAGTGTCATGAAAGGCCACTCTTGCGAGGCCAAAATCACATATCTTTAGCTTGCAGTCAGCATTTGCTAAGATATTTTTGGGCTTAAGATCTCGATGAAAAACATTTGCTGCATGAAATAAAAGTATTTCTCAGAGCATATAACCTCGTTAAAGTCAACATTCACAAAAAACTTAAAATAATTGTATGTCTGTATAATTCCATTCATGAAAAAATCTGCAATCAAGTCAAGAAAGAGGTTGTTGAGCTACAAAACTGTAGCAATCATAGACCTGTGTGTATATACTTCAAGCCTCGAAGAAGTTGATAAAGAAAGAACTGATAATGTTCTGGAGTCAAATCATCATTTGCTTTAATGACCTGGTGAAGATCTGATTCCATTAGTTCAAAAACTACATATATGTCCTTGAATTCCTTTCTGGAAGGAGGCAACAAAATATGCTTGATTTCTACGATATCTGGATGACGAAGAAGCCCAAGAAGTTTAATCTCACGAAGTATACGTGTAGCATCAGAGACATGTTCAAAGATATCATTTATCTTTTTAATTGCAACCTTTTCACCAAGATGCATGTCAAATGCAGAGCAGACAACTCCATAGCTACCTTTACCAATCACTTCATCAATTCTATACCTGCTACCTTCACCATATTCTGTCAAGAAATCTACTTCCATAGATGACTGCAACATCACAAATAAATAACATTTCATCAAAATATCGCCTCATATCAAGTTCAGAAAAATGTTTGAGCAACTTAATTTCAAAGATCTGGAAACTGAATTAAAAGAAAATATTCTTAACTCAAACCAAGTATATGTTGACATGATAGCTGTTGAAGTGAACACAAAGTAAAATGCATTTTTTCTAACCCCTTTTTATGCAATAAGACTGTACAAAATTATAGCATGCACGCCTCACTTTTCTATCACTTGAGACACAATCAATTCCTAGCACAAACCTCTTGCTGCACGACTCTGCTCTCTTAATCACTTTCGCTCCCTCCACTCAAACACTCAATTCCATTCATGCAATCCCATAATACATGCACAATCTCCTCTCTATAGTACTGATAAGTTGGTTGAATTGCACTATCCATAAATCTAGATTTATCTATAAGTGGCAGTGGGCTGCAAGCTAGGAATCTCCCAAAATCTATCGACAAGTTGCATGAAACAATCTCGATAATTATAAAACATATAGCAGGTGATAAAGAGATTAATGGAAGGCTATAGAAACTTCATTAATCATCAAAGTCAGTGGTGATTCTTCAATAACATTGTAGCTTAATATTTTATTGATAAGAAAGGCAAAAGGAGGAAGAAATAAGATAACGGCTCAACTATATCCAGAACAATTAAATGACAAAAATATCACAACTAAAGGATGATCTTCACTCACACGGAAATATAGCAAATAAAGATTAAATTTTAACTTTGCCAATCATCGCAATCTACAATAACATTAATTATTCCATAATATTGTTAAAAACATTTATGTTAAGAATGTCATAAAGAAAAGATGTGACGAAAAAAACCTAGAAATAAGAAACTACAACCAAAAGTACCTCACAAAACTATAAACAATAAATAATGTAATAATTATTAAATACGAAATAAGTTTCCTAAATCCTTTAGAAATTGAATTCAATCCAAATATCAGAAATTATAAATGTAATCTTCACACACACACACACACACACACAAACGGATTCTAGCGATGCAGGAAATACAAACCTATAGAACTCAAAATATTAAATTCTATCCCACATATTATTACTTCAATACAAGAATCAAGCAACCAAACACCAATTAGATTTTGCAAAAATATAATTTATAGTTAAAAAAGAAAGGTGTGTACCTTTACTCTCCGATCAAACTGCATAGTTTAGCCACAAAACATCTAAAAAACGAATAAATAAATTCACTCAGCTCACATCAGAACTACGAAATATTAGGCTTTTCAGCCAGAGACTCAACACTTACATGGATGATAAGAGAAAATAGAAAATTTTCTGCGCACAACGAGTGGATGGATTAAACAAAATCCACGGACTACTTTTGAGTGACAGCCCCAAATTTGATGCCAACAGCGTGAAAAAAGAGAGTCGTTCAAGGGTTGATCTCTGTCAGTATGACATCCAAAGATTACCATGATTTAAAGACATGATTTTTATGGGGATAAAGATTTAAAAAGTGGCTTTTAGCTTTAAAACTTTTTTTTGTTGAATACGGATGTGAATCATATGAATCATACCTTTAGCCCCTTTTGCCGCAAGATAAATTTCATTACATTATATTTCATTTTTTTTTCTATTTTTAATTACAAAATTATTTATAAAATAATATTACACGTAAATCGAAAATTATTCTTCCTTTTTCAACAACTCATTTTTCATAAAAATACAATTCCACCAATTTTCATTTTTCGAAAATAAGGATCAAACAAGGACTTATTGAAAATGATTACTTCCTCAACTTTAAGGCTTAATTCCCTTTCGACAAACCCCTGGTTGTCCAATAGGGTATGTGACGCCCCCTCCTCCCTCGGACAACCAGGTGGTTGTCAACCAAGAATGGTCCATATAGAATTATTGAAAATTTTTCGTAGATTTTTAAAGACTTTTATTTTAAAATATTTATAAACTTTTGTAAAATTTAGAAGACTATTTAAGGACTTTCATTTGAAGTAAAATTCACGTGGATCCAATTTAGTTAAATTTAATTATAAATTTTTAATATAAAATTTTATAATTTAATAAAAAATAAATATTTTTCACGAAAAAAGAAAAAAAAGTTACAAGAATCTAATTTAATTTTTTCATAGAAAATAAAGATAAACAATAAGAGGGAAAAATAAAAATAAAAATAAATATAATCAATAGAAAATTAAATTTTAATTATATCTCTAATGTTCGTAAAAGGAAAAATAAAATAAAAAATTTGATTTTTTTTTTTTTTTTTTTTGGTGAAAGTCTCACAAAATCTAGTGATTAATGAAAGACAAAATTTGAAATTTAATATGAGTACTTTCTACTTAAAAATTAGTACTCCAAAAATTTTAATAAAAATTTCTAAAAGTCATTAAAATTTGAATGCCTCAATACTTACAGAAACCCCCCAATAGGAAACATACCCCCCCCCCTTGGACAATCGGGGTTTAAGCCATTTTATATAAATCTATGAAAAAAATCACGAAATCCACATAAGTTACTAGTTAAAAAAAGTCCATAAAAGTCAAAGTCTTCAAAAGTTTCAACCGAATACACCCTTCCCTAAAATACTTATTTTTTCGAATGGATTTTAAAGGGATAATTTCGTCATTAGTCACTGAATTATAACATATTTCAAACTCGTCTCCATTATTTAACCGATAAATAATATGTCAACAAGTAATAACTGTAATACGATGACATGACATTTTTTATTGATCATTGTGCTAAAATAAACATTCCATGTGTAACTGTTTAGTTTGCTAAACTTGTTTTATTTAGTCTGTCTCCTATTTATGATGTCTTTCTCTACATTCTAACACCGATTAACCATCAAGATCTATTCTTAGGTTTTTTCTCAAATTAAAGGAGGGACCATTATTCGAAATCATCAATAAGGATTTTTTGTTCTTTTTTTTCTTGGGTTGAAGAATGAGCGACCACTTCATGGTAGGAATTTTATCAATTTATGAGTTTGTTTTTTGGTTTTTTTTTTTTTTGTTTTTTTTTTTTTTTTTTCTTTTTTTGGGTTAATGGTTCGTCTCCTTCAAGATTAAAAAAATAATTTTTTGTCTATTTTGTGGAGTTCACTTATTTTATTAAAAAATTTATATTGGATCGATGAATAATTTTGATTTTACCTAAGATGTAACTTTACATGAAGTGGCTCATTATTATTATTATTATTATTATTATTATTATTATTATTATTTCTAATGTTCATGTGAAGTACTAGGACATATCCTAGACTATCATTAGTGATTGGAATTCTAGGTTCATTGAAAGATTCTGAACACAAGCGTTTGTATTTCTCAGTTCCAAGTTCAATTTCTATACAAGCTTCTACCTTAAATACAAGTTTCATACTTAGCTTGGAACTCGTTCAATGCTAGAGAAGTAAAAATTCAATCTTGCTTCATTGCTGACGTATACGGTTTAACTTCTGCCAGAAAATAATGATTCATATGGGAGTATTTATCAGAATAGTGGAATAAAAGCATTACAAGAAAATGAGACTCATTTTTCGATTGCCCACAAAACAAACATTTACAAAGATTTTGAGATTGTCAATCGCTCTTTTAGTATGTAAAATAGTGCAAAAAGGAAATGAGACCAAGGATGTATTGGGCCACAACATCAAATTTCAAATATTTAGCGGAAATTATATGTAATACCCATTTTAAAATGAACAATGCTATTCATAGTGAAGGTTATCGGTATGGGGCAATAAAAAAAATATCACATTAATTCGTCAAATAACAAATTATCATATGTATATCATGTAGGACAATTATCGGGTAGTCTTCATATGAATAGCATTACTCAACACTTTTAAAATGATAATTCATATAGTACATTCCAAAAAATTTTATACTAATATTACTGCATTTTACATAGTAAAAATAGAAAACAATAAACAACTAAATGCAAATTGATTTTCTTGAAAGCTTCTATTACTCCATAAAACAAGCCCCTATTTTATTAATTCAATTAATGTTCGAAATCCCAAAGTTTTAGCCTTTACCAAATAAAATCCCCAATTCCACATAACAATATTCACCTAAAATCAAAATCCCAAATCCCAGAAAAATCACAAATCACCCCCAGATCACTCATCTTCATACCTTATTCCACGAAATCCATGTTTTGTATACCAACTTAATGTTCTTTATCATTGAATGTTGAATTGTTAAGTGTACACGAGTGACATCTATGGAGTTACAATCCAATGCCATCTCTAGAATTCCAATCTTTTTATACTAATATTATTGCATTTTACATAGTAAAAATAGAAAACAATAAACAACTAAATGCAAATTGATTTTCTTGAAAGCTTCTATTACTCCATAAAACAAGCCCCTATTTTACTAATTCAATTAATGTTCGAAATCCAAAGTTTTAGCCTTTATCAAATAAAATCCCCAATTCCACATAACAATATTCACCCAAAATAAAAATCCCAAATCCCCGAAAAATCACAAATCACCCCCAGATCACTCATCTTCATACCTTATTCCACGAAATCCATGTTTTGTATAACAACTTAATGTTGTTTATCATTGAATGTTGAATTGTTAAGTGTACACGAGTGACATCTATGGAGTTACAATCCAATGCCATCTCTAGAATTCCAATCCAAGTTTATCTCTAACTTACCGTTATAGATCTTATCCAAGTTAAAGGGATTAGTTTGCTAATTTGTTTGATTAGTTGCACAATTTTCAAACGAAGTGCTATTATAATTAGAGTGTAATGAAATCAATATTGTTTGAAAGTCGTTTGAATCATGATTTTGTACTTGTATGTGCTACAAATAAGCGGAGTTCATAAAATACTCTTTATTTAGATTTTCTCTACTAGAGTTGATCGAGTATCAATATTATATTTACTAGCTACTTTTCTTGATATCATGGCTTGGAATGTTAAGTTAGTCATAGATTATGATGGTGGTGGTGTTTTTGAAAGCAAAACTTAGATCAATTGAAGATCTACTTGTTTCTCGACAATCCATCATTGTTGAAGACACATCTTTTTGTATTTTCAGTAAATTATCTTGGTACATAGTGCAGCATCTCATTTTAACATTTATAATAAGAAATGTACATGAGATGTGGAGCTTTATCTACTTCACAGTGAGAGTACATGCTATTGGCTTTGTTGCTAAGTGAAACGACAAGTTTATAACAGTACATGCTATTGGCTTTACATCAATTAGATAATATAACTAGTCTCCATTTACATGACACATTACATACACAAGTTTGCCCATCAAATGATGTAAATAGTCCTCATTTACATTATAAATTTCATGAACAAATTTTTTATGATTGTAGACATTAGATATTTCAGAAATTTATTAGTAAATCCGTTAAAAGAGAAAGGCCCGATCTTGTTGTAGTTTGCATCTGTAACACAAGCCAACAAGATAAGATTCAATTTTTGTCAGGATCAATGGAGGCTTGCCTCCAAGGCAACTCCATAGGGGGGTTGATGTAGCTTAGAATGAGGAAAAAATGGACTAAAATGAAATGTTCAATAGACTACTAGGTACCCATCATGGGTGACATAATTGCATGTAACCTAAACTCTATTGTTACATTCTCATCTCCAACCTTTCAGAATTGAGTATCTTTTATGTTAAAAATCTGAACAAGACTTGATTGTTCTTGTCCTAAAAGAGAGGCCTTTAGGAAAAAAATTCCCTACAAATTTTGACATAAAAATCTAATAAATATCTAAAAACTATTTTACAATTCAAATAATGTCGTTTTTAATAATAAATAAATCAAAATGGTAGTAGCATTCGTGCTGGAATAATACATAAAATTCGTTGTCTTTGCCTCGAGAAAACTAAGAAAAATCATAAATATGAGAATGCTTTATAGGCAAGTGAGCAAAAATAAATTACACTTCCATGATAATCAAATTGAAAGAAGAGATAACAGAAAGAAATTGACGATTTTGAGTTGTTGAGGAAATCTTGCCACTGTAGCATGGACAGAGTATCCACATTAGAATATCATTTCTACTATGAACATCAAAATGATTGTGATACAATGTCTCGAGCCCCCTTGCTAAAATCTTCCATATTACAGGCTAAATAAACTCGATTGCCTTAATATTTATGGCTATGCCTCCTGCGAAGCAGCTACGTGTACATAATTGGCTCACAGAAGCCATACAGATGAGCCGGTAAGCATTTTTTGAAAAAAAAATAAAAATGCATCAATTAATCGAAGGAAAGCAAAACCAATCCCTCTTTACCCTCGCCGAACGCACACCCAGTTTTTGATCGCCGAACCTACGTCGTGAATCATTAATTTCCACCAACTTCACCGCCATTCTCTTCACTGTCTCCGATTGCCGTCTATCCGTTGAACAACAAAGAAGTCAATATCTTTAGCTTTGTAATATCACCGACCATAAAAAGGTAAGATTTTTGGGGTTTTGAACAAATTAGGACTTGTACATCTTTAACATATTTTGGTTGATTTTGTGTTTAATGTTTTCTTCTGGTTCTTCCCGGAGCCCGTATGAAGGCTTATTTTCTTTGGCCATCCTCTTTATATTTGTGTATCTATCTGTATATAGGAATGTGATGTATATGTATTTCTTGCTCCACATAAAGGGATTTAAATATCAAGCTTTGAATTAGTGCAAATTTGAATCAGACCCATCATTTCTACATTCCCATTTTAATGAAATTTACAGTTCTTGGTTAAACTGGTACAAGAAAGAATTCATATCCGTGATTAAAGGAGCATTTGATTGTAATATTTGAATTTCTTCACCACAATTTCACGCACTAGAATAGAATATATAAATGGGAGATCATATTCATTCAGAATCATATTTGTTTGTGACCGCAGAAGGGGACATTAAAGTGGTTAGTGATTTATGACCCTTTTAGATTACGAAAGTAGTTATAATAGCAAATCCTTGTCTGGTTTTGATTTTGCCTTTTTGGCGATGATAGATATTCTTGGTTGTGTTAAAAAAAATTAGGACTTTGTACATCTTTTAATCAAGTCAGTATGACAATTAGCATGCTTTTTCTCAATTACACCTGACTCGTTTTATCTAGCCAAACAAGAGATAATTTAATTACATTTGTGTGCATCCATGTACTTCCTACCTTGTGGGATCAAATGTGAGGACTGCCAATTTGTGTGACAATGGAATACTAGTTCCTAATTGTCCTTGCTTGGTTTGGAGTGGGTATCTACAGGCAGTGTGAGCGAGCATAGGCTACTGTCATGACTCTAGCCTGGATCTCACTAATCATATACGATAAGCTATTGAGATCATAAGTTCCCGGGTCTTGATTTTCTGAATATTATTGGTACAAGAAAGCCATCAGATCATAAGATTTTCACGTGCTTGGGAATTGGAAGTTAAGGCCTTTCTTTAAATTTGATTTGGCTTTCACATTTGAAGCTCTGGTTGACATCTAAACAATTGTAATGTGGTGATCAACTTGTATTTTTGGAATTGTTATGCTCTAATCTATAGAAATTGTTGTATGTTATTATGTGAATTTGTAAATTTACCACCTTTGCTCCTTGCTAGTGTAGAATTGAGAAGAACAAAACCAGTTATATTTTGAAACACTTAGTAGCTATATGTACTGCTCTTTGCTATGACTTGGTAGCTATATGTACGCTAACTTGGATGCATATGATTGTTTTCCATGTAGGGATGAGGAAGCAGGAATTATAGTGTTTGTTACAGTTGTCAAAGCACAGATCACTTCTTCGGAGAATGCCACAAAAAACAACGTTGTCCATGGTGTGTAGATGGAATCCAAAAATGTTTTGAGGTTTAAAATGAGGGCAATAACAAAGGCCAACTATTCAAAACTTGCAATAATGACTACGATTTTTTTAGTTGGGTAATAGAAAAAGCAAGTGGCGAATCAGTACCATTAATGAAGCAATAAATCCTACTGTGAATGAAGAAGTCGATGAGTTGCAAAATGTTCGAAAGTCTAGCTCGAATAGCCGAGAAATGAAACCTAGAGATTTCATTGAATGTGACATTCTGCAAGGGTAAAGAGTCCTCAGAAGATAATGGAAAAAGAAAGGGGTCAGCATAATGCATAATTATATTTGATGTTGCAATTTTTTGTAGTTATATTGTTCGATTCATAATATCATGAGAGGCTGGGAAATTATTCCTGTAACTCATCAAACTTGATGTACAACTTATGTTGGTGTATATTTATTCGAATCAAACTATGTTAATGTACCTTGATCTTACATCTTGATAATAAATTCATAGTCATCAAATCCAGATCTTCATCCACAAAATTCATGATCATGAGATACAAAATGTTTTACTTTAACTAGATAATGAAAATTACAAATGTCAGATGCAATACATGAAGTAAAAAACGTGTCCCGAAAATCCTAATAGGATAAATAACAAAGTTCCTTATATTATAATATAGCAGATCATCTCCATTTTGCCAAGTCATACCCGAATCTGCTTAGAAATAATTCTTCATCCATGGTTCATATGCTTGGACCACCTTCTTGTGGGAAATGTGGATAGTTATATAGAATCAAACGACCCGTTGTACAATACGAACGTAAATACATGCCAAAAAATATACACTAATGCAAATGTGAAGATTTAAACGTGTATAAACCTTGATCACTAAATATGACATTTGTTGATGTTGGGGAGACCAAACTTTAGACTCTCAAGTGTTGCAGGAAAGCCCGACTTTCTGCATCAACCAACATCGTATAATAATGCAATTAAAGTTTCAAACAAATCATCATAATAAACTAAGTATATTATTGCGAATACAAAAATGATGTTTGCATAGAATATTGTTGAAATGCTTGAACGACGGGTACAGATGGTGTATTACTATACCTGAAAGTCGCTCTTTTTTCTCTGGTCAAAGTCGACGTAGCCCACATATACATCATGTTGTATGCTGCTTGTAATGGAATATTGTTTAAGTTAACAAAAATCGTGACAAAGATACCTTTGCTTTCTTGGAAGAGGACTTCAAGTGGCATTTTCTCCGAAACTTCTTTGGCGCGTTCTTTCTCTCGTAGATATAGGATCTCGTATGCTCTTGTTGGCACTGTTTTCAAATTGATTTTATTGTGAGGCTAACTGAATAGTGCGATTTGAAACTGGTTACTTCCAGTGTTTGACTTTATTGTAATCAACTCTTGCTTTTGATTAGTTACCCACTCCTTGATTGCATAGCAGCTCACTTCATCATCAGCTGCAAGGTTTGTAGCCTCGACAAATGTCTGACACATATCATCGTATCTCAACTGTTCGGGCATACTAACGAACCGTTATAGTTCACTATAACCCTGGTGTGTTCTCTACAAATGTTGCTCTTCCATCTTTGTAGTATATACCTCTCCGACAGAGATGTAACGTCATTATGGATCAACACTACGATAGCATGATGGTATAGAATTTCTCGAAACTCAAACAAATGGCAACTATAAACAATTTCACAACTATCTCGCTGAAATAAGATGAAAATCCTTTTTATCTTCCATCTGTCATCAAACACGACAACCTCCCGTATTTCGTAGGTCAAGCTTGATATTCCTTCTGTACTAGACATGATGTCACAATAAACTTTCCCAATCAACTCAACTTGAATTTTGAAATGGTGTAACATTTCTGATTTTGCTTCTCCATTTCGAACATTGTCGTACATAGTACCATTTGGGAGTATGACTTGAAGTTGACCTGGAACTCATTCTCAACTTTATTCCTCAGTGCGTATTCATACTGTTCGACAAATTGCTTCAACAATATTTTTGAATGAACATACCCACCGAAGAATGCATTCATATTCTCACTTCACTGAGTTGTTGGCATCCTTGCCCAAAATGTAGTTTTGAAATAGTAAGGAACCCAGTGACCTCTATTACCAAACAATCTCGACAACTACTCATTACTATGTAAAACCGTATGTGTCAATCATCGCCCTCCAACATTCATCAAATTCTTCCACGAACTATGAATCATATACCAATGCATGTACAGTCGAAAAAATGGAAGCCTTATCAATGTGGTTCCCAAACTTTTGGGTAACTTCTTCAGAATATGCCACAAACACCATCTATACTTCGTATTAAGGAAAACAATCTGAATTGCATTTTGCATAGCCCTATCTTGATTAGGAATGATTCTACGAAGAGCTTTTCCATGCATACATTGGAGCCACATCCTAAATAGTCACACAAAAGTATTTGTGTCCTCATTGGACAACAAACAACAATCGAACAATGTTGATTGT
The DNA here is from genome assembly GCF_002742605.1 of Olea europaea var. sylvestris. NCBI lineage: Eukaryota > Viridiplantae > Streptophyta > Magnoliopsida > Lamiales > Oleaceae > Olea > Olea europaea. The sequence goes on along the minus strand of NC_036256.1, from coordinate 5,830,481 downwards.
CCATGATGATTAAAGCCAACAAAATGAACGAAAGGCATGTCATACTTATTGGTTAGATTAGTGGTATCAAATGTGACAACGTCGCCAAACTCCTTGTATGATTGCCTAGACCTATTATCTGCCCAAAATACATTTTTGAGTCTGGATTCATCGTCTAAATCCATACTAAAGTAGAATCCTAAGCACTAAGCTTGGATCTTGGAAAAGTACGACTATATCGTTGTGTCATCTCCTTCACCAAGTCTTAATCGTCTTACCTGTTCAATATATTTTCGACAATCATTTTCCACGCAAGTCATATTTTCATATCGATCTGCTTCAACCACTGCAGAGTTAAAACTTTTGTGCAAGGGAATTCTAGCCATATTATTTACTTCAAGCTTCTATTTCACGTGTGAATTTAATTCTCGATTATAACGATACAACATCGACTTCGAAAGACTTGTTTTATGATTGTGGTCAATGTGGACTGTATTTATTTTCCAGATTCCATGAATATTTGCAGATGCAGTGATCCTGGCTTTATAATCTGTCTAAATTGTTGGTTGGGGCTTCAAACAACCACTGGTGCTGGTAGGCCTTCGACCTTCACGGCTACATGTTTAAGTCACACATTTCATTTTTTTGTCGTCCCCCTTTTTCAAATTCCTTCTTCCAACCGGAAAACATATATATATATATATATATATCTTTTGTAAAAATCCCACAATTCTTTTTCATCCTTGAATATCATACTCACCTCAGGCACCATCAGACCGTTTTAACGTTTTCTTCTCCACTGACATCATATTATCTGCAACATTGTCATCGACATCTCTCTCTGCAAAAATTTCATCACATACCTCTTCCATAAAACCTTTTGCTTCAACACAATCGAATGCAATTTTCAGCAAACCAATTACAGTTTAATATGTAAATGAAAATGTAATCTAAGTTTAGACAAATTATAGAACAACATAAGCTAATGAAACAACAAAAAATGATTCATTGAGTTCGAATCACATTATCATGGAATGATACCTTGCCAAAACCAAAATGCTAACGAATTTGAGAATTATTGGGATTTTTTTTCACATAATAAAAGTAAAGAAAAAATACCAAGCCAAAAGGTAGATAACAGTGAAGAATTATTCTCACTAAAGAAGGCAAACACCTTATACACTAGTATAGATAGCAAAGGTAAGTTTAAGTTTTCCTATTTAAGTACAGAAATGTGATTTTTTGACAAGTCCGGACAGTTTAATTTCATATCTTTAATTGAATTCAAATTCCACCATTTATTTAGGTATCTCTAAAAATGAATTCTTCGTTCCATCGTCGAAGTTGGACATCACCATCTTCACTGTCGAGGAAAATGTATAGGACGACTTCAGATCGGAAGTGGACAGGTGAAATCTCGAAAATGGGGGGATTCGACGGGGGCGATGAAACTTTAAAGTAGGGAGAATTGAGTAGTAGGGCGGTGAAATCTCAAAAGTGTGGTCTTTTTTTTGTTTTTATATTTTTTTGACCAAATTGGTCAAAAAAAGTCAATGTAGCTATCAAATTTTAAATTTCTATATTAGTTCTGTGAGTCGCCGTCTGTACAAGAGGCATTAGTGATGCCTCCTGCTGCAGCACTTTCTTTGTTGGCTTCAGTCCTTGGAATCGAAATCTAAATTCATGCATGAATCAGAAGACTCGGATGAGGAATTGTACTTTCGATGCCTCATCTTCATTTGCTTTTCTTTTGTTATTTCGCTTTCTCCTCCTCTCTTCCTTCAAATCGGTAGATGAACTGTAACTCGATTCAGTCTTCCCAGAAGATTCATCCAATCCAGTAACTGCATTGTCCGACTCAAATACTGAAGTCTCACTATCCTTATCAAACTCGGTGTCCAACTTATGCTTCGACTATGAATGATTACTTTTTATTTTAGTGAAGAAAACGCGACGTGTCACATACAAGTTAAACGTAAATGAAATGCATTTATCACATTTTTCAAATTTTTGATCAACGATCAAGTTGACAGAAATCTGAAGAATATGCACTCTCATGATTTCCATTACAGGTAAATCAAAAACGAAAATCTGATTAAAAAAATATAGATGTTTCTTTACACTTTTTTTTCTTGTACACATAGAATGTATTTTGATAGAAATGACAGACATCGTGAAGTTTTTCGCGTACAGGTTACTGATACTTTACAAGTGATTTTACTCACACATTTACATATACTACGACAAATCATTGTAGTTAGAATAATCAAACCAACATAACAAGAAGGAGCAACAATCAGCAGCCTAACAGAATTGGTGGTGCACGGTGGAATAAATGCAGTTAGAGCACATGGCAAATTCTGTTAGATCAAAATATTCTTTTTGTATCTAAATGCTTGTATAGATTCTTTGTGTATATGAGGCAGTAGAAATGTAAAAGATCAAGGTAACTTTCAATCAATTCATTTCTGATTTCTCACTTGGTATCAGAGCTGAAATGGCGAACACCAATACTAGCGATCAAGTTGCCCCATCGGAATCAGTCACCACACCATCCTCCCAAATTGGTACAAACCAGATCTCACCCTTTGTAATGAGCCTTACTCAAACCCCATCAGTAAAACTTGATAGGAACAACTTGCTGTGGAAAAACATGGTTATTCCTATAATCAAAGGGCATAACTTAGAAGGTTACCTACTTGGAACCAAAAAGTGTCCACCAGAGTTCTTAGCCACACAAACCACCACTGCTGGAGGAGAGGCAGTAGAGATGGTTCAGAACCCAGAATACAACAAATGGGTTTCAACATATCAGCTACTAATGGGCTGGTTATACTCGTCCATGACTCCAGAAATAGCAATGAGAGTCATGGGGTGCATAAGCTCAAACACACTGTGGACAGCAGTAGAAGAAAGCTACGGCATATTGAACAAATCAAGAGTGATGTTCCTTATGGGAGAATTGCAGAGAACAAGAAAAGGGTCCATGACCATGGATCAATATCTCACTACAGTCAAACAATTGGCTGACAACCTTCAGATAGCTGGGAAGGTAGTTGATCATAATGATCTCATAACACAAGTACTATCAGGTTTGGATGATGAGTATACACCTATCGTTGTACAAATCAATAGCAGGGATGATAAATCATGGTATGAGCTGTCCTCTATACTAATGACTTTTGAGAGTAGGCTTGAGTATTTGAATCAAGTGAAGAGCAACTTTGCATCACTGAACGTTGATCACTCAAGTGTTCAACTAGCCCAAAGTGCAAGGCCAGGAAGTGGCAGAAGCTTTAGAGGAAGGACCCTGAATTTCAGAGGTAGATCAAGGGGAAGAGGTAGAGCAAACAGACCAAATGAAAGCGGGGGACCTGTCAGATTTGTGGACTCAACAATCACTTGGCTAGCTGGTGCTTCAACAGATATGATAACAGATACATGGATAACAAACCTAGTAATCAAAACCATCAAGGTAGTACCTCAAACCCCTCTGCATATGCTGCTGGACCAAGAATACTTGAAGATCTGGCCTGGTTTGCTGATTCTGGTGCCAGCAACCATGTGACAGCAAACAAAGGTAACTTGAATACTGGTAAGAAATATGATGGTAAGGAGAAATTGCAAGTTGGTGATGGAAATTCACTAAAAATTGCACATATTGGTAAAGGAAGCATCCCTACTTTAGACAAACCTCTTACTTTTAATAAGTTACTGCATGTGCCTGAAATCAAAAAGAACTTGATCAGTATATCTCAACTTACATATGATAACAATGTGTTTATTAAATTCTTTCCTGATCATTGTGCTGTGAAGGACCTGAAAACCAGGAAGACTCTGCTGCAGGGAATGCTTAAGGATGAATTGTATCGACTAGAGCCCCCAAACTCAAAGTCTAAACCTACAAATCAAGAGTCAGACCATCAAAATAATACTAGTTGTTTCACAGTAGGTTCCAGCTGTGATGAGTCAAACAAAAGAGTCAAGTTAGAGTCAGAAGTTGATGTATGGCATAGAAGGCTAGGTCATCCATCAAGTCTTGTGTTGGGTCAAGTTCTAAAGACATGTGATAATTCCATCAAAATTAATGAAAAACCAACTTTCTGTGAACCATGTCAATTTGGCAAATCTCATGCACTACCCTTAAATATGTCTTCATCTCATGCTTCAAACCTCTTGGACTTGGTTTATACGGATGTCTGGGGACCAGGACCTAGGAATTCCACCTCAGGGTTTAGATACTTTATCATTTTTGTTGATGATCATAGCCGGTTTACTTGGATCTACCCTATGAAACACAAATCTGAGGCATTAAACATTTTTAATCAGTTCAAAAGAATGGCTGAAAATAAGTTCGAAAGGAAGATCAAAACATTACAATCTGATTGGGGAGGAGAGTTTAGAACATTTAACCAAATTACCTTAGATTCTGGGATTGAATTCCGACACTGTTGTCCTTATACTTCTGTACAAAATGGTAGGGCAGAGAGGAAGCATAGACACATCACCGAGACCGGCCTATCACTTTTAGCACAAGCTCAAATGCCCTTACATTATTGGTGGGAAGCATTCAAAACAGCAACATTTTTAATCAACAGATTACCTACACCTATTTTACAACACAAATCTCCTTTTCAAATGCTTTATAGGAGGATCTTTGATTACAAAACACATAAAACCTTTGGTTGTGCTTGTTATCCTTGCCTTAGACCATACCAAAAACACAAACTTGACTTCCACTCACAAAGGTGCACCTTCCTTGGCTATGATGATTCACACAAAGGATATAAGTGTCTAAGCTCTAGCGGTAGAATTTATATTTCCAGACATGTAGTATTTAATGAGCTAGATTTTTCCTTCGAGTCAGGTTTCCTGAACAAACCAGCTCAACCACTAACATCTGAACCTGTCATAAGTTTCCTTCCACCTAACTTTGAGTCCAGACATAAAACAACCTCTCAAGACACATCTGATATGATCTATCCTAATGCATCACCTACAGCAGGTTCCTCTGGTAAAGAATTAGACCCTGATGTAGAAGGTGAGGCAGCAGCAGTAGACAATAATGCTGAGATAAATCAGGATCAATCAGGTTACCAGGTGGCAAGTGGTATTCAACAGGATGTATGTGAATTTCAACACATTGAAAATGAAGCTAACAGTGATCTTCAAACTGCAACAGAAGCTGCTGGACACCATATGGTTACTAGAAGCAAGACTGGAATTTTCAAACTAAAAATTTACACAAGCCAAAGAGCTGACAAATCAGCAGAAATTGAACCTTTGATTGTTAATGATGCAATGCAGAATGACTACTGGAAAATGCCATGAAGGAGGAATATGATGCACTATTAAAAAATAAAACTTGGACATTGGTACCTCAAGAACCTGGGATGAATTGGAAACAAGTGGGTATTCAAGTTGAAGTATAACTCAGAAGGGGAGGTGCAGAGGCATAAAGCAAGGCTGGTGGCTAAGGGATTCCTTCAGACACCTGGAGTAGACTTTGGTGAAACATTTAGCCCCGTTATCAAGGCTTCAACACTAAAAATCATTCTAACACTGGCTGTATCAAGAGACTGGAACATTAGGCAAGTAGATGTGAACAATGCCTTCTTGAATGGCAAGCTAAATGAGGTTGTATACATGTATCAGCCAGAAGGATTTGTGGATGAAAGAAAACCTAGTTTTGTGTGCAAATTAGAAAAGGCATTGTATGGATTAAGGCAAGCACCAAGAGCATGGTATGAAATGCTAAAAAGTACTCTGTTAAAATGGAATTTTAGACAGTCCAAGGCAGATAATTCACTATTTTACCTGGAAAGTGGGAAGGATAAAGTGTTTGCACTTGTCTATGTGGATGATATAGTGATAACAGGAAGCAACAATCAGCAGCTACAGCAGTTCATTGACAATTTGAGCACAAGCTTTGCTCTCAAGGATATGGGAAACCTCAGCCAGTTCTTGGGTATAGAAGTGTATAGAGACACAATAGGATTGTACTTAAATCAAGCCATATATGCTACTGATCTACTGAAGAAATTTGGGTACGAAAATTTGAAACCAAACTTGACATCCATGGCAACTGGAAAGTTAATATCTAAGGCTGAGAGACAGGCCTTGAAAAACCCAACATTGTATAGAAGTGCTATCGGTGGTCTCCAGTACTTGGCCTATACAAGACCGGATATCACATAATCTGTGAACAAAATGAGCCAATTCCCCCAAACACCAACAGATGCTCACTGGAAGGCACTCAAAAGAATGTTTAGATACCTGAAAGGAACTCTAAAACATGGACTTGTCATTTGAAAAAGTGACAACCTTGACATAATTGCGTTTGCAGACTCTGATTGGGCATCTTGCCCAGATGATAGAAGATCCACAGCAGGTTATTGTGTATATCTTGGAGATAATTTGGTGTCTTGGTGCTCGAAAAAACAACATGTTGTGGCAAGGTCAAGCACGAAGGCTGAATATAGGGCGTTAGCTCATTGTGCATCAGAAATTACATGGATACAATCCCTGATGAAGGAGCTAAAGATACCACAGAGGATGGTGCCAAAGATATGGTGTGATAACCTAAGTGCAAGCGCATTGGCTTCGAACCCAGTTTACCATGCACGCACCAAGCATATAGAGCTTGATGTTCATTTTGTAAGAGACAAGGTTCTAAGAGGAGAATTAGAAATCAACTATGTACCAACATCTGACCAAACAGCAGACTTGCTGACAAAACTACTGAGTCATTCAAGATTTTTGTTTCTTAAAGACAAGCTTAGAGTGCTAGAGACACACTCCACCTTGAAAGGGGGAGTTAGAATAATCGAACCAACATAACAAGAAGGAGCAACAATCAGCAGCCTAACAGAATTGGTGGTGCACGGTGGAATAAATGCAATTAGAGCACATGGCAAATTCTGTTAGATCAGAATATTCTTTTTGTATCTAAATGCTTGTATAGATTCTTTGTGTATATAAGGCAGTAGAAATATAAAAGATCAAGGTAACTTTCAATCAATTCATTTCTGATTTCTCACTATTGTCAACATAGTCTGGATATGATACAATAAATTCATATTCAGACATGAATGCATTTCGAAAAAAAGACGATAGCTGTTTCACGTAAACTCAACAGATTTCAGCAATTTAAAAAACTGCAATTATGTTTTCCTAACATCAATTATAAGGTGTGAAAATCCCATAATCAGTTATGAAAATAGTTGAAATCAGTTCTGGAACGAAGCTTGATACGAATTTCAACGAACTAGCATATGATGAAACACATAACAAAAATCCATAATCTAATTTACATATATGTTAACCTGATTCATACTAAAAAAAAATCCTTTTTGTCTGCTGATAATAACGAAATACAGATGCAATTTTAAGGAATTATAACTTCTCGTAACCGGTGTATCATGAATTGGAGATGAAGACTGATAAGTAATCATATATTCAAAATTATCTATGGAAAACCAATTGAATTTTGAATTACCTACCAACAGCAGAGGGGTAAATGATTTTCTTGTTATCAGCCCATTTATTATTTTCAGTTACATTTTTATAATTTAAAATTTTTATGGTATTACTGAAAATATTTTATATTACTGAATTACTTACCAGCAGCAAAATATTTTTAAGAAACACTTGAAAATCTACACAAACAGGTCTTTAATGATAGTAATGACTAATAAAGTCAATTACAAAATTAAATTGATTTATAATTCTCTTCCCTTCAATCATTATGTCTGAAATTATTCCGTTGAGAGAAAATACTCTCCAAATCATTTTTGAGAAAATAAATTATGTCATCTTATTCTCATACATCAAGTTCATTTCGAATTTCATGATCTCTTGCCATCTCTTCGAGTCAACACTTGACTTAGCTTCTGTGTAGTTTGTAGATTCATCATCCTCGACTAATAATACTTGATTAGTAATCGTGAATTCGTACCTTCTAGGAGGTCAAATGATCCTACTTGATCTACACTGAGCTAGATTGTCCTCACGAGTTTTTACATCCTGATCAAGAGTCTATTCATTAACAGGTGTGGGATCAGACTCAGTTTTATCTAATTGGTCAACAGTATCTGTGGATTCCTGAATTTCTTCAAGTTCTATCTTGTTCCCACTACCCTCTTCTGGAATAAACTCTTTTTCCAGGTATATGGTGTGTCTTGAGATATACACCTTCTTCTCTATAGGATTATAGAACTGATATCCAATTGTCTCTTTTGGATATCCCACAAATATGCATTTATCAGATTTAACCTCAAGTTTATCCGATTCATTTCGCTTCACATAAGTGTCACAGCCCCAAACTTTCATGTGAGATAAGTTTGGTCTTTTAGCTCGTATGAAATTTTATTGATCGATTTAGATGGGACACGATTAAATGTGTAGCACACAGCAATTAGTGCATGACCCCAAAATGATTTTGAGATGTTCGCATGGCTCATCATTGATCATACCATATCTAACAATGTGCGATTCCTTCGTTTAGATACACCATTATGTTGTGGTGTATATGACGGAGTCCACTATGAGACAATCCCATTCTCTTTTAGATAATCTAAAAATTCTCCACCTCGATCTGATCTCAGCGTAAGAATATTTTTACCGGTCTGTTTCTCTACTTCAAGTTTGAATTCCTTGAACTTTTTAAGTGCTTCATGCTTGAATTTCATCAAATATATATAATCATATCTAGAATGATTATCAGTAAATGTGATGAAGTAAGAGAAACTACTTTTGGCGGTGATTGACATGGGTCCACATACATCAGTATGTATTAGTCCCAACAGTTCTGCAGCTCTTTCTCCTTTTCTAGTGAAAGGAAATTTGGTCAGTTTGCCTAATAGGTACGACTCGCATTTGTTAAATGATTCAAAATTAGTTGACCCTAAGTATCAATCTTTATGTAACTTGACAATGCGTTTGTCGTTAATACGACCAAGCCTGCAATGCCAGAGATAGGTATTATTTAGATTATCACTTTCATGCCTTTTATTTTCTATTATTGTAATAGATGACTCAGTATCAAGAATATAAATTCCATTTTACAATACACCACAACCATAAAAGATCCTATCTTTATAAAACGAACAACGATTGTTCTTAACATTGATTGAAAAATCATTCATGTCCAAACACGAAATAAATATAATGTTTTTAGTAATGACGGGAACAAAATACTAATTTTCTAATTCTAATACTAAGCCCGAACACAATGGTAAGAAGTATACCCCTATAGCTAATACAGCAACTCTCGCTCTATTTCCCATGCGCAGGTCAACTTCTCTTTTCTGCAGTGGTCTACTTCTCTTTAGTTCCTGCATATTTATACAAATATGAGATCCATATCCGATATCTAATACCTAATAAGCTAATAAAGTAGACATATTAACCTCGATAACAAAAGTACCTGAAGTAGAAGCTTTAGAAGACATATTTCCCTTCAAACTAGCGAGTTAAGCCTTGCAGTTCCACTTCCAATAACCTTTCACTCCACAGTGATAGCATGGGTCATCAGATTTGGTATTGTCCTTGCCTGCTTTGACTGCTTTGTTATTACCCTTAGCCTTCTTGGACGTTTTCTTAAAACTTCCTTTGATTTTTCTCTTACTGCCCTTGGAGAATTGAATAGCTGAGACATGCTCAGCGCCAGTCTTAACATTGGGCTCCACAGTTTTAAGCATATTAAGCAACTCAGGGAGTGTGCATTCGATCTTATTCATATTGAAGTTCATGATGAACTGTGAATAATTATCTGGCAGAGATTGTAGAACCAAGTTAATACTTAATTCGTGATCCATGATAAAATCCAATTGAGCCAATTTCTCAATGAAACCAATCATCTTCAGCACGTGAGCACTGACTGAAGAACCCTCTGCCATTTTGCATCGATACAATTGTTTGGAGGTCTCATACCTCTCCACACGAAATTGTTCATCATACAACCACTTGAGATGAAAAATCATAGTGTAAGCATCCATACCCTCATGTTATTTCTGCAACTCAGGTGACATAGCTGCAAGCACACATTCTGCAGTGTTATCGTCATCACTGTATTTGTTGTAAGCAGCCACTTCTTTCTTAATGGAATTTTCAGTAGGTACTTCTGGAAGGGGCTGCTCAAGGATATATCTAATTTTCTCATGCTTGAAAACGATTCTCAAATTACAATGCCAATTGAGAAAATTTGGTTCGGTCAGTTTGTTGGCATCCAGTATGCCTCTCAAATTCATATGATTACTGTAAATGATGAAAAATAAAGAATTAATCCGTACTGTAATGCATTGCTCAAATTTAATATGGACTTCAATTAAACGTACTCCCATTGTTTAAAATAAATTCATGACCCTCATACATAAATTATTGGAATCCATATTTGATTTCTAGTGGGCTAGGATCCCATTCCTTATATTAAGATTTTGAGTGTACTCAACAAATTTTAATAAAATATCTGGGTAGATATTATTGTCAATTGTATCTCCATACAACTCCCAGATCATTAAGTTGACAACTCTTTGTCTTTACACATCTTATGTGACACCTTAACATGCCTCTAAAACTTATCTCCTTGAGTGTACTCAACAAAAGATAAATTTTAGTTAAGTCAAACCCATCATTCAGAAATATCAAATATTTCATAGTGTTAGATATATCCCTAATAGACCAGCCTTGAGTGTACTCAACAAGTTGATATCAATTTAGGATTCTCGTTTTTCACTATAATGACAAAAGGCAAATAATACCGACTTAATATTTTAATGAGGGATTTAACATGCAATGGTCTCATCAAGTAATTATATATATTATCATCATTAACTATGCGAATAAATATACAAATAATAGTATGGATGATTATGGACTTATTCTATCTAGTTTTCTCGAGCCAAAGGGAAGACTAGTTGGTCAATTCATAGGGGGTACAACATTGAATCAATATTAATGCACCATCTCAATGGTTTCCTCTTTTTCTCAAGCCTTCAATTAATCCAGCTGCAGCATGTATCTTATACTAGTTGGCACGCGGGCCTAAATGAAATTGGACTTGTAGGCCCGTAATAATAATAATGATAATGGACTCGCAGGTCCAAAATAATAAAGAGGTCGCAAGCCCATAACAATAATAATAATAATTGAATCACAGGTCCAAAACAATTAAGGGCTCGCAGACCCTAAAACGACAAAAAATAAATTAACCATTCAACACATCCATATAGTCGAATCCATAATCATCCATAAATAAACATTCATCACATAAATGTTTCATATATATAATATATAATATTATATGCAATGTCTCAAGAATCTAACAATTATAGTCGTCAAAACTTATTTAAATAAATGGATCAAAATAATTAATTATTTAACTTAATGACGGACCTATTTAATTAAAATCAAATTTTAGTTAAATCCCTAATTAGAGTCCAACTCTAATTCCATAATTATTGAGCGAATTCATTTAATTAAAATCAAATTTTGGATTAGAGTCCAACTCTAATTCTATAAAATAAAATTAAGGTGTGATAATTCAATTAAAATTAAAATTTAATTAATTATTAAATTAGAGTCCTACTCTAATTTCATTATGCATTGGGAAAGTAATATTAATTAAAATCAAATTTTAATTAACATAAGATTGGAGTCCAACTCTAATAATATTGAATTAATATTTTGATTTAGGGCAAAACCCCTAAATAAAAAAAAAAAATTCAATTTAGGGTTAACATTAAATATTTAATTTAAAATCAAATTTAACAAAAATATAAAAGTCGTAAAATTTTTTAAATAAATCATTAATTTTGGGCGCAAATTGAAACAAGGGTCAAAACCAATAAAATCATAATTTAAAAACCCTTTTTGAATTCAAATTTAAAATTCATTTCAAAAATTGCAATTTGACCCAAATTAAAATTAAAACACAAGTCCCTCAATTGAGTAAATTGCATAACATGCCCTCAATTAAAAAATTGCAAAGACACCCTTTTTTTGTAATTGCAGGCGAGGGCTTGCAATTACACTAATTGAATAGAAGCCCTCGCGTCCAACCTTCGCCAATCTGAGAAACCCTAAGACTTTTTTTTTATTTACTTATCTGTCGGCGCCGGCTACCCAGCAATGGCAAGAGCCCGTTGCCTATAGCAGCACGAAAGCGCTGCTGTTACAACAGTGCTTTCGCTCTGCTTTGTAGCCGCTTTAGGCAGCGGCCTCTGTCGTGCCGGCTGTTGCCCCAGTCGTATAGATGCTGCCACAGCTGTATCCAAGAGCAACAAAAAAAAAAAAAACATTTTGTTTGTTTGTTTTGTTTTGTTTTCAAAATCAAATTTTGAAAAATATAAATACTTTAATTGCTAAATTCAAGAACATGATGAAAAATCAACTTTTGATTTAATAAACATGTAAATCAATTTCTAACAAACACAAAGTTGGCTCCGATACCACTGTTGGGAATTTACTTAAACATGCACAGCGGAAATAAAATTAATTTTAATTTCCATCAGGATTCATCTTTATATTTAGATAGGAACTGTGATAAAAGTTATACATTTTCTTAGATATGCAAACTTCTTTGCGTTATCTTTGTTCTATTAATTTGGATCTGTCTCCTACAGCTATCCAATTGTTCAGCCTCCAATGAATTCCACACAGAGAACGGATTCCAGCCACCAGAGTTTTCTCATATGCGCTAGCAAGAATTATGAGATTCTCCACAGATTGAAAACTCTAACCATGTATTTATATAAGCCCAAACGGGCTTGGCCTGGTTCGATCCAATATTTAATTAATTCATTTAATTAAATTCGATCCGTGAATTAATTAATCCAATTTATTAATTCGGGGCCTATAAATAACCAACCCAATTAATTAATTTATCTAATAATTGTTAAATTAATTAATTGACAAATTACAATCTTCCAATTCTCTTTTGTGTGCGATCCATTAGGTTCCCGATTACGATACCTAACGACATGAAATATTATTTTGATCTAATCAAAATTAATAAATTAAATCACCCTTTTAATTTATCACAAATTCACACTCGCTATCCCAGATTAACATCTAGCAATGTATCGGGCAACACATGTGACAGAAAATGTCACGTGGTATCGTTTACCATGAAACTATAATCTGTTCATCAATATGATCCGATCAATTACGAGATATAAAAGTGTGTCAATCTCGATTATCGATCATATCTTTCATTCTACTATTAAGTCAACGTGAGTTGAAAACTCATTTTCGATTTATGAGTATACATCGGCTAATGATTTCATTATTAACTTAATTGAATGAAATGCAAATCACAATCTCTTGCTATCTAAGAGTGACGAATCATTTATTGGTCATTCACAACCTTCATATAGTTCTTGACATACCCGGACAATGCCGTATTAGCGGTATTTGACATAGCAACATCTAACACCGTCAAAGCATGACTGTCCTCATACAAAACACTATGACGATCTCAAGTCAAAGGACCAATTTCACTACCGAACGTTAGAGATTAACTACTGATACTCAGATAGTAATCTATGTAAATTCTCTTAGCGGGTCTCCAATGTTTTATTCTATAACAAAACATCCACGCGTTCATTGAAGTGTCACCACACTTTAGCTTATGAGATCAGCTACTTATTTCACAAGTAAGAAATACCACACGTGATGGTCTATCGATATCTCGTTGTTACTTACGATCATGGATTATTCAAGATCTAATTATATGTAATTTGCATCTCACAATCACAACTCTTTGCTCTTATTTGATCCCCTTTTTTTGGGAAAAATGAATTCTTCAACAGTGTTTTGATATAATTTCAATCACACATTTTTCAATAAAATAATATTACACGCAAATTCAAAACTTTTCCTTATTTTTTAACCTCACATTTCACATCAATACACTATTCAAAAATTCATTTTTTTCATCAAAATGGGGCTCAAACAAGGGTTTTGTGATTAACAAATAACTTAAACTTGAATTTTCGGACTATATTATTTAATGTTATTTATCAAAATATTAATTGAAATAAATAATAGATCTTGCAAAAAATAAATACATTAAACATATTAAAAGTATTTACAACCTAAATCGATTGGATTTAGGGCATAACACTTACATTACCTACCAGCAGCAAAGGGGTAAATAATTTTCTTGTTATCAGCCCATTCATTATTTTCAGTTACATTTTTATAATTTAAATTTTTTATGGTATTAGTGAAAATATTTTATATTACTGAATTACCTACCAGCAGCAAAATATTTTTAAGAAACACTTGAAAATCTACACAAACGGGTCTTTAATGATAGAAATTACTAATAAAATCAATTACGAAATTAAATTGATTTATAATTCTCTTTTCGTCAATCATTATGTCTGAAATTATTCTGTTGAGAGAAAATACTTGAATTATGTCCGAGCAACTTAAATTCATTTTTTTTTTCATCAAGAAGAGTACTGCCAAATACATTGGCTCATATTTTATGGTATATGTAGGAGTTAATTTTTTTTTTCATTCTAACATGATGTTTGAATATAAATGTTATGTTCAGTTCTACAGTCAATTACATAATTTGGTACATACATTGGAAGGCATTTTAGATAAATTCGGAAATGCAAAATTGATAACCAAAAAAAAAAAAGTGGAGGCATTAACGCTTCCTTATATTTTTCGAATAGTATTAATGAAATTCAATTTGTCTTTTGAACACATAATTAGATCAAAATTATAATAATCTAAAAATTTTGATTATTAAAATTTGAGGGACTATTATATTAACAATACAATTTTTATTTGTTACACCGTATTTTATTTGCAATGAAAGTTTAATCTTTGTTTATTATTGTACTTACATTCAACTTCTTTTCCCTATATTTTATCCTCAATTCTCTATTAAGTGACACATTTTGTCTTTGATGAAGTTTTTCACCCAAAAAAATCAGTTAGAAATGCACAAAAAGGCTTGCCATTCTTTTTTTAAATAAGGGGAAAGTTTGATAAAATTCACGCTCTTCATTTCAGAGTAGCACTGAACAACGTAATCGTCAAACTGAATCGTAATGCTTTTTGAAACTCTTGGTTTGGATCTACTTGGATCCATCAATATTTTGGTTTTGAGTTGAGCCAAACCACTTCAAAGTGGCTTGATTTATGTTTCAATCTTTACAAATTGTTTCAAATCGTTTTAAAAAATAAAATCTAAAAATAAATTAATTTAAATTTTATCCAACTCAATTAAAATTAAATATATCCTAGGTTAAAAGACACATTTATACTAGACATAACTTAATTAAACTTAGTACCAAATTAGACAATTTTACATCTTAATTCATTAATTAAATGTTACCTAAATACCTATCAGTCATCACAACCATTAATGTAAAATCCTCAAATTGGGTGAAGTATTGAATATTTGCTGCTAAACATTATTCATCAAACCCCTATTATAATCGAGTACAATTAAATCTCGATTTTAATTCAAACTTATGCATTTATTTTCCTTCTACTAATAATTTTCTCAAATTTTGCCTAAAATTTCAGGTTAGTAGTTATTTGCTATATTTTTATTGGCTGTTATGTTGTTTTATTTTTAAATTTTTAGCTGATGATTTTTTTTTTTTTTTTTTTTTTTTTCATGTTTTTTTTTTTTTTTTTTAAATTTTTTGCTTGTGATTTTTTTTTTTTTTTTTTTGCATCTCAATTCTTTTTTATTTTATTTGGATAAGACGACATCTTCATCATTTCTCATCTTTTTAATGAGAAAATAGATGGCAGGGGCTTTTTTCACCAATTTCAAATCGGTGGAGGGTTTTTGCTCACCATGTCTAATAGGTGAGGATTTCCCTTTCTTTTTCATTTTTATTTTTCCCTATCTGTTAAGATTTAAAGGCACGACTAACGGATCTTGATGACATGGGAGTACTTCGAACAAAGGTTTTATACATAAATCTTTTCTGTGATTTTCAATAGTTAGGGGATATATCAACCACAGCCAAGTTTCTAGAGGGTTTCCTACTATTAAGCCATTTAAATAAGTTATCCTCGAGTCTCAAAAGGTATTGTGTTCTTTTTAAATATAAGAGGCCCTTTCATACCAAAATGTATAAGTTAGGCCTTTGTTCACTTTTTGTCCTTTGTCAAGGCCTTTCTCATTAATTCCCTATTCATCTCCCAATGCGATGAAAATATTTCCTGTACAGATTCAGTCTAAAAGTTGGTGTCCATAGAATCAACTGGACTACATTTGCACTTTTGGTGACACGTTAACTATAAGGATCACAAGTAATAGAAACTTTTACACAAGTTTAAATCTGATAGGTCAACTCATTGCTTCTGTCCTTGACAAAAAGAGAGTAGCTACCCCAATACCCCATGTTGTTGAGAAATAACATTTCAAATTAGAAAGAATAATGCTTTTTGCAGCCGCTCCCTGCGATAGTCACTCTACGTGACATACACATGATAGGTGGTTATTTGATGCATTAATGAATAAAAAAATTACCACATTAATGTATCAAATAATTACATGCCATGTGTATGTCACGTATAACGACTACCGCAGTGAACGACTACGAATAGTATTACTCAATTAGAAAAGTTGAGCCTTTGAACTTTTTATCTAAAACCATTTTGCAATTTCCTTTAAAATTTTAGACTATTTTAAATAATTGTTATTCATAATGGATAGTCATCAAACTTTCGCTCCAAGCGTAATTCTATCATTGGATTTCAATTGCGAACAGTTAGGTAACTGAACTTATGTAGCTCCCGTTCGGTCCCATTCTCTTTCATTTTTTTCAAGAGAGAGAAGAAAGATAGAGAAGATACAGATACTGTATGTGTGTGTTACATGTATATATATAATTTATAATATTGTTAATATTAAATGTGTAATTATCTCCCAATTTATGAGTAATGAAACTTTAGCTCTGATTTTAGGACTATAATATTTAAAATCGACTAGGTGTAATTTTCACTTTGAAATATCAGGCAATAGATTTATGCAAGGAAAAATTTCATATCTAAGAAATTAACTATAACCTATTATAAAATTAAGAAAGAAGTTTAAAATTTCAAAAATTAGATATTATTAATTTTTATTTATTAAATATCTAATCAAAAAATATATTTTATTGATTACATATATAAAAGTCACAATTTCTATACATTTGCTCACAATTATTGAATTAATTGGTCACAAATTATTTTTCGGTTACAAATAAAAAATCTTATAGGTTACAAATTATTTTATAGCCACAAATCATAAATTTTATAAGTCACAATTTGTTCATAGATCACAACAATTTATTTACTAGTCACAAATCATAAATTTTCAAACTCCAAGTTATTTCACGATCACAAATTATCAAATTAATTGGTCACAAATTATCGAATTAATTGTCACAATTTCAAATTTAGTCACAATTACATATTTTTTAGGTTGCATATTATTTTTTTGGTCACAAATCAACCAATTTATTGATTACAATACTCAAATAATTGACCACAAACTTTTAGTCCTACCCACCACCATCGTTGTCGTCCCCACTACCACCACCATCACTCCGATGTCATTGTCGTCGTCGCCGCTGCCACCACCACCACACCACACCATACCAACACGAACACCAAATCGCACTACCGACACTGCTGCAAACCACCAACACTATCAATGTTAACAAACCACCGATCACCTGTGCACCACCAACACCATCAGTAGCACTACTCACACATGACTGCTCCTATGAAAGGCGAGCAACAGCGTGACGACAACGCTTGTACAAATCACACCAACAAAAAGATGGATGCAGAAGACAAAAAGAGAGATAGAGAGAGATTGCACCACGGAGAAACAAATCGCACCGCTTATGCGCTTGTCATCACGCGCCTGTCATCGTGCCCAATAGTTGTTGGTGCTAATATAGGGTAGGGAAGGTTGTGAGAGAAAAATGAAATAGGACAAAGGTGAACAGGGTTTTGTCGGGGGGGGTTGGGGGTAGGTGGGAATGGGTATAGAATTAAATTAATTTAATTTAATTTTATAATATTAAGAAGTTTAAATTATCTAATTTTTGAACAAAAAAAAACTTTTAAATATGATTTTTCAATTGAGAATATAAAAAACATGGTTCCATGTAATTTCCACTTTAAGCAAGCCCAATTTTCTTCGCCCCAATCATATGGATTGGAATGGCATTACAGCCCAACAGTTTAGAATATAGGATTTATTTTATTTTATTTTATTTTTTTTAAGATTTAGGGTCTTCGTGAATTTTTTTTTTTTTTTTTTTTTTTTTTGGTGTTTTTTTTTTTTTTTTTTAAATTTTTTGCTTGTGATTTTTTTTTTTTTTTTTTTGCATCTCAATTCTTTTTTATTTTATTTGGATAAGACGACATCTTCATCATTTCTCATCTTTTTAATGAGAAAATAGATGGCAGGGGCTTTTTTCACCAATTTCAAATCGGTGGAGGGTTTTTGCTCACCATGTCTAATAGGTGAGGATTTCCCTTTCTTTTTCATTTTTATTTTTCCCTATCTGTTAAGATTTAAAGGCACGACTAACGGATCTTGATGACATGGGAGTACTTCGAACAAAGGTTTTATACATAAATCTTTTCTGTGATTTTCAATAGTTAGGGGATATATCAACCACAGCCAAGTTTCTAGAGGGTTTCCTACTATTAAGCCATTTAAATAAGTTATCCTCGAGTCTCAAAAGGTATTGTGTTCTTTTTAAATATAAGAGGCCCTTTCATACCAAAATGTATAAGTTAGGCCTTTGTTCACTTTTTGTCCTTTGTCAAGGCCTTTCTCATTAATTCCCTATTCATCTCCCAATGCGATGAAAATATTTCCTGTACAGATTCAGTCTAAAAGTTGGTGTCCATAGAATCAACTGGACTACATTTGCACTTTTGGTGACACGTTAACTATAAGGATCACAAGTAATAGAAACTTTTACACAAGTTTAAATCTGATAGGTCAACTCATTGCTTCTGTCCTTGACAAAAAGAGAGTAGCTACCCCAATACCCCATGTTGTTGAGAAATAACATTTCAAATTAGAAAGAATAATGCTTTTTGCAGCCGCTCCCTGCGATAGTCACTCTACGTGACATACACATGATAGGTGGTTATTTGATGCATTAATGAATAAAAAAATTACCACATTAATGTATCAAATAATTACATGCCATGTGTATGTCACGTATAACGACTACCGCAGTGAACGACTACGAATAGTATTACTCAATTAGAAAAGTTGAGCCTTTGAACTTTTTATCTAAAACCATTTTGCAATTTCCTTTAAAATTTTAGACTATTTTAAATAATTGTTATTCATAATGGATAGTCATCAAACTTTCGCTCCAAGCGTAATTCTATCATTGGATTTCAATTGCGAACAGTTAGGTAACTGAACTTATGTAGCTCCCGTTCGGTCCCATTCTCTTTCATTTTTTTCTTCTCTCTTATTTTTAATCACACATTTTTTCATAAAATAATATTATACTAAATCGAAAATATTTTTTTCTTTTTCAATAACACATTTTTCAAAAAAATATGATTTTAATTTGAAAAGCTTAAAAATAAAATAAGATAAAAGGATTTGTTGTTGGTTCAAAAAATAAAAGATGGGAATCATATATTCCGGCTCGAAATGGATAATAGTGAACAAATTGGATAGAATTTTTTTCTTTCCTACTAGTATCTCTCAATTAACATAACATAACTCTCTCTTATTTTTAATCACACATTTTTTCATAAAATATTATTATACTAAATCGAAAATATTTTTTTCTTTTTCAATAACACATTTTTCAAAAAAATATGATTTTAATTTGAAAAGCTTAAAAATAAAATAAGATAAAAGGATTTGTTGTTGGTTCAAAAAATAAAAGATGGGAATCATATTTTCCGGCTCGAAATGGATAATAGTGAACAAATTGGATAGAATTTTTTTCTTTCCTACTAGTATCTCTCAATTAACATAACATAAAATATAAATGTTACCCAAATGGAGAGTTAATTGTTCCAATGGTCACTAAACTTAGATCCATATCTTTAATTGATCACTGAACTCTAAAATGTCGAGTTTTGATCATTGAACTTACGTCAATGTCTTCGATTGTTCACTTAACTTAGGTTCATGTTTTAGATTACTCACTGAAATTTAAAATGTTGAGTTTTGATCACTGAACTTTAGAATACACCATTCGTTACTCACTAGCATAACTGTTGAATTTTGAAAAATATCGAGTTTACAGTGAATGATGTGCAATATTTTTCAAAATTTAATGAGTAATGTACTATATTTTTCAAAGTTCAGTGAGTGATGTACAATATTTTCAAAGTTCAATAGCCAAAACTTGATCTTTTAAATTTTAGTGAGCAATCGAAGACATAGACCTAAATTTAGTGACCAACACTCGACATTTTTCAAAGATTAGTAGTCAAAACTCGACATTTTAAATTTCAGTGGCCAATAAAAAATAAGGACCTGAATTCAATAATCAAAACTCAACATTTTAAATTTCAACGGCCAATGAAAAATATAGACCTAAGGGTGTGTTTGATTACATTTATTTTTTATGAAAAATATCAATTTTCAACCCAAATTTCTACTTAGAGTGTTTGATTGCTATTTTTTTTCATGAAAAATATTTTTCAACTTTTAAAACTATGCCTTATTTTTCTTGTATTTAAGGAAAACATTTTCCTTGGATAGAGGTGGTTTTTATTTTTCACAAAAGATGAAAAACATTTTCTTTTTTAGGTGATAGTTTCCATTCCAAGGGCGTGTTTGATTACATAGTAGGAATTTGGGTGGAAAATTGATATTTATCATGAAAAATAAATGTAATCAAACACACTTATGAAAAATATCAATTTTCCATCTAAATTCCTACTTAGAGTGTTTGATTGCTATTTTTTCCATGAAAAATATTTTTCAACTTTTGAAAATATGTCTAATTTTCCTTATTTTTAAGGAAAATTTTTCCTTGAGTAGATGTGGTTTTTATTTTCCACAAAAGATAAAAAATATTTTCTTTTCTAAGTGATATTTTTTATGCCAATCAAACACACTCTAAATTCAATGGTCATTGAAACAATTAACTCCCAAATGGAAGGACAAAAGAAACCCCACAAATTTCTATTGGCCATGCAAAGGGACACAACATATGAAACAAAAAATCTTTCTCCAACAAGTTTTAAAAGGGAAATCTTTCTGGGCAGTTGGGATATCAAGTATCAACCATCAAAAATCTGTCGGTTTATTTCACTTCGCTCGATGGGTTTTCTGTAGGGTTTCACTATTCTGTCGCTCCTACTGTTAAAACTTAGTACACCCCCTCCTGATTAGATATGTTTTTTGACTTCACCGAAACGTGACGATTTTTTAGGGATTAGAGCATCTTTATCTTTATTTTTATTTTTTTGTCGCCTAAATTGCCGAACTTTTTCCTTCGTATATGTCTTCATGTTTAAGAGTAATTGGGACTATTTAGAAATTGACTTAACTAAGAAATTGATCTCTGGAGTTTTGAATTTTGGGTTCTGTATGTACGTAGAAGAAAATAAAAAGGATAAGTAGAGAAGAACGTCTTTCTGTGTCAACTAGACCAAGAGTCTGAGTCATCGAGCAGGGGATCGCTTTGAGTGGGATTGGGATGCTATTATTTAAAAGATAAAATGTGCTTGACTGTTTTTATTTATTTTGTGTTTTTTAATTTCTCCTTATGTTCTTTGTAATTGGTATATAGTAGTATGCAGACCCACCTACATGATTAGGTGTTTACTGCTTACATTTTTATATGAATTTCGGGTAGTATTTTTATGTGTTTAGGGAATAGATCAATTGGCTGGCACATGCTTCCTCATTTTGCTTTGTTCATTGGTTCCAATGTTGAATTTTTAATTATTATTATTATTATTATTATTATTATTATTTTCTTTGGCCTAATCAATGTTAGTTATGGATGATGGGGAGCGTGATTATTTTATTTATTTATTTATTTTTAACTCATAGATGATTACTTGGAAGATAGTTGATTTATGTTGTTGAGATTGTTTCTAGAGAAGGATTTGAGTTTCCATGGTTCTGTTCCTGGCAAACCCTTCAATTTTTAATATTACTGGTGTCTGACTTTTACTGGAGATTGTGTTTGTTTATCTTTGTGGAGTGATGAATGACCTGTTCATAGTTATCAGAAACTATCAGTATTGGCATATAAACATCAATCTTAATGGAGAAGGGAAGGGGGGGGTGGTTCAACCCAGCTGAAAGTTATGCAAAGTTTTGTCTTGAAGTAAATGAAAGGAATTGGCCGTGAATTTTGTGGTTCATGAACCGGTCTTATCTCTTAATTTGATTTTGAAATTTTCGGCTGACTTCCAAGCACCAAGCCAATTAGGCCTGCTGGTCTGGAGCACTCCTTTGGTGAGATGTGTTATTGTAGTTAATAAGCTATGGATGTGAGCGACAATGTAGGTGACCCTCGCACCTGTAGTTGTCTCTTCGCCTGTTCTAGATTACATTATATGTGACTTTTATAGCCACTCGGTTCCCAATTCTTACAATTTTCTGACTTTGTGCCTAGATGGTAATTTGTGTGCTTTGCGTCAGTATATGAGTTAGTTCCTTCAAAGATTAATATATAGAGAAAGTGGATGATTTTTTGTACGATGCCAGAGATTCCCATCCACTAAGTTGCATGAATAAATAATATTGTATGTTTAAATTTTGCAAGCTTGGAAATTAGGTCGAGAATGTGGCTGTGAGTGCGATAGACAAGAACTTTTGCTGGAAGTTGGTGTGTAGAGTCTTGGAAGTGTGGCAGCAGTATTGTTTCTTTAATATGATGTTAGTGCCCAAGTTGAAATGTTTATGGACCTGTCTCTTCAGTTATGTTAATGTACTTGATCATCATTCATTTTTTCGATCACTGAGCTGTGTGACTTTTTAAGGTTCTAGTATAACTCGTGCTCTTTTCTATACTGATAGGATCATTATTTAGCTTCATTTGATTTAGACCCGTCCTCATTTCCTCCTAGTTCTCCATTTTAGTAAGATTAGTGTTTTGTTCTATGCTTTCTATTTTCTTGCTATAAGCTTTTTAACATTAATTTACTTGGACCTCAGCTGAGGAGGTTGACCTCTCACAAGATGTGCAGCAATGGGAAACTTTATCTAAATCTGAAAAGCACTTTATAAGTCATGTGCTGGCATTTTTTGCTGCATCAGATGGAATTGTCTTGGAAAATTTGGCTGCTAGATTTCTCAATGATGTGCAGATTCCAGAGGTGAATATCTTGACTTCCCTCCATCTAAAGACTTATCACTGTAAGATGAGAAGGACTAGTGTTTCAGCATTTCTATTTTTCTTTCATAGTTTGATCTTTCATTCATGTTTCTGTCTGCCCTCAATTTTATAGTTTAGACATTATGTCTAACATTGACAGCGTTGGATACTTTCAAGAATCCTTATCCTTTGTGAAATTATTGTTTTGTGGTCGTTTACCTATCAATTTGAGCAATCAGTTGGAAACTTTTAACTTGATTTTCTAAGCAAACGAATCATATTCAGTTTTACGAACCTTCTTCCAAATATCTATTTGGGCTTGTAATGAGGGGAGATATAAACAGTGAGATTTTATTCCTGGACTAAACCAAGTAGTAACGGCAGCTGTTAATGTTGAAGTTAGCATAGATTGCTGTTGAAAATCTTTGTGGTTAAACTTTGAAGGACTAGAATCCAAACTGAATTAATTTTGAGCTTTTCTGTTTGTGATTTTTTTCCCTTCTTTTTGTGTTTCAATTGTTTCTTTCTTTTTATCTTTGCTTTGTGCTAAATAGATCTTTTTCTCTATTTCCTTCAATGAACTTGGATATTCAGTATGACACAAGGAGAACTGAAGAAAAATGGTGACCCATGAAGGTGCTTTACATACTTTAAAATCATTATAAAATGGCAAATGATAACCATGGAATGTGTGAGCAATATGGTATGATGGATAACCATGAAATGTGTGAGCAATATGGTATGATGGGTTGTCACACCTTGCAGTTAATCCTGTGATGAAAATTAATAGCGGTACAGTGATAATAATGTTTTGTGCTTAGCTAGAACCGTATGTCCAATTTTTGGAGAGTGCATATCAATCCTCTCCTTTTAGGGCTAATTAAAAAATCTTGCAATTACCGATGGTCGTCAAGATTTGGCCAGACAGTTAATTTATCCTTTCCAGCAACAACTATGATTTAATCCTCAAAGCGAATTTATGATTGCTAAAGTGGGAAGGTTTGACCATGAATATGTAACTGGAAGATCACCCAATTACCCCAATGTTGAGCATTTTAATCCTTCTGAAAATATGTGTCTCCATCCTTTTGCGGGCATCTTAATCGCATCCTAATATTGGACTTTTTGCAAACTTTTGCTTGATGAGAGGATGATCGGATACCTGTTTACTCATTTACTGTTATCTGTATTTGCTACCTCTTTCAAGTTGCTTGTTTTATTCACTGAAAGAATCGTTGATCAGCTTATATGTTCTTCTGAATTATATAATAATAACTTGTATTTTAAAAAAATATATATAGTCAAAATCTCTATGGAGAGGAGCTGTCATAATGTCACTTTACATTAGTTATATCTAACTGACATTAATTCTTTTATTGCCAATAGGCTCGGGCATTTTATGGATTTCAAATGGCAATGGAAAATATACATTCTGGTATGGATTTGTAAGTGTATCTTGTGATTTTGTCAACAACATGCTCGTGTTACCTGATTGTAAACATTTTCATAGAAATGTACAGCTTACTTCTGGAGACATACATCAAGGATTCAGAAGAGAAGAACAGATTGTTCAATGCAATTGAAGATATTCCTTGCGTTGCACAGAAGGCAAAGTGGGCCTTGCATTGGATTAAGAGGTACTCTTTATTACTTTTTCATCAATCATTATAATGATTTTGTTAAGAACTTACTATTGAAACTGAAAATTTATTAACATTCAGGCAATATTTACCAATTTCTGGAATGTGTATTGGATGTAGCGGACTGTACCTATGAAAATTGCACATATCATTTCGAGAGACATTGTTGAAGAAACTCATAAATATCTTCTTGTATTTAGGTCCTCATTTCGTGGACTTGTAGGTTTTTGGACTACTTGCTTGTCAATGTCTTGCTTTTCGATGCTCAAACATCCCTCTCTGATCATAGCAATTTGGATAATCTTGATTGGCATGATATAGTGAGACTGAAATATGCAGTTGTTACAGTTAATTAAACATTTGCTAATATCTATCCGCAGTTCGAGCTCATTTGCAGAGAGACTTGTTGCTTTTGCATGCGTTGAAGGAATTTTCTTTTCCGGGAGGTATAATTCCATATCTATTCAATCTAGGATGGATAATGATAAGGTATGTGTTCGTCTATTTTCTAAGGGTTCCTGACTTATTTTTCTTTACTTCTCAGCTTTTGTGCGATATTTTGGCTTAAGAAGCGGGGATTGATGCCAGGCTTGACATTCTCGAATGAACTTATTTCGAGAGACGAGGGACTTCATTGTGACTTTGCTTGCCTTCTATACAGGTTATCTTCATCATTATTGAATACCCACCCCCACCCTGATCCTTCCTCTCCAGCCCCTGCCTACTAGTGAACTCTCTCCCATTTCCTTCCTTCCCTCAAAAAGAAAAAAAAAAGTAAATAGATTAATAAAATAAAATGAAAATTGTTGCGGGCAGGTGGAAGGGGGTTTTTTTTAGGCATATGAAATTGACGAGTGATTTTTCGTTCTTCGCTTCATTTCTGCAGTACATTACGGAATCAACTGCACTGGCAAAAGGTTCAACTTATTGTACATGAAGCTGTTGAAATTGAGACCCAATTTGTTTGTGATGCCCTTCCTTGTGCATTGATTGGAATGAATTCTGAGCTAATGAGTCAGTATATCAAGTTTGTTGCTGATCACTTGCTGGTATCTCTCTTTCTATCACTGATTGGAAGGAATATTTTTGTTGAAAAATTAAGAATATCGATATATGTCTTTCAGGTTGCTTTAGGGTGCCCGAGGAAGTATAATGTTCAAAACCCCTTTGATTGGATGGAATTTATATCTTTACAGTAAGTATAAATGCTAACGATAATCATATAATTTTTCAACTATGGTGGATGCAGTTAAGGTAGTGTCATTTTCGGGTAATTTTGAATAACTTCTTGCTCGTGTTTCAATGTTGAAGCAAAGGCTTCTGTTGGTTTTCATTTTCAGTTTAGTCACGCACTTAAAATCAGTTAGTTTTTTTAATGGAACGACCAATCTGATGTACGGCAATCTAACGTGGCATCAACGTGGAGGTCTGCCACGTCAGACATTCCGTTAGAAAAATTAACTGAAACAAAAGGCAAGCTTAAGGATTATGCTTGGTGTGTGGCCTAATGTGAGGAATGATCTGATTGTTTGCCAACACAGTCGATAAATTGTTAATTTCGTTCATGTTCAGACCCATGGACTCGGCTAACTCTAGCTGGAGTGACAGTCCTAGTGGCCTGAGCTTTTTGAATGAACTCTTATAACCCACAAATGTGATTTATAGTCATATGGTTTTAACTTATTGATTCATTGTTTAATTGAGCAGAGGGAAATCTAACTTCTTCGAGAGAAGGGTCGGGGATTATCAGAAGGCTTCTGTTATGACAAGCTTGCGAGTCGATTCAAAGAATTATGAGTTCAAATTGGACGATGACTTCTAGTCACTTTGATTGTTTTGCTTCCTATTAATATCAACTCGATGTGGAAATTATCATATCATTCTATTGTAAAATTTCGATTATTTTTGGAAAATTGTTAAGCTGTGTACTCTGTTATTGTCCTGTTCCTTGATTTGCTCAACATTTATTGTATCATCTTATATCAATAACGTATATAACTAAGATTTTGAAAGTCACATGAACTAGAAAGTTGAATGTCACATGACTAAACAAACAGAGCAATGCTATGAGTATAGATTTTTTTTAAGGAATTGGTACAGGAAGACAGTTGTCTTCGTGTAAAAGGCTATTACAAAACATAATTTTTGGCAACAGTAAATCACAAGAAGACTGTTGTCTTTCTGTATCAATTTTGTTAAAAAAAATTTGTACTTGTAGTAGTTTTTTATGCAATAGCAAATAACAGGAAGATTGTTGATTTTTTTGTATTAATTCTGTTTAAAATTCTGTACTTGTGGAGTTTTCCAAACAAAATGGAGATCAAGCTTGGGCCTTTGATTAGTGGGTATGGTGAGTGCAGGATATATTGGTAAGGAAAAATTCCAACCTGGGAACCTTGTATAAGGGGGTCATGGACCTTCTTTTTGTCACGCCTCAAGTCTCAACATATGAAAACAGTGTGTGCATGTTCTAGTGGACAGAAAATCGTTAAGATGTCAAATTTTGTTTAAAAGACCTTTATACCCTTAGGCCTGTAAAAAGTATATAGGAAGAGAATACAACCCGAAGAGTAAACACACCACATCATTTAGTCTTCTTGTGTGACTCCAACTGGTTAAAATAGACCTTCGTCTTAAAAAATTTATACATGACTCGATTACAACTGTATCAAACTCTATTGGTAGGTATAATACAACTACGATCAAACTGTATAAGGTAACATTGTAGAAGTTGATTCCCTATCTTTGCTCATAATAATATTTCTTGCTAGCTTGAGTATTGGAGTGTTTTGAAGAATCTTCTACATACATTATTTTTGATTGCATCTTTAAATTCATTGTTACTTCCACTAGAACTTTGCTCTTTGTACACTAATTTTTGACACTATAGTTGACATTTATATTGTTGTCAAGTGTCAATTGGATAGAAAAATTGTTTGAAATTTAAACTATCCAATAGGATAATATCGCATTGCAAAGTATAAATTAAATTGGACACCATAATATAAATGTAACAAGGTTCCTACTACTAAATGATTTAAAACAATTAAACTTCAGGATGTTATACACTGTTTTAGTTTAAATTTGCTCCTACATTTTCTACTTTGTCTTCATAAGAAGTGTTTACAATAATTGTTAAATGTTGATGATGATGACGATGATGATGACGATAATTATTATTATACTAATATAATAGTGGTAAGATGTCAATTCCAATTCTTAGGGCCAATCAATTTTGCAATATCATTGGTTGGTTAGTCTCACCACCATCTTTTCATGGGGGCAGCTATTCATGTTCCTTGGGCTAACCAAACATATGAAAAATGTTTATCGTACATTACCATTTATATAATTTTTTTTACAGATTGATGATATATAAAAAAAGAAAGTTAGAATTCTATTTTATTTATTTATTTATTATTTTTTAATGAGATTTTGACCCAACAAAATTTTGTCACATCATCTATTAATAAATAAATCTGTAAGTTGTGATGTATATGTAGCACAACCGTAAAGCGTATAATCCAATTTAGTTTCTTTTATATATATAATAAAAAAAAATTTAATTACATACATTGATATGTGCAATGCATACATTATTATGTTATATTTCTCTCGCAACATATAGATTTTTTATGGATTCATTTGGTTCTTTGGAATCTTGCTCGAATTGGAAATTTTTCAGTGTTTTTCCTAGGAGATGGATTAATCCGAGCTCTTGGAATTGAAATAAGTGCGATAGTAAATCACAAAATCTTGGTGATCTTCCTTGTTTGGGGTCCATTTTAATATGGTTTTGGAAGAAAATGTATTTTGAAATAGTGATTTTATGAAGAATGTGAGGTTAAAAAATATGAAAATTTTTGAATTTACGTGTAATTATTTTATTAAAAAGTATGTGAATAAAAATAAGAAAGGATTTTTTTTTCCAGATAATTAAACCCAACTAGGGCTATAAAGTTGCAGTATTCTTTGAGTTTCTTGTAAACAATTATCATGTGTATTTCTTCCCCTTTTTTTTTTTTGGGCATTATATTATTATTTTTACAGCTTTCTCTCTTTACTTCGAGAAATTAATATAAGAAAAAGTATGAAAATTGGTATGGTCAAGCAAGAATCATACGAAAATAATTACTATTCTTAACAAATAATGCACAAGTCTGTATGACGAAAAGTATGAAAAGAACACCAGATATTAAACTTGTCATGTATTAAATGAAAACTTTTTGTGATTTCGTTTAAGCACACCAAATTTGAAATACAGGTTTTCTTTTGAGTTAATTGGATCAAATAACTTGTTTATTTATACTTATCATAAAGAGTAGTAACAAAATATATAACATCATCTGTTGCTCAGATTACTCATCTCAATCAAACGTTGCACTTATGCTATGTTGATAATTTTTTATTCTCTTCAGAATTTATGGGAAAGTCACCATCTTAATAAACTGAAATTTTAACAAGATATAATAAAAAATAAAGGTATAATAACTCTTTACAAGTCATGAAAGTGACATAATTTTTTTTAAAAATACTTAGAAGTGTTGGGTGCTTGATTAGGGTACAATTATCTAAACTCCAACATGTTAAGATTGTTGATTTATTAAATGCTTGTTTGAGATTGTATATAATTTATTTAAATTAGGGGCATGTACGTAAATTTTACTAATCTGAAAATATACCAAAAACTTATCACTTTTTAAAAATCTTACAAAAATGTCATATTTTGAGTGCGAAGTGTCCAATTTTCCCTTTTCATTACAATTTTCAACATATTCAATGCACATTTAATGTCAAGACTTAAGCTGTAAGCCAGTAGGAGAAGCTAACCACGAAATTAAGTTCTTACACAATGGATAATAGGTAGATTAACAAAAAAGAAAAAAAAAATGAAAATAATTATTTTCTAATATTTTCTTGACATGTAGAAGTGAAGTTCTCTCTAAGTGAATTTCTTATACAAGAATTGAAATATCAAAGTAGAAATTATTGTTGGTTTATCTTTCAAATTGGAATCAATAGCTGTTCATATGGTAGTTGAGTATTGATGAATATACTTAATACTTCAAAAAGAATATTTTCACATTACATACCTCTGATTCTATCTTGACAGCTGTGAACTATCAAGATAGACATTTGAATGTCAATATCGACATTTCATAACTATCTAGATAAACATTTTAACTGTTTGTCTAACCAATTTGAAAATGCATGTGATAATGTTTGGTTCAGCGCTCTTACCATTTCAATTTGCTTATATTCAAGTACGAGTGAATATTTAAGTCATATATATATATATATATATAGGGAGAGAGAGAGAGAAGTAAAATCAGACACAGAAAATAATTTGAAGAAGATAATTTTATTGAATGATGAAATTTTTTATGCAAAATATTGAAGAAACAAAATGTTGAAAATTACAATTGAGTTGATAAAAGAAAATTTAGATTACTAGGAAATCTAAAGTTTTTTGAAGAAGTTTTTCTCCCGCAAAAAACTCTTGTCAGAATCTTGAATCTTGATATTCTTGTATACTTGGAGTGTTTGAGCTTTGAACTTGAAAACTTCTTGAATTTGATTGAAAAATCTTTGACGGACAATAATTTCAATAATATCCATTCTTTTGAATAGTTTTTCTGTCTGCCAAGATTTTGAATATTGGGAATCTACTTTAATAAAGTAATTTTATTAAAGTTTTATCTTCTTTTAAAAGTAGGTGGTACTGATAGAAACAACTTTTAAGGTGGCAGGCACAATTGAAATAAAATATTTCTTAACTTATAAGTCTGATATTTTTGAAGTTCATCCAGATAGCTGAGTTCATATAGTCATTTAGCATTCTTTTTGATCTTTTTCTTGAGCAAGTAGATCATCAATATATAACCAATAACAATCATCTCCATTACTTTGGGCATAATTTTCAGAAATTTTTAAGAAGAGCTATCTGGAATTGACTTTAGTTTATGCCAGAGAGGCAATTTTTTTTTTCAAAAATAATTGCTAATTCTTTTGGAGTCTTGAATTGATTAAAAATTACCATTAATTTTTATTTTTCTGTAGGGAAATAGGCATTTTTGTCTAATTCTTTCTTTAAGATTTTAGGGACTTCAATATTTCTTTATTCTCGAATCCATGAATTTACTGCTTTTGAACAACAATTAGTTTCATGGAATTTTGACCACTATTTTACTTTTGACTTTGTGAATAATTTTTGAACTCTATATTCAGAGATTTGATCTTGATAAATGAAATAGTCATAATAGAATATTCATGAGAACTTCATATTAAATGCGAAATGAAACAAAACATTTTCTTGAGACTTTAAAAAGGTTTTTGCCTCTTTTTTGAAGTGTTCAAATACTTGATGAATGAGACTAGGTAAAATTTTCTTATCAAGTCCAAAACAATTGAACCAAGTTTGAAACCATTTTGAAAAACTTATATTACAATTTTGATTAAATAAAATGAACCAAAAATGAGTTATTGATCTAAAGTAAAATATATTATATTGGGTATCCTTGTAATCAAAATAATTGAAATGAGATTTAAATGATTTGTCTTTTGAGAGACACATTCTCTTCTCATTCCATGGTCGTTGCCCCTAGTTTTCATATGACAATACCATTTGAATGCTTATTTTTGAAAAATCAATTGTCTTTGAATTTTGAGGATTTTTTATATGAGTTATGATAGCTGATCTAATTTTGCTTCAAAAAACTCTCTGAATTTTTTGATGTTATAGGGCATATATTGAAATTTTAGAGGAAAAAGGTGTTGAAGACATTTATTTAGAGATGAATATCTATTTATCCATGATGTTTCCATTTCTAAAATTGGAATATTAGCTGATTTGAGAAAGTATTGAAAAGTGTTTGGAGGGTTTATTTGAGATAATTTTCTAGAACCTTGAACAGCTTGTTTAAAGTTTAAGGGTTTTGATTATTTTGGAATAAGTTTACACTGACTAGGCTTTTCGAAAACTAAGGTTGAAAAGGTAGTATTTTGAGTATATTGAGAGGATAAAGAACCTTGTTATTCCTTTCTTGAAGATGATCCTTGAATATGATCATCAATTGAAAATAAAGGTATTTAGCATTTTTATGACTACTTTTCTTTTGAAACGGAGTTTCAAAGGAAGCCATTGAAATTTTTTTCTGTTTCTGAAATCTCATTTTCTTTCTTTGATAGAATATCTTCCCAATTCATCAACTCTCTTTTCTGGATATTGAATATTCACACAACTCTCTTTTTTCTATATAAACTCTCTTCTAAGAAAGTCTGCAAGAACATTTGATTTTCTTTGTATATATAATATTTCAAAATCAAAACATGAAAAACAGCCTGCCATTTTGCAAAGATTTGTTTTGAAATTAGATTTTTTATGTCTTTCTGTAGAACATCTTTTGATGCTTTACACTCTCTTTTTAAAATAAATTTTTTATTAATTAAACTATCTTGAACTTTTGAAACACATAATACTATAGATAAATTTCTTTTTTAATATTTGAATAATTCTTTTGAGGGCCGGTCAACGCTTCACTATGAAACTTAACCAACTTTTCTTGATTTGACTCTTTTATCTGCTTTAACACTCCACTATAACCAATATCAGACGCATCAGTCTGCATAATAATAGAGAAAGTGGGATCAAGGATTGAAAGATAGGAATATTTTTGATAGCTAGCTTGACTTTTTAGATGGCTTAAGTGTGATCATTACTCCATGGTAATGGATTATTCTGTAGCCTTTGAAAAAGAGGGGCATAGATTTGAGTCGGTCACATAATTGACACAACCTAAGAAATGCTGCAAACTTGTCTTATCTAGAATTTCATCTAGAAATCTATTAGCAAATTCTAGACTTCTTTGAATTGGTGTGAGTGTTCCTAAGTGCATGTAATGACCTAAGAACCTTATACGTGTTTGATACAGAACAACTTTCTTTGCAAAGACTACTAATCCATTGTTTTGAATGACATGAATGAAAATATTGAAATGCTTGAAATGTTGTTCTAAACTTTTAGAATAAATTAAAACATCATATGTAAACAATAATGAAATTTTGATAAGAATTGAAAATATTGTTCATAATTTTTTGAAATTCAGAAGGATCATTTTTGAGTCCAAAAGGCATGACATTCCATTCATATTAACCAAATGAAACATTAAAAATAGTTTTGTATCTATCTTCTTTTTTAATCTGAATATGCCAAAATCCAGATTTCATATCAAATTTGAAGAAGACAGTAGCTTTGAATAATTTGTTTAATAGATCTTTCTTTTGAAGTAATAGATATCGAATCCATTGAAGAGCTTTATTGAGAGGTTTATAATTAATAACAAGTCTAAAAGCACCTCATTCAACCTCAGCAGAATTATAGATGTAAAAGGCTAAACAACTCCAAGGAGATTTGCTTGGTCTAATGAGTTTCTTTTCAAGTAAATCAGGAACATAAGGGAAAAAATAATATGTTCTTCTATTCCAGAAAGTATTAGGAGTAGTTGAACATATTTCTTTTTCAATTTGTTTTTAAAAATTTGAAATTCTTTCTTTGATTGAAGAATTTTGTAGTTGTGTTCTTCAATTCTCTAAAATTTAATTTCTTCTTTGAGAACTTAAATAAGATTTTTCTTGAAATTAATATTGTTAATAATTTTTAAATTGATGCTTCTTTTAAATGATTGACATCTTTAAATGGAGGATTTATAAATTTAAAAAAATATTTCTTGATCAAAGATTTTTGTAGTAATTCCTTTTGCATCAACTTGAAAATGATAAATCTAAACTATAAAAGGTGTATTAAGAATTACTTCTTGATCTAAATATTTTACAAGATAAATTATATTTTTGAAGCAAATACTTGAATTATTTACCACTGGCACTATATAGATGCTCAGAAGTTTTTCAGTATATTTTGTTTGCTCGTGAGTCAAAGAGAACTCTAGAAGTAAATTGTATTCTTTATTGACTATAAAGTCATTGCTGAATACCATTTTTGAAGTTGAATACGATTGATAACATTGACTTTTTCATCATCAGTTATCTGATTATTTGAAGGAGAAATTTCTTCATCAAAGGAAGAAGTTTCAGAAGAGGATTTATACTTTTGTTTGGCATTATATTCTTGTTCTGAGTTTTTAGTTTTCAAGAATATAACTTCCATGCGAACATCTTTCATTTGACGATCAAGAGTTGAAATATGAGCTTTCAGTATTTATTTCTAATTTTAAATCAGAACTAGAAGACTTTGAAACATTTGAAGAGGATTCAATTTTAAATTTATTTAATATATTCTTCATATTAAATGATTCTACTGATTTTAAATGAAACAGATAAGAAAACCTTTTCTTAAGTTGAGGATTTTCAATTTTCTCAACTATTTCTTGAATAAGTTCTTCTTCTTTGGTAAGAACATTTATGATTTTACTTACAATCACAAATTTTCTTATCTTGATTTGAAAAGGAAGATGAATTTGATCTAGTTTCAACATCAGAATCTTTTTGATGTTGATAAACTTGTTTAAGATTATACTCAGATTTTTCCTCTAAGCTAGAATTGATCAAATTGAGAAGTTCAAATTTAATATCTTCATCCATTTGAAGATTATTAATCTTTACCTTCATAGGACATTTATTGGAATAATGACTTGTTTGATTACATTTCCAACAGGTAATCTTGGAAGACTTTGAGTTTTTAAAATTCTTATTTGAAAATTTTCTTTTTGGAAATTTAGAGGGATAAGACTTTTGAAAAGATTTTTCTTTTTGAAAATATCCTTTTATTTTACTTATATAAGAAGGATAATTTTTCTTTTTCAATTTTGAAGAGGAATGAATGATTTTCTCAAAACCATATTGTTCACAGATGATTTAAGTTTTTTTTTTCGACTTTTAGATCTTTTTTATTTCAATTTGGCTTTAAGTTGAGATCATTACATAATGCTAATACTTCTTTATTGACAAAATTAATAATTTCGCCAAAAGTAAGAATAGCATATGAATCAGTATCATTATATTGAAGTTTAAGTGAATTTCTTACACTTTCTGTAAAGAGTTTAGGAAGTTCAAAAATAAATCTTTCTTTCCAAAAAGATTGATTACAATCAACACGCATTTAAACTTTGGTCATAAATATATCTTTATACCCGTGAAAATCATGAAGTTTTTGAGAAGTAAGATTCATAAAAACCTTAAGAGGTTCTTCCATGAAGTATATTGGAAGTTCCAATAAAATGTTTGAGAATTGAATAAATAGGAGTATTGAATATATCAATATTTTCCTTGAGAATCTACTGTATTTTCTATATTTGCCATATCTTCATCATTCAAATAATTATTCCACGAGTTTTTCGATTGACCAGTGAAACTTTGCACTAAGTTTGACATAGAATCGAGAGCAGAATTTCCTATACCAATATAGGTAGCATAACATACTCCCATATTTTTGAGAAAATTGATTATTTGATATTTTGTCATACCATCAAGATTCCATTCAATTAATTCATCACCGGAATAGGTGATTTGATATTTCTTCTTTTCCTCACAAGACATATCAAGAAGGATCGGAATAATAATTTGGAAGATTTTTATTTTGACCTTTCAATTTATTAATAGAAAATTTTTCATTTTCAAAATTTGCAGGAAAATGATTTTCAAGATTTTCAAAATCATCAATAGTATTAATATTTTTTTTTTGAAGATTGTAATTTTGAAATTTGTTTTGCAAGTCCTACTAAAATACTGGAGTCACAAGATAAATTATCTTTTCCTAATTTTGGAACAAACTTTGACTCTATTTGTTTTAAAATAAGGGGTTGATTTTCATTTCTCTTAGAAGAGAAAGCTATAGAATCAAACTTAGCTTCAATTCCAGATAATAGAGCACACATAAATTGAAGAACAATATTAGTATAACAGTTCTAAAATTGAATATTTTATATCTTTTGCTATAGTCTCAGATTCCTCTGATCTATCAGTTAGGAGTTATTTAATAGGAAATGCAATTTTTTCAGTGTTTCCATGAGAAACAACTATTTCTTGCATCAAAGGATGTTCAGATTGAAAACGTTGACCAGATGAAGTTTTCCATGTCTTTCTATTAACATAGGTATTTTGAATAGAATTTTTTGAAATTCTTTTGCCAAATACTTTGAAAAATGCCTATTCAAAAATTTTAAATCTTCAGAAAAATCAAAAAAAATTTCCACAATAATTTAATTTCATCTTTTGAAAACATTGATTGAAGAATTTTAGAAAACACTTCACTGATGGGGCTTGATCAGTTTATATTCATTTTTATCTATTATAGAAGAAATGACATTGCATTACTGATCTAACCTTTCAGCAGGATTTGGAAGCATATCAGATAAAGTAGGGGAACTAGGTTTTTATTATTCATCTTTATCATATGCATATTGAGTTTTAGGAATATTGGGATTAAAATCAACTGCTTTTAATTTATCCGAAGAAATTGAAAATCAAAATTTTTGAAAGAAGTTCTTAGATCTACAAGAATAAGATATTTGAATATTATTTGATAA
Organism: Olea europaea var. sylvestris; assembly: GCF_002742605.1. NCBI lineage: Eukaryota > Viridiplantae > Streptophyta > Magnoliopsida > Lamiales > Oleaceae > Olea > Olea europaea. The sequence continues at coordinate 5,794,010 of NC_036256.1, read as the reverse complement.
AGAACCTCTATCAAAATAATTTGATCAGGAACTTATTTAGTAGAGACAGGAATTGTAGTCTGAGCATTCTCAAAATTCCATTCTAATCCTCTAGATTGAAGATTCCGCGGTATCCTTTTAGTAATCATGGTGTTTTAATGAAGAGGATTAACTTCCACAAAAACACTTTCTTCTTTAGAAGATGAGCAAAGACTTCGAATATTGAGTTGAGAAATCATAAGCTTATTATATATTCTATATATTACAACAAATGCTTTTGAACAATCATCTATATCAATATTTTTTGTTTAAATATGAAGATTAAGAGCATTTAAAATAGCTCCATCATTTAAATTGATAGTAAAATTGGGATAACAATATAAAAATTGGACCACTTTCAAGATTTGACTCTAAAAAAGATAAATAATGAATTTTCAAGTTTGAGAGGTCTTTTATCTCGAAGAGTTAATAAAATAGGAATATCTAAACCAATTCAAAATAATGGTTTGACAGCAATTTGAATCAATCCTATATGAAGATATAAAAACTTTTTCCTGTTGGATTGAATAGTTTCTTTTGAAAAAAGATTGATCTGAGCAGATTGATACTTAATAGCAATTGCTTGCTCAAGAGTTTCCTATTTCATAGATAGAACTTTTACCTACCTTTGGAATAGTCCAATTATGTAATTTTTGTTCAATTTTTTGCAATTTGGAGTTCATGAAAATTGAATGTTTCTAATGCAGATGCGTTATTTTGATCTATTTTTTTTTTTTATCATAAATAATGTTTGAAATATTTTCAGATCTACTACTAAATCTCCTAAACCAATTTGAAAACAAAGACATAATTGAATGAAAACGAAATTATAATGAATTACCATAATAGATGCAATGCTAGAGGATGGATTGACTACCCCAACAACATGGATTGGCCAACACTATTCAGTAGACATCCAGGCTTGAAACAGTAAATCCCTTTACATGGTACCTATAATAAAAATTTACTTTTATATATATATATATATAGGTAGGATGGGGAGCTATATTAATATGCAAACCCAATAAATATACTGATAAAAGTATAGAAAGAATTTGTAGATATAGTGAAAATTATAAAGAAAAAGGAAATTTAAGTGATATAGATGCAGAACTATTAGCTATAAATTATGCATTAGATAGTTTTGAATTATTTATTATATCTAAAAAAGAAATAACTATAAGAACAGATTGTGTAGCTATAGTTTCCTTTGTTAATAATACACACACACACACACACACACACAAACGAGTGGGTATTTAATATTGCACAAACCGTTGTATTATAAGTGTCCTTTGAAATAGTTTAGTCCCGGCAATAAGATCTGATTCTTTATCTCATATTTGCGAAGTTTGTGTAACATATGGTTTGTTCATTAGTCATGATCCAATTTGCATAGTTTGTGTAAGATGCAAACATAAGAAAGAAAATGCTGCTTCATAATTTTCGAGGAAAAAAATGGAATACAATAAGGCCATTCCATTAAACAAACTATACAAAACAAGTCGTATTTATGTCCCACAAACCGTGCCACAAAACCATTACTAATGAGCGACAAAATAAGTCACAACACACATCAAAATACAAATTCCCAAAAATTAACAACTACATCTACTTTAATGACAACATAATGTTCTTTCACAAAGCAAATCCTATTTGCAAACAATCCCAGTGTAGAGAGGCCTGTTAGCTCTTGATGAAAATTTGATGCGCAAGGAGCAGCATTTGTGGCATCTATTATCTCGGACAAATGATAATCAAATTCCGTCTGCAACACCAATATAAACAAATTTCAATGTCAAGAAACAATATGAGTAGGGAATTTGTATAACATATAGTTAATCACCTCAAACATACAACTATATTATTCATATGTACAACTAAACTAAATTCTCGATAGTTTGTTTCGTGGCATTCAAACTATCGAGGATAATAGAACTCATCTGTCAAGATTGACAGATGTAGGGTCGGCCATGGCCCAAGGTGATTGCCCAGGGCCTCCAGCTTGAAAGGGCTTCAAAAAGAAAATTAAAACTCCAAAACTCAACAAAATATTTCCTTGTTTTTTTTGGTTGAGTTTCTGGCCCTTTAAAAAGCAAACAAAATTGGTCTAAATGAGAGGCTCAAATTACTTGGGTATTTAACTTACATTCTTGTTTAAGAAATAAAATGGATCTATGATTAATTTATTGCCTACAATATTTTTATTGTATTTTTCTATCTACCAAAAAAAAAAAATGGAAAATGAAGAAGAAGAATCAATGCATAAATAAAATTAAAGAATTTTCCCCTATAATTTTTTCCTAACCTTATAAAATTTCTTTAAAATTTATAAATTAATTTCTATGAAAGTTAAAAAAAAATTATTTATTTTAAAAGCTATAGAGAAATTGAATTTGAATCGAACATGATTGGAATTAAAGAGACTTCAATGCTTACTTAAAAAGTCATATTTTAGGGCCTTGTAAAAATTTGTTGCTTAGGACCTCATAAATCTCAGGGCCAGCTTTGGACAGATGTTCTTGTCAGGTAAATGGTAATTGCAAAACCACAAAACAAAATTTTTTGAGAAGTTAGAAGCATTTAAGGACACGGCAAAACTACATTCAATCTTAAAATTAATTATTCATGCACATATATTGGAAAAAAAAGAAGAAGAAGATAAAATCGGCGATAAAAAATAACAATGAGTCCCAATTTTCTAGAAAACCTCTTATAAAATTTCAATAACAACCCTAACACGAACTCAATTTTTGAGATAATAAATCACATTCGAATGTATACTCTAATTTTCAAGCAAAGAAACCACCTATTAGAGGCAAAAATACAACTTTCTAAAGATAAAAATAAAATTGGGTAAACATTCAAAGTTTTCAAGTAAAATAAAAAAATTATCGAACAAAATTTTAAAATCTTAGTTGATTGTACAATGGAAGATGAATATACCTTTTCTTCCAAATGAGGGAAATAATGACCAAATTTTTTGCCCTATGTTCTTTGGGCAATACAAATTTATTGTCCTTTTTTTGATTTTTTGATAATATGAAAGAAATAGAAGGGAGAAAGAAGTAGGTTTGGTGTGATTTTTCACATTTTGGTACAATTTTTTCAACATGTCAAATCACTAATTAATGAAGAGCACGTAATGTATGGGTTGATGTATTTGTACGATCCGAACTTGATACCTCAGTTGACACTGTCCTCATAAGGGTGAGGGGCCAGTACCCAATAAAATAATGCGCATTCCCCCCCAATGTGAGTATAATGTATAGTCAAGCTCGATGTACTGATAGCATGATTTGTAATGTATTTGTAGATTCAGAAGATTTCAAATATTCAAAAGTAACAATATTAGTAAAATGTAACATTCTTGTAGATAAATTAGAGTTCGTTTGATAGCGTCGTATTCCATGAAAAATATCACATTCGAGGAATTTGTTTTCTATTTTGACTGTTTGATACAAAAGTGGAAATAAAATTCGAATATCAATGTACAAACACTTAAAGAGCATGTTTTTGGTTAATTCCATGGAAATCGAATTTTTATAGTTTTGGTTGTTTTTTCAACTTACATGGAATTGGTATGTCTTTTACACATTTACTATCAAATGACCCTTAGTGAATTTTGATACGTGATGCAATTTTCTTTTTAAATTATATATTGATAGAATGAGTGATGAATAAATATATAGTAGTTATGGTTCCTATATAATGCCTCCATTTGGCCCCCATTCTAATTCTTTTTCTTTCCCTCTCTTATTTTTAATCACACAATCTTTCATAAAATAATATTACACACAAATAAAAAACTTTTCATTATTTTTCAACCACACATTTTTTAAAAAATACTATTCCAACCATTAAAATCTTAAAAGAATGGGGGCCAAACGAGGACAATGTATTAATAAAAAAAAAATAAGTTTGACCAGCTTAGACCATGTTTGGTACTGATTTAAATCAAATTTTAATTTAAGTCAAAATCAAACAATCATTTTTAACAACATATTTAATGAGTCCTACAACTTTTCAACCACACGTTTCAAAGACTTTTATCAAAATCTAGTAAAAATTTAATTTTAATTTTAATTTGGATCAAATATGGGCTTAATTTATAAATTAGTACATGTTTGGGAAGTTTTGACTGATTATAAATCTTGTCAGACAAGATAACTCACACATGTGCTCAATATGGTAGTAGTAGGCTAGTAGCAATAGTCAAATCGGTTGGTGCATATCGATTGAAGTTAATATTCTTTGTAAAGGAAAGAAAGAAATAAGTTCTTACAAAAAACTTAGGTTGGATTTTGTAAATATTGGGGGAGATAGGTCTTAAGCTTTTAAGTCTTACAAGACTTAAATAGAGCTCATTATCGACATATTGGTGTAGGGATGTTAAATTGAGCAAGCCAAGTCGAGCCGAGCCTTTGGACTTACCTATTATCAGGCTCAACTCAAAAAGTTGGTTTGGCTCATGAGTCACTCGCGCTAGCATCTTCTTTTTTATTTTTAATTTTTAAGGTGGAAATTGTACTTTTTAGTTAAATTGTGAACCTTTTGCAAGATTGAGGCAAGCCGCAAGTGACTCACAATTCGCAGGAGAAGTTTGCTGCTCAATTCGCATCCATAGCTTATCAAAGCACGAGCCAACTAAAGACTTGCTCCACTTTTACCCCCAAATTGGTGCATTCATTGCTTCGCAGTAGTATTGATCCTAATAACTTGTGAATCACTCACTCCTATTTTTAAATTTTCTTTTTTCCTAAAACTTCATTAGCCCACTTTTCAGTTCAACTTTAATATTTAAGATCTACCACATCGCACCAATCTTTGTACACGGAAAAATAGCCTTTAACTCACCACCATCTAACCCACCAAAACAACCTTCCCACTCCACCATCCAACACATACACTCATAAACAACCTGATAAGTGTATTTTTGAGCATTAAAATATAGAAATTTAATAGTTCTTTTGATTAATTATAGCCTATTTTATAGTATATTTTGTTTGATGGGTAAGACTCGATGATTAGAAGTGAAATTGAAAGAAAAAAACGAAAAATGGCGAAATTCAAAATTCGAGGATTTAATTGCAACTTTTCAATAGTTGATTTGAACCATAAGACGATGATTGAAAATTATAAGGGTTCAATTTTATGCAATTAAAAAAATGAAGGAACAAAATTACTTCAAAAAAGGTCTAAAGAAAATAGGGACTAAATTGCAAATTTGAGAAAGAAGTCACACTGCACTATCTCCTAGCCTCTAAATACAAAAGTAGGGGGCTAAAAATTGGCCTGGGCGATTGCCTGAGTTTACACTAGGCTACCTCCTATGCCAAATTTGGGCAATTTTCTATTTCAATTCAAATTCTTCTTTGAATGAATTTTGGACGCTATTTTCAATCTATTTTCGAGCCCTATAAATACAGAACATAATCACACATTATGGGACATTTCTTATCATCAATTATTATCAATAAAAGAAAGGTCAATCCATTCTTCTTGTAAGAATTAAAGGGCAACTACATGTTTTCAAGAAATTGGAGTTTCAACTTGATTTTTGAAAAGACAAGAAGAAGATAGATTGAAAATTTATCAAAAAATCATTGAATAGATTCAAGATTTCAATAACTCTCTTCTTTTCCTTCATCAATTTAAAATTAGAGTTATGTTCTAACTAAACATCTTTTATTGCAAAATTGTAATGCTAGGCTATGATTTTAATTACCAAAACATTAATGAAGCCTTATCAGGGCCGGTCCTGTGATTGTTGAGACCCGAGATGAAGTCCAAAATTATGCCCCCAAAATTAATGTAAATACAAAATTCAACGATATATTATGCAACATATTGTTAACTTAAAACTTAAGATTAAAACAATAAACAAATATCTCAATCATCTCACAATTAATGAAAAAACTATTTTCCTTTTCATTTTCCTTCTTTTAATATTTAAAAAAAAATCTTTGGGCCAAAATAGGCCCTTTGTGGTTTTGGGCCTGAGGCACAGGCCTCATTTGCTTGTGCCCAGGACCGGCCTGACCCTTCTTATGATGGTTTAATATAAATTAGATAATTTGACGCATAATATGTATTTACTCTTGGGTGATTGTTATTGTGTTTAATGGTTTTCAATTACTTGATCACCAACTGGACTAATTTGTGAGTTTTATTCATTTTGGGATAAACAATGGAATAGATAGCATGTCATAAAAATTATTGTAAAGTCTGATAGGGGGATATAGATCTAACAATATACTTTACATGGTTTCTATAAATGTTTTAACACTTTTAAAGCACACTTTCATAAAAATATAAGAATGTCACACGAGAGTATATATATAATTGACATCGAAAGATGCTTTTAATTAATTTAGGAACATTGATCAACAAGTATGTGCACAAATTGTCATGTTATTGAATTTTATTGAAACAGATTAATAAGGGTGATTTGAGGTCTTAGTAACACCTTATTTAAATTTACAAAAATTTTATAATTTACTTATTAGAATACTTAACTCCTGTTTGGGCTCCATTTGATTCAAAATGAATTTTCCTCTTTCTTCTTTTTTAAATTCACATTTTTCAATAAAATAATATTACACGTAAATCTCAAACTTTTCTTTCTCAATCAAACATTTAAAAAAAAATATCTATTTCAAAATATATTTTTTTTCCCCAAAACTTGATTTTAATGGAACCCAAACAAGGACTTAGTTTAATTAGTTAATTTAGTATAAAATCGATACATATGACTATTCAAATAAAGTTAATATTAATGGTAATTGGACTAAGCAACTGTTTGAGCCTCCTTTTTTTGTAATAGTAAATTGATGGAGAATGTGTAATTACAAATAAGTAAGTATTTTAAATTTGCATGTAATATTATTTCATTAAAAAATGCATAATTAAAAAAAGAAAAAAAATATATTTTGAAAATAATAGAATCAAATAAGGATAATAATGCTATTCACAATCATTCGTTCTCAACTAAATAGTACTTGTGGAAGGAAGCATCCCACTCAATCACTTTATTACTTCACAACGAACACACACCGACATAGATGATGACCAGAAGAAGTGCACACAGTTGTACCGCAGCACCTGGAAAAGTATCTTGGAACTAACCAAGGTAGTCAAAAAGAACAGCGTAGCGACCCATTATTGTGGGCATTTCAAGTGTCCTCATAGGTTGAGTGTGGCGGTTTCTTCACCTTCTTTTGAACTAGCTGGCCTTTTGGCTTCTCTCATTTGTTTGGATAACAATGTGCTCATTGTTGGGAATTTATTTAATCATACACAGTAGAAAAGAAAATAAGTTTTAATCTCCATCAACAATCTGTTTCGTGTTTAGATAGAAACTGTGATATTACTTTGGTTGAATTCTACGATCTCATTTGTTTTTCTTTAACATAAACAATTACGATCTACAAATCACAATTGTCTAATTATCCAGCCTTTAATAAAAATTCACACATCGAACAAGATTGAGAGAACTATAATTTTTTTCTTGTGTTAGCAAGAATATAATTATGTCGTGATATTATTTCTCAAACTCTAGCAGCCTATTAATAGAAGTCCGAGTGGGTTTGGTCATTTTCTTAAACTTAATTCGGTTCAATATTTAATTAATCAATTTGATTAAATTTGGTTTATGAATTAATTGATTTTTTAACACGTTTGGTAAATCTCACACTTCTAATTCTTTTTTTGTTTGAGATGCCTCATGATGTGAACTATTATTTTGATATAATCAAAATCGATAAATTAAAATATCCCTTATTAATTTATTACCAATTCCCATATGTCATCCCACATTGACATCTAGCAGTGTTAGGACAATACATGTGATAGAAAATGTCATTTGGTATTATAAAACCAATTTATTTGTTTACCGTGAAACCATAATCCATTAGTCACTATAGTCTGATCAATCACGAGATATGAAATGTGTCAACCTCGATTATCAATCATATATTTAATCTCACTATTAAGTCAATATAAGTCGAAAATTCTTTTTTGACTTTTGAGTACACGTTGGCCAAGAATTTCATTATTGACTTAACTGAATGAAATGTAGATCATAATCTCTTACTATATAAGAGTAATGAATCATTTATTGATCATTCACAACCTTTATATGATTCTTGACATACCCCGATCAATATTGTGTTAATGATTCTTGGCAAAACAACATTCAACTTCATCAAAGTATGACTGACCTTATATAAGGTACTATGATACTTCAAGTCAAAAGACCAATTTTATTACTGAAAGTTAGAGATTAACCGTTGACGCTCATATAGTTATTTATGTGAAATCTCTCTAATGGATTTCCAATGTTTTGTTCTATTATGTATTCATTTAAATTTCATTGCATTTTAGCTTGTAAGATCAGCTACTCACTTCAATATCACACGTGATGGTTCAATGATAATAATGATATCCAAATCTCGTTATTACATGTAAACATGTATGATTTGAGATTCAGTCATACGTAATTTGTATTTCACAATCACAACTCTATGTGATTAACAAGTTATCAAAACATGAATCAACATACTCAAATATTTAATTTATTAGAAAATTAGTTCAATTAAATAATAAATATGTCGTAAATAGAATGGATAATGGAATGGGTTGATATCCATATGTAACACTTACACTTCAGTAATACTTACCCCCATTGCACGGAAATTCTAGGAGAAAGCCATGGCTCTCAAGGTTGTTCCTCCGTTAATTGTTCTTGGCCTGCTTTCTACGAGGTTCCTTTCTATTTCCCTTCTCTGTATTTTTTTTAATTACATGGTTTTGCCTCATATTCACTTTCTTTTGCTTCTTGAAAATCTATTAAAGTGAATTGGATTGTGCCCAATACCTAGTTTTTTCAGACACGGCTCAAGTGTTCGAATCTTTAGCCCCTAAATAAGGGTGGGCGCGGGTCGATTCGGTTCTAAAGAGAACCGAACCGAACCAAAATTTTCGGGTATTTAGCAATTGGAACCGTCGGGTCCAAATATAATTATGGAACCATTCGGGTTCGATTCTATTCGGTTCGATTCAGTTCCGTTCGGTTCTATACTATAAATAAATTTTTTAACATTTATAACAATATTATATAAATATAACTAATGACACATTCAATGGTTTTGAAATGTCAGAGACTAGTAGAATACCTTGTTCAAATGATCGCTACGGTCAAAATTTTGGTTGGCGGAGGTCACAGCGTCGGTCGACGATTGTATAGGTTTTGGAATGTCAGCGAGGCTGCGAGAGTCAAGACAGCGTTATGCACTTTAGTGTAGGTGTTTAGAATTATTTAGTAGGTTGGATCTTGTTTGGCTAATAAATAAGACAATAAAATGAGTAATTGGGCCAAAAATTAAAAAAGTTAGAAATGAAACAAATTATTGGGCCAAAAATTTAGATTTAGAAATTGTTAATTTGTTTAAAAAAATTAAAATTAAAATAATTTGATTTATTCAATATAAAAAAATAGAAAGATTTGATTCTTATTCGGTTCTTCGGTTCTTCGTCTAGAATCGAGAATCGAACCGTACCCATCGGTTCTCAATTCAAATACCCGTTCGGATATTTAATTTGACAAGTACCCATCGGTTCTCAATTCAAATACCCGTTCGGATATTTAATTTGACAAGAACCGTCGGGTTCAGTTCGATTCGAGATATTTGCCCAGCCCTATCTATTGTTCTTGAAAAAACTTGCAATGTGTCTCTGTGCATTTGCAAATAGTTGTAGTTGATATTGGATTTGGTGGCTTTGTTGCTTGACTGAAAATGGAGTGAGAAGGTTATCTGTATTAACTATCATCCGATTGATGTTAGTTTGATTCCATTCAAGTTCTCGGCTCCCTTTTAAACTAATGATGAATCGTTGAACTGGAAAAGTGCTTAGATCATTATTTGAAATTTGACTGATTATTCATTAACCCATTTTTGAAATTAATATTAATTATTATTATTATTATTTTTTTTTTTGGGTAGGGGTGTTTGATAGGCATTTTTATATAATAATGTATTTTAGAAAAGTAAATTGATGTGAAATGTGTGGTTGATAAATAAGGAAATTTTTTTTATTTACATGTAATATTATTTTAATAAAGAATGTGTGGTTGAAAAGAAGAGAGAGAAAAATGCATTTTGAAAAAAAAGGCTACCAAACGGGCCATAATGATTAGGGGTGGGCGCGGGTCGGTTCGGTTCGGTTCTAAAGAGAACCGAACCGAATCGTAATTTTCGGGTATCTAGTAAATGGAACCGTCGGGTCCAAATATAATTATGGAACCGTTCGGGTTCGGTTCCATTCGGTTCGGTTCGGTTCCATTCGGTTCTGTATTATAATTAAATTTTTTAACATTTATAACAACATTATATAAATACAACTAATGATATATTCAATGGTTTTGGAATGTCAGAGACTAGTAAACTACCTTATTCAAATGATCGCTACGATCAAAGTTTCGGTTGGCGAATGTCACAGTTTCGATCAGAGGTCACAGTGTCGACCAATGATTGTATATGTTTTGGAATATTAGCGAGGCTGCAGAGTGAGTACGAGAGTCGAGACAACGTTATGCACTTTAGTGTTGGTGTTTAGGGTTATTTAGTGTATTTGATCTTGCTTGGCTAAGAAATGAAACAATAAAATGGGTAATTGAGCCAAAAATTAAAAAATTAGAAACGAAACAAATTATTGGGCCAAAATTTTGGATTTAGAAATCATTAATTTATTAATTTGTTTAGAAAAAATTGAAATTAAAATAATTTGATTTACTCAATATAAAAAAAAATTAGAAAAATTCGGTTCTTATTCGGTTCTTCGGGTCTTGGTCTAGAACCGAGAACCGAACCGTACCCGTCGGTTCTCAATTCAGATACCCGTTCGGGTATTTAATTTGACAAGAACTGTCGGGTTCGGTTCAGTTCAGTTCGGGTTCGGTTCGGTCGGTTCGGTTCGGGAGATTTGCTCAACCCTAATAATGATGTCAAGTACCTTTTGAAATAGTGCTTATTTCAACATTTTATATTATTTTGACATGTAGCAGTTGTTTCCATCTTTCAAGAGGTAGTAGATTGATTCCTATTTGTTGTTTCCTCCTATTGAGAATCTAGAATTGTTTTTGCTCAAGTATTTGGCATTGTTTCACTGATTTCTTTATTGCAGAGTCGCACTGACTATTATCTTTTGCAAGATCTTTTATTTTCTGTTTACGACATCAAACATGTCTAGTCGCCTATTGTTAACGTATTTTAAATGAATGGTGTAATTAGATTTAGTGATACGTTCAACTGACTATCTTGTCCTGTTTGTATCATGTATTTTTTTTTTTTTTACAAGGTGTCCAATTCTTGACTAATTTTTGGATCTGTGATCCGACCCCTCTTCACACAGTCCAGTTAATCGCGGGATGTGCCTCCAACTAGCCAGGGTACGAGCCCTCCCCACCTGATCTGCCAAAGTGCCAAGCAAGCCAATCCAAGTTGCACCTTGCCTTCCAAGAATAATCCTTGCCTTCCAAGATTTCTCTTGCCTTCCAAGAATAAATCCTTAGCTTCCAAGAGCCCCATGAATCGAACTCACGACCTCTGATCTGCCAGGTTTGACAGAGCCCGTCCTTTGTATCATGTATTTTGCTTTGGTTGGTGGATGCTGAAGTAACTAATTTTATTTAATTTACATTTTTGAGCGATAATGCAGAGGCAGAGAAATTCACCCTTTTGTGAACTGCCTGCAAATGGATTGACTTAAACAAAGAAGGATACATTCTCTCCATCAAACAAAATCATGATCATCAGAAAGCTGATGAATCCCTTTATTTAGACAGGTCTTCGTCCGATTCAAAACTTCATAATGATTTTTCTTACTTTAGATCCGTTATAGTTATAGTCCTATGTCTTTTGAGTTATTGGGTTTGCCTAGAAATGGAAAACCTTACACCTAGTATAGTAGTCAAAGACTCCAACACCATAGTTTCGCAAGGAAAGGTCTTAACATTGGGATTCTTCAGGCCCAACGGAACCACCAGACGGTACATGGGTATATGGTATTATGTCTCCAAAGTATCTGTCATGTGGGTTGCCAATCGAGGTCGACCTATCAGTGATACTTCTGGGACTATAGCAATATCCTCGGATGGTAACGGCATCATAATGAATGGAAACAACGAGACAGTTTGGTCCACAAATGCTTTAACTTCCACAAGAAACAAACCTGCCTAGTTAACGAATAATGGAAACCTTATTCTCCTTGATCACTCGAATAATGTTTCATTATGGGAAACTCACCAGCACCCAACGAACTCTTTTCTGTCTATGACGAGATTAAGTTACAACACAAATCCAGGGGAGAAAGTAAGGTTAAATTCGTGCAGAACTTCTCAATGATATCAAGCACTGTATCCTTGCTTTGCAGAGGCAGAGTGACACGACCCGTCCCGACTCAACCTAATTGACTCGACACGTGTCGTGCGCCGGTAGTAGATGCCAGCTAAATGCCGGACCCACCACCAAGGCAAACTTGACCTATTTTGACTGTGCTAATATCTATGAAAAATTTGACAGAGTTTCCCCTGTAATATGGACAAAACCAACCTGAAAAATCATCAAAATCTCAATATAGACATTTAAACCAAAAGCTTTGGAAACCACCACTTCCTCTAATACCACCACAACTACTACAAAATATAACAAAATTCGACTGAGTGCTTCTACAACATCATCCTGTCAACATGCAAGTATTACATCACTTACAAACCCTTCTACAAATATACTTGACACCCAAAATTAGACAATTACTTAATAAACATAAGTTTCCCAACTATTCATTACATACTTAGGAAATGGTCTCTTTTGCTTCAGCAGGCTTTCCAAATATCTCATAATCGACCTTCTCCTGATAGGAAAACATGGTAAAAAGATATGAGTTTATAACTCAGTGAGTGGATAGTTGAAAATAAATAAACTTTTCCATTTATGCTATTTTCTGAAAATTCTTGCACTATTTAGCGTTAAGAACTTCTGAAAAATAGTGACGCTTTTAAAAACTAAACATGATCATATCCTAATTTCTTGGACATAATTTTAAAAAGGCAACTGTATAACATAATGACTATAAATACTCTGATATCCATGAAAAATTATGAAATATTGCTGCATTAATACTATAAGCTGAAAGGTTTATTCTGAAAACTGAATTAACTGAATTCCATAATCTGAAATCTGATAATAGAATAAATACTGAAAAATCACACCAAAAAGAGTACCCAATGAATAGCCTTACTCATGTACAGAGTAATCTCGATGTACAAGGCAAAGCCATTCAAATCTGATAATCTGATAGCTGATAATCTGATAATCTGGTCATACGTACGCAGAGCTGCCCCAAAGGCTAATCACCCTAGTACACGGCCCAAAGCCTATGCGTGTACGAGAGTGGGTCCCAAAGACCTCTGATAATCTGATCATACACTATGGAAACACATTCACAATAGTGCAGAGCGGGTAAAATCACTGTAACTATTCATACACTGTGGAAATACATTCACATCAGTGCAGACTGGGATAA
>NC_036256.1:5693680-5767484 GCF_002742605.1 Olea europaea var. sylvestris | reverse complement strand
CCAAAATCTCTCATCCATAGAGAGATTTCTAAAAAAAGTATGCTATTCTTATTTCCCTCTAGGTTTTTCCTCTATCTCTTCCAATTAGGTATTTCTTTGAATCTTTGCTATGAATTTTCTTCAAATCAGGTTATGGTAAATTTTCACTAGTTGATCTCTATCTCTCCCTCTAATTTCAAAGATTCGTTTTTAAGTGAATGTTGTGAATTCTCATAAATATTCCTCGATATCTCACATTTAACACTGTGAAAAGCATATTTCCTTAAAAAAAAAAAAAAATTCCTCAAAAGTCTTTAGTAAAAGTCTCCACAAATCTAGGAAAAACTTTTACTTATTCCTACCAAATCCATAGAAATTACTTAAAATTTCACAAAGTCCACAAAAGTCACATACTTAAAAAAGTCTCCAAAAGCCTTTAAAAATCAATTGAATACACCCCCCTTAGTTTGTAAGCTCGGATACCATGTCAAAATGGTTTCAATTGTCCCTCAATGAAGGGATTTGATTTCATTATAAAGAAAAGATTTGCACATTACACGACTGACTTCTAGGTAATTACAGAAATTAGTCTATCTAAATATGGTATGAACCAATTGGGATATATGCACAACTGGTATGAGCTGTCGTATATGACTAACATTTCTTACCTCTCGTCTCGATGCAGGATCATGAATTCATTTGATACTATCCTTAATTTCTCTCACATATTCACTCAGCGTTCATTTGGTCCAGTTCGTATTTTCAATTGTTTCGCAGTTAGTTAATGCATCATTAGATGATGAGGGACCTTACTCCAGAGAAGCAATCTAAGTGGCCAACTGAATTTCAAGACATGGATATAGATGGCGAATTGGCCACGATGGTTATTTTCAGGGTCGGCCCTAGCCCAAGGCAAACTATGCCATTGCCTAGGGCCTCAACATTCTTAGGGGCCTCATGCAAAATTCGACCCCAAAAATTGCCCTAATCTAGAACCCACCAAATCTCTTAAAAAATCATTCGTTTACCTTAGGCTACAGCCTTACGGGAACAGGACGGAAGAGGAAGTGTTACTGATTTCTCTCGTAATCTCCACTAGAAAATCTATTAATTCCCACACTATTGTTGCATTTATCGTCACTTTAGAGAAATTGGACCGAGTCCTTTATTCACACAAGAAATTCTTGGTTCCGATGAAGACTTCCAAAAATCTCAGAAAACTAAGCTAAGGTAAAATTTTATATTGTCGCTGTGTTCTTTTTTTAGTATTTTTTTTGACGAGATATATGTTCTTGAATCTTCATATTTTTTGAATTTTTGATTTTGGGTTGAAAAAGTCTGAAAGAAAAGTTGAAAATTGTATTACTGACTTCAATCAATTAAAACTTGAGAAATTAATGGAGCTTAGATCAGGAAAATTTAGATCCGTCTGTATTAGAGGTTTGTGTTGTCTTGTTCATTTAGGAAAATTTAAGATACTTAGAAGAAATTGTGAATCGAAATATTTATCCAACTAGGATAGGTTCATTAGTTCTAAAGGGTAACGGGTGTCACACGTTATTGTTGCTCATGAACAATGGTTTTTGCCCCTACGAAATGGCAAATAAGATGGAAGTAATTGATAATACCCCAGAAAGAGTAGGTCAGTATGATAACTTTCGAATTAACCTTTTAAAAGATGTATTTGCACTTGATTTTTGCCTGTTTATGTATGATGTTATAATTGCTCTGTGAGATATAATTTTTAGCATTAACTTGGAGCATCATGAAACTATAAAAAATAGTTACTGGAAAATAAAAATCGAGTATAACACTCACAAAATAATTTGCAAAACATAAGGGGGGTCTTGTAATAATTAGTCGTCTAGGACCTCGAAATTCTTGGGGCCGGCCCTAGTTATTTTGAGAAGAAGGATGACCATACAGAGAGATTATCGCCATTGGGTTGAATTGGGCAGTTTCTGCAATACAAAGTAGCTTCCAGAATTATTTACTTGGCACAATAAAACATGTCAGAACTCTGTCATTAGTAGTTAATTTTAGAAGTTATATACATTTTTAATCTTTTCTAGTTTTATGTGATCAAGTGGAAGTGACTTGTAATGATTTATTTTTCACACCTCACATCAAACACATAATATTAAGCCCTTGTTTGGTTCCATTAAATTTTTAATACATTTTTTAAACCATTCATTCTCCCAAAAACTAATATTCCAAAACACATTTTATCCAAATTTCTCATTACAATGTTTGTCAAACAGAGGCCAAAGTTTACATGATGACAAATACATTTGGAATTTGATGTATCATGGAGATATTAGAAACCAATTTAGCCAAAGGATTGAAGAGATATGGGTCATGTTCTTGTTATAACCAGAAGCTGGGTTCCTGTGAAAATAGGCCAGGACATTTGCTTCGACTTGGGCTCATTATTGATAATTGGGTTGTAATTAAAAACAGCTCCTTTACAGTGGATTGAACCTAATCTAATTTAGGTCTGTTTGAGGGTAACCTGTTTATCCTCCAACTTAAGTGCCAACTCTATTATCTGGCCCAATCTGGGATCAAGCATCAGTTCTTCTTCTCTACAAATTTCGGATTGCATGCTAGTGATGACAATCCTCTCCAGCGGATCTAAAAGGTTAAGCCTCTGTAGCATCGAAATCTCAACATCCCGTGAACCTACCAGCCATTTTCCTCTGTCTAGTGTTCTGTGATCAGTCCTGTGTGCGTTCCTTGCGACTTGCCCTTCTGTGAGGTTCACAAAACCATCTTCATTGACCTTTCTGCTTAGTGCCGGTCATGTGATTTTGGGCGTTTGAGACGAACTTCATAAAGTAGGCCCCCAACAGGAACGGATCCAGGATTGGACCGAAGATCGGATTAAAAAATTTCAAACCGGGATACTACGTGGAAAAAAAAAGTTTTTACACATAAAAAACTAGTTTTTTTACCAAAAAATAAAAAAATACCTTAAAAAAAAAAAGCAAACATTTTCTTACTTTTTAACCATACATTCTCCATTAATATACTATTCCAAAATACATCGTACACCAAAATTAGGGTTCAAACATGCTCATTCTAAAAATTATTTTTATAATCAAATAACAATGCAAAAATGTTCCAAATGATCAAGTAAATACTATGAATTATGCAGATTTTGGATCCTGCCCCCACGAAAAATCATTCTATTAGTCTCCATTTTATTTCTTGTCTTGCAAGTCAATCACTAAACTTAAAAAATGAACAAATTAATATCATCACTATTTCATTGTTATTACAATTTACACTTTTTAAGTTCTTATGTGCATAAAATTGTCCTTTAATTGCACTATTCACATTGTCTAGAGGCAAAAACTAAAAGAAGAACGAAAGAATCATCAAACAAACAGGTAAAGAAACTTTCAATTTACAGCTAAAACAAGAAATTCAATAGGGTTGACTGATAATGAAAGTGTAAAAAACTAATTTTGTGCTGTCTACTAATTCCATTGAACACCTGTTAAGTTTATATATATATATATATAAAGAACCAATAAGACATAATTTATTGTTGTAAATGAAATGAATTGAAAATAATAGTTGAAAATTAAAAGAACTAGTGAAAAAATAACATAGCAAAAGATTAAAGTAATGAAATCTAAAAAAAAAAAAAATCAGAAAAAAGATCAAATAAGGATGTAAAACTGAAAATTTAAGAAGAAGCTATAATCTGAAGAACTGCAAGAAAATAGAAAAGCAAACAAAAATAAAAATAAAATTGAACCCCGATAAATATATTGAAGCAAGAAGCGTGAAATAAAGAGAGAGGAAACAAAGTAGATGCTGAAAATTTAATGTGTGTATCCAAACATTTTTTTTTATTTTTGATTTCCATTCAAGAACTGTCTGGACTCTTTCATTTGTTTATTGGTTTCTCTCCTCTTGCAACCGGTTCAAATCACAAGAAGACAAAAATTAGAAATTAGGTATTTAAAAAAAAAGAAAAAAAAGGCCCCCTAAATTTTGGGCCTAAGGCAAGGGCCTCACTTGCCTCAGCCCAAAATCGGCCATGTTTCTGCTCAGTACCAGTTTAGGATTAATGGGGGCTGCCACAACCTTTTGGGTATCCTCCATTGATTGCAAAATTTTGGCCATAATTTGGGTGATGTTTTCCACTGGTTTCTCGAGTCCTGACAAGCGATGAACTGTGAACTTTATTTCTTCTACCTCCTCTTCCATAGTTTCCATCCTGTTTTCTCTTGTCTTCTAGGCCATTTGATCGAACATGCTTTGGTAGCAATTTGTTAGGAACTAAGCTGTAAAAAGGGCAGCATCATATAATAAGCTGAATTTTATTTATTAGAAGACAAACTACAGTTTGAAAGGGCTCTACTCTCATCCACCCACTATCACTCACTAAAAATTACCTTCCTATCCTTTCCTCTCTGGATCAATTTATAGACTCCAAACCGATTTATTTCCCCCCACTTGCTCTTGTAACAGAATGCGGTAATTCCTTCATTCCAGCCGACTTTCCATCCTTTTTGATTCTTCTAGAATAGGTTAAATGGATGGGAGGCCTAAAAATTATATGTTGATTTCTTGACTCCTATGTATCGTTCAGAGATTATTCCTAGACATTGCATAAAAACTTTTTTGTCCCTTCACTTGGTACACACAATAAGGAAGTTTTATCCAGCGAATTCAACTGCTTGTAACAAATTCTTCAGCCTTGAGAAATTCAGAAGTCAAGACACTGGAGGATCTTTTACATTTGATATCAGATAAGTGCAAACTTACATCTTATTATTGTCAAAAAAATTCATTGCAAGAGTTTCATGGTATACTACAATCTATGTCGCTGAATGGTTCTGCTGGTCTTTGTCTTAGAGTTAGTCATTCTGCTCTTTGGCTTCTTTTTGATTTGCTCCTAGAAGATGCAATGGACGATTATCTAGTTAATTCAACTAGTTCAATTGAAATGATTGTTGGTGAAGTGATTTCTGTCATAAACCTCAACAAAAGTCGATACATGTACTTGTTTTAGTGCTTGCGTCATGTAAGTTTTAATTTTAGTTTTGCAGGTTTAGTTAAGACTCTTCAAGCAATTAACTCCACTCCTCGGGAAGAAATCATTTTAGGACTTTGGATGGCTAATCTACATCTTGTTCAAAGGGTTAGAACTTAATAACTTAGCTTAGATAATTACATTTTGGGTACTTATTTAATTTATCTTAAAAAACCTTTTCTTTGGATTTTTAAACACTTAGAAATCTTATATGGTGAATGTAGTGTCATGTGAAGGAACTGGTGTACATAGACTGAACTTTCAGAGAAAATGATTTTGATTACCCTAGTACATGCTTGTGTTAAAGATTTGTGCTTCCATTGTTTCATATAGTTCAACCTCAAAGCCAAACCAAACTTCTTTATATCCAATCTAGATAAATTTGCAGCATGCAAATAAGGGAATGCCTTTAAATTTCTGTGGAACAACATGCTTGTCTTTATGTTGGACATGCGAGTCTGTTGTAATTATTATGGGCCTACGTACCAACTAGTATAGGATACTGACTGCAGCTGGACTTAATAAAGAAACAAGAAGAGGAGGAGACTATAGAGATGGAGCATTATATTAGTCAATGCAAATCTCTAGAAACTGACCAACTAGACTTTCATATGGCTTGGAAAAATTAGATAGTAAAGTCCATAATCGTCCACAATATTATACTATATATGTTTATTTCCATGCTGGATATATAATAAAATATATGTAATTACCACGATGAGACTTTTACATGCAAAACCCCTTGTTAAAATATTCAGTCATATTTATATTCATCTTCCATCATTATAGTTAAAAACCAAAGTCCTCAATCGATCTCAGTTTGTTGAGTACACTCAAGGCTAGTCTATTAGGGATATATTTAACACTATAAAATATCAAATATTTTTGAATGATGGGTTTGATTTAACTAAAATTTATCTTTTATTGAGTACACTCAAGGAGATAAATTCTAGAGGCAAGTTAAGCTAACATATAAGATGTGTGAAGACAAAGAGTTGTCAACTTAATGTTCTGGGAGTTGTATGAAGATACAATTGATAATAGTATCTACCCAAATTTTTTTTTAAGGCTTGTTGGGTACACTAAAGATCTTAATATAATAAATGAGATCCCAGCTCACTGGGAGTCAAGTATATATTTCATAAATTTATGTGAGATGGTCATAAATTTGAGTTAAACAGTGGGAGCATAATTAATTTAATAAAAGACCATGTTAAATTAATTGATTTATTTTATATATTATTCTTTTACTCTTCGTCATTTATATTGAATCATGAGTAACCATATGTATTTAAAAAGTATACTAGATGCCAACAATCAAACCAAGTCTTCTTGATTGACACTGCAATCTGAGAATTGTTATCAGGCATGAGAAAATTGGTTGTCCTTGAATAGCCCTTTCTAGAGACATTTGTTGATGACTCGACTAAGGAACGAGTGGCTACTATAATAAATATGGTGTGACGATAGTATTGCAACATGTGTGATGGTTGCAACTATGTCACCTGAGTTACAGAAGTAACATAAGAGTTTAGATGTTAATACATGATTTTTCATTTCAAAGAGTATAAGATAATAATTATGTGTGGAATGGTATGAGACTTCCAAGCAACTATAACGGTGCAAAATGATAGATGAATTTTCAGTCAGTGCTCATGTACTAAGGATGATTGACATTGAGAAGTTGTCTCAATTGATTTCAATCATGAACCATGAACTAAGTAATGACTTAGTTCTACAACCTCTGTCAGAGAAAGCTATTCATAATTAATTATGAATTTAACATGAATAAGCTCGAATGCATAATAATTAAGTTACTAAACATGCTTAAAACTGTGAAGCTCAATATTAAAATTTATAGTGGACAAATTGTAACCATTGTCTCTCTAAGGCTTGTAAGAAGAAGTCTAAATGATGCTTTCTTAAAGCATCCAGATGGTTAAGACCGTCAAAGCGAAGAATGACAATACCAAATCTAATTACTCTTGTTATTATTATAGAATGAAAGGTCATTGGAAGAAATATTGTAAGGGTTATGCCTACTTCATTAGCTTTTTGGGGTATTAGATACCAGATATGGATATCATATTTATACAAATATGGAGAAATTAAAAAGTAGTTGACCTGCACGTTGAAAATGAGCAAAGGTTGGTGTATTACCTATGGAAGCATACTTCTTGCCATTACCTTTAGGCTTTGTATTGGAACTAGAGAAATGTTATTTTGTATTCACAATTACCAGAACATTAAATAAATTTCATGTTTGGACATGAACTACTATAATGCTAAGGACACTTGTTGTTCCCTTTGATCTTGATAAGATCTTAGTGATTATGGTAAATTACAAAATGACATTTATATTCTTGATATTGAATCGTCTATTATGATTATAGAAAATAAAAGGCATAAAAGTGATGATCCAAATAATACCTATATTTGACATTACAGATTAGGTCATATCAATGAGAAACACATTTCAAAGTTACATAGAGATGGATACTTGGGGTCAAATGATTTTGAATCATTTGACAAATGCGAATCACACCTCTTAGGCAAGATGACCAAATTTTTGTTTACTAGAAAGGGAGAAAGAGCTATGCAATTATTGGGCTTAATACATCTGATGTATTTGGACCCATGTCAATCATTGTTAGAGGTGGTTTCTTTTACTTCATCACATTTACAAATGACCATTCTAAGATATGGTTATGTATATTTGATGAAGTTCTAGCATGAAATACTTGAAAATTTCAAGGAATTCAAACTTGAAATAGAGAAAAAATAGGTAAAGATATTCTCACGTTAAGATTAGATCTAGGTGGAGAATATCTATAAGGAGAATTTTTAGATTATTGAAAAGAGAATGTAATTTTCTCCCAGTGGACTACACCATATATACCACAGCATAAATGATGTATTTGAACGGAGGAACCACACATTATTAGATATGGTGCGATAAACGATGAGTTATGCAAACTTCCCAAAATCATTTTAGGATTATGTACTCATTGCTACGTGCTACATACTAAATCGTGTCCCATCTAAATCAGTCGACAAAACTCCATAGGTGTTATGGAAGGGAAAATGACCTAACTTATTTCATGTTTTCGGTTGTGATGCTTATATGAAGCGCACTGAATCGGATAAGTTTGAGACTATATTTGATAAATATATATTTTTAGGATATTCAAAATGGATATTTGGATATCAGTTCTATAATCCCATTGGGAGGAAGGTGTTCATCTGAAGATATACCGTATTCCTAGAGAATTAGTTCATTCTAGGAAATGATAGTGGGAGCAAAATACAACTTGAAAGAGTTGAAGAGTCCATAGATATAGTTGACTAAGTAGATGAATATGAGTTTGATCCCACACTTGATGAGGGACATATTCTTGATCAGGAAGTAGAGACTGCTAATGACATATCAGTTCTATTTAAATCTCATAGGATCATTTGACCTTCAAGAATGTGCAAATCCACAATTACTAATTAAGTATTATTAGGCGAAGATGATGAACCTTCTTATTAAGTAGAAGCAAAGTCAAAGGTTAACTCAAAAAGATGGTAGGAGGCCATGGAATTCGAAATGAACTCAATGTATGAAAACCTTGACCTTGATCGACCATCCTGATGAGATAAAATCCATAGGATATAAATGGGTTTACACAAAAAATATCGACATGGATGGGAATATTCATACATAAAAAGTAAGGCTAGTAGCAAAATATAATAAACAAAGACAAGGTGTTGACTTTGATGGAACTTTTTTGTCTATAGCCATGCTGAAGTCCATTCGGATTTTGATTACAATTGTTGCATATCATCATTATGGGATATGACAAATGGGTGTCAAAACTACTTTACTTAATGGAAACTTGCAAGAAAAAGTGTACATGACACAACCCAAAGGTTTTGAATCCAAAGAAGCCAACAAGGTTGGTAAGCTTTATTGGTTCATTTATGACTTAAAGCAAGCCTCTAGGAGCTTGAATTTGTATTTTGATGAGACAATCAAAATGTTTGATTTTATCAAAAATGAAGATGAACCATGTGTTTACAAGAAGATATTGGGAGTATTGTCGCATTCCTAATATTATATGTATAAGACATATTATTAATAGGAAACGATATCTTTACGTTTCAATAATTGAAATCGTGGAATCTTGAGAAGATTTGTATGGAGAAAATGAATTGAGAGTTCAAGAATACACCAATGCTAAATTCTAATTGGAATGGAATGATAGCAAATCTTAATTAGGATATTGGTTTACTCTTAATCATTATGTTGGAAAGGTTCCAAACAGGAACAATCGTTGATCCAATAGTAAAAAAGCCTAATACAACATTGCTTCAAAAGCAGCGAATAATTGTGGTGTGGATCAAGAGGTTCATTAATGAACTTGGAGTAGTTTGTAACATCGTTGATAGCAAGCGAATATATTTTGAAAATAACAGAGCCATCGCGCAAGCGAATGAACTAATGTCTCATCAATGATCCAACATGTATTAAGGTGGTATCATCTCAACAGAGAGAGAATACAAAGAAACGATGCAAAGAAAGGAACGAATTTCCACAATTGACAATATTGTAGATCCATTGGCATAGAGTTGTCGCATTATAAATATGATCGTCATGTAAACTCTTAAGATATTAGATACATATGTGATTAGATCTAGTTCAATTAATTTGTAAGTATTATGCCCTAGATCTAATTAATTTTAGACATAAGTACTTTTAATATATAGTTGATTCACTTTTATGGCACATCTATTATTTAATTAATATTCAATCAAATTAAATAATAGAGTCTGTGGATTCAAATCTTGGTAATTTGTTAATCACAAGGAGTTGTGATTGTGAAATAAAAATGACATATGATTGAATTTTATATCATTCACGATCGTAAGTAATAACGAGATACAGATATAGTTATTACAGATAGACCATCACATGTGATATTTTTTACTAGTGAAGTAAATACTTATGACATTTAAATGAACAAGTGAATATTTTGTCATAGAACAAAACATTTAAGACCCGCTAGAAGATTCCTCATGGATAGTTATATGAGTATCAGCGGTTAATCTTTAACGTTCGGTAGTGGGATTGGTCCTTTATTTTGAGTTCATCATAGTGCCTTATATGAGGACAGTCATACTGTGGTAATCTTGAATGTTGCTCTGCTAAGGGTCACTAATACGGCATCGTTCGGGTATGTCAAGAATCATATGAAGTTTGTGAATGATCAATAGAGGATTCAACACTCTTAAATAATAAGAGATGATGATCTACATTCATCCAGTTAAGGTGTACTCATAAGTCGAATAGGTGTTTTCCACTTGTAATTGACTTAATATTGGAATGAAAGATTGATCAATAATTAAGATTAACATTTATCCATATCTCATAATTGATCGGATTATATTGACGAAGTGATTATAATTTCATAGTAAATGAACAAGTTTGGTTTTATCATACCACGTGATTTCCTATCATATGTATTGTCCTGACATATTATTAGATGTTAATCTGGGAGGACGAATGTGAATTGATGATAAATTAAAAGGGGATATTTTAATTTATTGATTTTAATTAGATCGAGATAATAACTCACGTCGTTAGATATCGTGATTGGGAACCTAATGAGTCATGCACAAAAGGAGAACTAGAAAATTGACATTTACCAATTAATTAATTAGCAAGTGTTGGATAAATTAGTTACTTATTAATATGCCCGAATTAATTAATTCATGGACCAAATTTAATTAAATGAGTTAATTAAATATTGGACCGAGTTAAGAGATGGGATAAATCATAAAGAGACGAAAAGTTGGGAAATTAGAGATGTAAGAATAAATACATATAGAAGTTGAGAAGTTAAGTTATGAATTTGTATGAATTTAATTGTCAGGTTTTAATTTAAGTAATTATATCATTATTTCAGGTAATAACGTGAAAGCTTGGAAAGAAGAAAGACTCATCAATTTAGCCAAATCTCTATCCATAGATCTATGAGTGGATATAAAAACATATTTTTCAGAAATTAGTATTTATTAAATTTATATTACATTAGGAAATTTATTAATTCATTAAGTTGAATTGACAGCATGATTCTTAGAATAAAGTGAATTTTATAATTTCTTTTAAAGTTAAATTCAGTTCAATTAAATCATTTCAATAGCATGTTCCATTCGTATTACATGTGTTAGTATAGCTAAAGTTATTTCTAAAAACCACCAGAAGGTACCCAGATGATTTTACCCTTGTCTGTACTGGTGTGAATGTGTTTCCACACTGTATGACCAGTTATGGTGATTTTATCCGCTCTACACTATTGTGAATATATTTCCATAATGTATAACCAGTATTACATAATTTCAGTTTTGCGCGCGTATGACCAGGATTTAAGAATTATAGAATTTCAAATTTACAGAATTGAATATCTTTGCCATGTATATCATAAACAAGTCTATAGGGTGTGAAAACTGTAGAGATTTTCATTATTCTTGCCAGCACAAGAAATGTAAAATCTTGATTTACTCTCAATCTTGTTCCCTGTGTGGATTTCAATTAGAGGCTAAACAATTGGACTGTTGTAAATTATAGATCAAGATTCTTAAAACAAAAGAAAAGCAAAGAAGTTTGTAGAATTCAACAAAAGTTATAATTTCTATCAAAATTTCTATCTAAATACAAAACAGATCTTTGGTGGGAATTGAAATTTATTTTATTTTCCGTTGTACATGATTAAGTAAATTCCCAACAGTTTCAACAAACTATAAATTGGGTACTCAAATCATCATTGAGAAGCATTTTTGAGACACTTTTAAAACAAAAATATAGTAATAATTGTTATACAAGAGGCTTCTTGCTTTGGTGTTGCTGTGGCTCCAAAGGTGCATTAGGCTACTATTAGTACCATGATGTTTCCTTGTATTTCTTCAGTTGAAACTTTTTCATTCCTTAAGCTTGATAGTCACAAGCTCTTTTCTATTGACGTTGCAATAATAAAGCAACTAAATTTAAACTCGTGGATTTGATGAAAGTGGAAACATATATTTCAAGTTTTTTAGAGAAGGGCCTAATATATGATAGTTATTGTTAGTTTTTTCCCAACTTCCATTTTTTGATAAAAGTGCAGTTTATCCACTTGTAGTTTGTAAAATACATTGTGCATGCGAGATTTTTGGATTTTTTATACGTGGTTAACGCATGAATTTCCTGGGGATACAATCTGAGGTAGTGACGTAGTGTTTAGGCACTATGAACTTAGTGTGAAAGAGTAGTTTACCCACTTGTTTATGCATCTTTAAAGTATCTGTTTTGTTAATTGTCTAGTGGCATCTTGGTAATGTGAGTCGTTGTTAGAAATGGTATATATTGTTTTTTTCAAATATTGTTTATTATTATTATATTTATTTTTTGCTTATTCTAATATTCTTCAATATCTTTTAAAACTAATGACTGTAGGGGAAAGTTCTCCAACTGCACTTCTGCTACCCTTGGCTGCATTTGTAAGCCTCACCATAACCTACAAACTCGATAAAGCCTCACAGTGTTTTCTCAATCCAGTGGGCCCAGCATTGGAGTCCCTTTTAGCAGGTTGCCCATGGCCCTGCATGCCAATAGTGGCTTCTTTGTGCACAGGGATGGAGCTAGAATAAATGAGTTGTAGGGGCAAATTTCACAAAATTTTAATTGTGGTGGCAAAATTGAAAACAGTAAGATTTTTTTTTTTGGGTAATTATATTACCACTACAGATTTTATTAAGTACACCACAATTTTCTTATTTACTTAAATATCCTCAAGTAAAATTACATAATTAGGGTTTTAATATACCTTTTAATTAAATAAATTATTGTTACACCACAAATATAAAACCTAAATTCTTTCTTTCTTTTTCCTCAATATCTCATTGCCAGCTTTTCATTTCTTCCATGGTGGCAGGATAATTCATTTCTAGTTATTCTAACACCAAAAGCTAGAAATGTGAACTCTATGCATGTAGTGATAATTAGCCAGAAAGATAAATTCAATGGACAAGTGTTACTTTGAACGAATATTGATATATTTTCATTCATTTGACTTTGAGCTACAAAAATAGTTTTAGAATTTATTAGTTTCTGAAAGAGTAAATATATGTAACTAATTGTGTTTTGATACCTTGATGTTATGAAAATAGTTTTATGATTTTTTATTTCCGCAATAATAGATATTTTGGTACCTTAATGTGGAAAAGAAATGATATGGTTCTCTAGATTGGGTTAGATATGCAAATTATTGAAAGGAGTAAAGCTCCATGGTTTGCTGCTGATCTGTATCCTTGTGGTCGTGGTTGTCTTCGTCTCTAGTTCTCAAGTATTTTTACTACTAGAATGGAGGGAGGGAGATTTTGTAGAAATTCAGAGATTTTATTGGTATGAATATGGCCTAGTGTTCTTCCCCGATCTTCCATTTCCAATGATTGTGAAATAATGAGGGAAAATGTTGAGAAAATGAGGATTAACATTGGTGATAAGTGCACCACAATATTATATTCTTAATTTTCAATTTTTTTTTTGAATTAGGAGTACAATTGTAATTTTATTGTGGTGTACTTATTGAAAATATTTTTTAATTGTGGTGTTGTGGTAATTAAAATTTGTAGTGGTATTATAATTACCCCTTTTTAAAAAAAAAAAATTTGTACAAAATCTTAGTTTAAGTCTTGGAATTGAAATTTAGTGTGGGATAACTAACCCTACTACCCTACCCTTAATTTGCCCATGTGTATGGACCTAAAAGGCAAAATGTTGGAGTGATTTCCTTGCTTTTTTTGCCTCTTGTACAGTCTTCCTTAATTGCAATGATGCTGTTGTTCAACTTCTTTAGAGTTGCTTTAGTGCTACGATGGTTTAAAAGGTACCTGTATCTCAAGCAACAGTCGTGTTGGAGCACTTCTTGGCCATGGATTTGGATCAAATTTTAGCAGTGGGATCTCTCCAGGGAGATTCTACATCTACGAGTCTATAGATCAATCCGAGACATTATGTTCTTAAAGGATGAGCTAGTTTCTTCACAGATGCAATCAATGAAAGACGTAACATTTATGGGACTTTCTAGAGCGAGGTTCAAAATGCTAAAGAAAGTCAAAAATCGATGAAACATTGGAATCTCTGGTTTGCTGCAGCATTAACAATAGTGAACTAGCAGCTTCTATGGGGGCTTCTTTCACGTTCTTATTTTTTGGACGGGAAATGGTTAAGTCACTAATAAAGGAAACTCTTCTTGGTTTATGTCCATTCACTGGTCCGAGCAAGAAGGGGAATCGGGTTAAGGGCTATGCTAAGCATACTTAGTGGCTCTTTGTGGAGCTTTTATTTTCGAGGTTGACTCATCAACATCTGCTTCAAATCGTTGTTCGAAAATTCTTGTCACATCCATTCAAAACTGTAATATGGGCTTGCTCAGTCCATGAGGAAAAGCCCAATCGTACTTATTCTAAATCAACAAAAATTCTCCAAAAAAAAAAAAAAAAAAAAAACCATGCCTGTATGAGGTGAGAGAGAGATAAAATCTGTGGCTTCCAATTTTGTGAGGAAAAATTACAAAAGCTATCATTGTGAAAAATCAAAAACGGTGGCCATCTTCAAAACAAAATCTGTGACAGTGGAGAGACTTGGGCTGATATTATAAGGAAGATATCCAAGATGCTGGAAAAAGAAAAATAATTGGAAGGGAAATTTTCTTTCAATCTTTTGGGTGTGGATTCATACAAGATTTTTCTTTTCTACATAATACAAATTGAGATTTTCTCTAAGGTGTATCTTGGGTACTTCATAGGTGTTTTATTCAAAGTGAGTTCTCATAAGTTTAATTAAATTGGTGATTTGTGGTGAGATAAATTGGTGTCTTTGAGATTAATTATTGTGGTATTTCCAAATTGTTGAGAATTAAAGTTTTGAGGCATAAACTTGAATATTGTAATCTATATTATTATTATAGTAGATTTGGCCGGAGTTGCCCCGTGATTTTTTTCCCTCTACACTGGAGAATTTGTTCCACATAAAAATTTGGTGTTGTGATTGCTTATTTTTCTTTGATTATTTACTTGCATATTTAATCACTCTAGTTGATTGCTTGGATTGGTAAATTATTCTTGCAATAAGTAAAATTGCCCAACAAAGTGGTATTAGAGCTCATGTTGTGTGGGTTTGGTTTTATTGCGAAGTAAATGGAGAATACTTTGGGCACGGTGATTAGATTTCGGCTTCAAATTATTCTATTTGGAAGCCTATGATGGAAGATATCCTGTAATGTAAGAATTTACATGAACCTATTGAAGGTGATAGTGATAAGCCGAGTAGTGTGAGTACCGATGATTGGAAGAAGATGAACAGGAAAGCCATTGGATATATTAGACAATTGGTTGACATTAATTTATTCCATCATATATTTCAAGAGACAGATGCACATAGTCTTTGGGAAAAATTGGAGAGTCTCTATGAGAAAAAATCATTCAAAAATAAAGCTTTTGCTATTAGAAAGCTTGTGAATCTAAAGGTAAAGGAGGGAAAATCAGTTGCTGAGCATTTGAGTGAATTCCAAGACTAGATAAATCAATTGATCACAATAAAAATAGTGCTAGATGATGAGATGCAAGCACTATTGCTTTTAAGTTCATTGCCTGATAGTTGGGAGACTTTGGTGGTGTCACTTAAGTAACCCTGCTCTGAATGATGTGCTTGAACTTACTCTAGTTAAAGATAGTTTATTTAATGAAGAAATACGAAGGAAAGACTTGGGTAGGAATTATGCACAAGCTCTTATTACAGAGAACAAAGAAAGGAGTAAATATAGAGGTCCCAAGGGACGTGGCAACATCAAAAGTCAATCAAAGACAAGAGGAAGTGTCAAATGTTTTTATTGCGACAAAGAGGGTCATATAATGAAACATTATATGGCTTGGAAAAATAAATTGAAAAAGGAGAAAAAATCTGAAGAAGAATGATCATAATACATCAGTTAGCGCTTTAGATGAAGAAGTAGTGGTAGCAGTTTTTTCCGCTGAAGTGAACAGTGTTGTCATGTTGCAGATTCATTTGTTGAATGCATTATTGACTCAGCATATTCTTACCATGTTACTCCAAGATAGAAGTTTTTCACTTCATACAAACCAGGTAACTTTGGCAGGGTGAAGATGGGTAATGACAATTTTGCCAGTATTGCGAGAATTTGTGATATCTGTCTTTAGATAGTATTAGATGTAACTTGACACTGAAGATTGTGCACATGGGCCTGAATTTACTATCTACACATTTCTTTTATAAAGCAGGGTATGACAGTTATTTTGGCAATGAAAGATGGAAACTAACAAAAGGGTCGATGGTATTTGCTAGAGGAAAGGTTTGTTGCACACTTTACAAGACACAAGTAAAGGTGTACAGTGAAGCAATGAATGCAGCTGAAAGTGATACATCACTAGACTTGTGGCACAAGAGGCTGGCTCACATGAGAGAAAAAAGATTACAAATTTTGACAAGGAATTCCCTCATTCTTTTTACCAAAGGTACATCATTAAACTCTTATAATTATTGTTTATTTGGTAAACAACATAGACTTTTAGAAATCCTCTAGTAGAAAATCTAATATTTTGGATTTGTTTTATTCTGAAGTGTCTCCAAATTGATAACAGAGGGAAATATTCGTCTAAAGTGTTTAAAGATTACCACTTAGAGCACGACATTAGACATGAAAAAATAGTTCTTGGTATCCCACAACACAATGGTATGGCAGAGAGAATGAACCGTACCACTGTAGAAAAGGTCAGAAGTATGTTAAAGATGGCTGGTTTAGCTAAGTCATTCTAGGCTACCTAATCAATTGGTCTCCATTTGCTCCTTTGGATTTTGAGATTCCAGAAAAATTGTGGACGAGAAAAGATGCTTCTTATTCTCACTTGAAGGCTTTTGGTGCAAAGTATTTGTACATGTGGCTAAGGAATAGTGGTTGAAGCTAGATGATAAAGCTAGTCCTTGTCTTTTTGTTGGCTATGGAAATGTAGATTTTGGCTATAGATAATGGGATCTAGAAAAGAAGAAAATATTCAGAAGTGGAGATGTGATTTTTCATGAAAATCATAAGTTGATGAATTTTGAGAAGTTTGGGATTCAAAGACGTGCGGATAAAGGGGTCGCTGATCTTACACCTCTTTCTTTGCCTCCAGATAGTGTCACTCAAGGGGTAGAGACACACGTTGACAATCATGCTAATGAGCTAGTAAGGGTTGATGAGGATGATTTAGAGGATGTTGAATAGAGGGAGTAGCCTACTACATCAGAATCTCAGATCAGAAGATCTACCAGGGAGCATCGTCCATCAACCAGGAATCCATTATTAGATTATGTGTTGGTAACTGATGATGGGGATCCAGAATGTTTTTAGGAGGTAGAATCTCAAGCCTCCAAGACAGTGGTATAAGAAATTTTATTCCTTTATGGTGAGTCATGGTTATACCAGGACAGATGCAGATCATTGTGCTTATATTAGAGAATTTCATGGTGACAACTTCATCATCCTTTTCCTATATGTAGATGACATGTTGATAGTGGGACAAGATGTTCAATTGTTTCCTAGTTTGAAAGTAGATCTGTTCAAGTCGTTTGACATAAGGATCTTGGACTAGCAAGAAAAATTTTGGGGATACATATTCATCATGATAGGAAAGCCAGAAAGTTATGGTTATTACAAGAGAAATATGTAGAGAGAGTGCTGGAAAGATTTAACATGAACAATGCTAAACCAGTTGGGACACCACTTGATAGTCGCTTCAAACTGAGTAAGGTGACTTGTCCTTCTAAGAAGGAAGATAAAGAAAGAACGGCAAAAATTCCTTACCCCTCTGCGGTTGGGAGCTTGATGTATTCCATGGTTTGTACACAGCCAGATATTGCTCATGTAGTTAAGATAGTCAGCAGGTTTCTTGTTAATCTCGGTAAAGATCATTGGGAAGCAGTGAAATGGATCTTTAGATACTTGAGAGGTACTTCTAAGATGTGTTTGACTTTTGGAGGTTCAAAACCAATTTTGGAAGGCTTTACAGATGCAGATATGGTTGGTGATATTGGTGGTAAAAAATCAACTTTAGGATACTTGATTACTTTTGCAGGGGGAGCTGTCTCATGGTAGTCAAAATTACAAAAGTGTGTTGCCTTATCTACAATTGAGGCTGAGTATATTGCAGCAACGGAAGCAACGAAAGAAATGCTTTGGATGAAACAATTTCTCCAAGATTTGGGTTTGAAGCAAGATGTGTATGTAGTTAATTGTGACAGTTGGAGTGCATTAGACTTGAGCAAGAATGCTACTTATCATTCTGGGACGAAGCACATTGATGTGAGATATCATTAGCTGCAATAAGTAGTGGCAGAAAAATTGATATCGTTAGAGAAGATTCATACAGAGAAGAATCCAGCTAATATGATGACTAAGGTTGTGACTAGAGAAAAGCTTGAGCTTTGTGTCAAACTAGCCAGCATGGACTCTAACTAATATGTTAGAGGATAATCTCCTTTCTCAATGGGTTGGAGGGGGAGATTGTTATATGGGCTTGTCCAGCTCATTAGGAAAAATTTCCCAAAAAAAAAAATAATAAAAAAACCGTAGCTATATAAGGTGAGAGAGAGACAAAATTTGTGGCTTTCAATTTTGTGAGGAAAAATTACAAAAGCTATCATTGTGAAAAGTAAAAAATGGTGGCTACTGGGAAGGCATCCTCAAAACAAAATCTGTGACAGTTGAGAGACTTTGGCTGAAATTACAAGGAAGAAATCCAAGATGCTGGAAAAAGAAAAATAATTGGAAGGTAGTTTTCTTTCAATCTTTTGGGTGTGGATTCACACAAGGTTTTTCTTCTCTACATAATAAAAATTGGAATTTTCTTTAAGGTGTATTTTGGGTACTTCATATGTGTTGTATTAAAAGTGGGTTCTCACAAGTTTAATCAAATTTGTGATTTTTGGTGAGATAAATTGTTATTTTAGAGATTAATTATTGTGGTATTTCCAATTTATTGAGAATTCAAGTTTTGAGGCATAAACTTGAATACTGTAATCTATATTATTATTATAGTTGATTTAGCCGGAGTTATCCCATGGCTTTTCCCTCTATACTGAGGGTTTTTTCATGTAAAAATTTGTTGTTGTGATTGTTTTTTTTTATTTACTTGCATATTTAATCACTCTATTTGGTTGCTTGGATTGGTAAATTATTCTTGCAATAAGTAAAATTGGCCAACAAAAACAACAATCCAAGAACCACATTTCTTTTGTGGATTTCTAATTGAGCACTGTTACACAATGAATCTACGGCCAGCTGAACATCAAGCTTGGCCTATGATATTTTTATTTTGATATAAACATGAACATCCTCGTTAAGCAAGATAACCATGAATAGTAGACAGAAAAGAAAATGGAATCCAACCAGTCCCAAGGTGCACCTTGGTACTCAAACTAGGAGCTAAGCTAAGGACAAGAGACTGGGCTACTTCATTCCTGGAAAGGGCATAAAGCAACAAGTACCACATACAACTTTCTATAAAAAAGCTACAATATTTAAAAATGTAGGAGCATTTGGAGATAAAGAAGCCACATTTCTCAGTCAACGTATTGAGCGAAGGACATCACATTCTACTACATCAATCAGTATAATAAGGACTTTAGCAAAACACAAGGCTTTTGTAAAGCAACTGTAAGTGTTATGCCCTAAATCCAATCGATTTAGATTGTAAACACTTTTAATATGTTTAATGCATTCATTTTGGCAAGATCTATTATTTATTTAACTTAATATTCTGATAAATAATATTAAATAATAAAATCCGAAGATTCAAGTTTAAGTAATTTGTTAATCACAAGGAGTTGTGATTGTGAGATACAAATTACATATGATCGGATCTTGAATAATCCATGGTCGTAAATAGTAATGAGATACGAATATTGTTATTACGGATAGACAATCATGTTTGGTATTTCTTACTTGCGAAGTAAGTAGCTTATCTCACAAGCTAAAGTGTGGTAACACTTAAATGAATGCGTTGATGTTTTGTTATAGAACGAAACATTGGAGACCAGCTAAGAGATTTCACATTGATAACTATCTGAGTGTCAGTGGTTAATTTCTAACGTTCGGTAATTGAATTGGTCTTTTGACTTGAGATCGTCATAGTGCCTTGTATGAGGACAGTCATATTTTGACGGTGTTGGATGTTGCTCTGCCAAGGGCCGCTAATACGACATCGTTTGTGTATGTCAATAATTATATGAAGGTTGTGAATGGCTAATGACTAATAGAAAATTCGTCATTCTTAGATTGTAAGAGATTTTGATCTGTATTTCGTTCAGTTAACTCGATAACGAAATCCTTAGCCAAGGTATACTCATAAGTCGAAAATGAGTTTTCGACTCATATTAACTTCATAGTAGAATGAAAGATATGATCAATAATCAAGATTAACACACTTCCATATCTCGTAATTGATCGAATCATACTGACGAAGGGATTATAGTTTCATGGTAAATGAACATGTTTGGTTTTGTCATACCACGTAACATTTTTCGTACATCCGTTGCCTTGATATATTGCTAGATGTCAATTTGAGACGGTGAGTGTGAATTGGTGATAAATTAAAAGAGTGTTTTAATTTATCAATTTTGATTAGATCAAAATAATATTTCCTGTCGTTAGAGATCGTGATCGAGAACCTGATGGGTTGCACACAAAAGAGAATTGGATGATTATAATTTGTCAATTAATTAATTTAACAATTGTTGGATAAATTAATTAATTGGGTTGGTTATTTATAGGCCCGAATTAATTAGTTGGACCAAATAATTCACAGACCGGATTTGATTAAATGGATTAATTAAATATTGGACTGGGTCTGGTCTTGCCCGTTTGGGCTTATATAAATACATGGCTAGTGTTTTCAATCCATAGATATTTTTCATAATTCTTGCTAGCACAAGAGGAGAAAACCTTGGTAGCTACAATTTATTTTTTGTGTGAAATTCATTGGAGGTTGGACAATTAGACAGCTGTGGGAGACAAATCCAAATTGCTGGAACAAAGATAATGCAAAGGAGTTTGCAGATCTAAGAAAAAGTATAATTTTTATCACAATTCCTATCTAAATAAAAAGATGAATCCTGGTGGGAATTGAAATCGTTTTTATTTCCGCTACACATGTTTAAGTAGATTTCCAACAGCAACTGCTTCAGCATCTCTTGCCTAAAGGATCTCTAGTTACGGACTCGATACCAATAAAACGACGATTTGGGTGGATGGCATATTGCAAGAATTCTACTAGTGAAACTATTACAGTACATTTACAGAATTTATCTTTACGAAGGAATTTTCTCAAATAAATTTGAGGCAATTTGTTAGTTCTTATCCAAGAAGCAGAATAAGAGACCTATGATAGCAAGTAGCTAGGATCATTCATCCGTATCCATATCGAGCAATAACATCTGGTCTATTAGGGATATGTTTGACATTACGAAATAATTGATATTTCTAAATGATGGGTTTGACTTAACTAAAATTTATCTTTTGTTGAGTACACTCAAAGAGATAAGTTTTAGAGGCATGTTAAGCTAACGTATAAGATGTGTGAATATAAAGAGTTGTCAGCTTAATGATTTGGGAGTTGTATGGAGATACAATTGATAATAGTATCTACCTAGATATTTTATTAAGATTTGTTGAGTACACTCAGGATCTTGATTTAATGAATGAGATTTCAACCCACTAGGAATCAAATGTGGAATCTAATAATTTATGTATGAGTGTCATAAATTTATTTTAAATAGTGGGAGCACATTTAATTAAAGTCCATACTGAATTTGTACAAATACATTACAATATACATTGATTCTATATTTTTTCGTCATTTACAGTTTTTGAATTATGAGTAATCATATGAATTTGAGAGGCACACTGGATGCCAACAAACTGATCGGACCAAATTTTCTTGATTGACACTGCAATTTGAGAATAGTTCTCAAGCATGAGAAAAATGGGTATGTCCTTGAGCAGCCCCTTCCAAAGGTACCTACTGAAAGTTTCACTGAGAAAGAGATGATTTCTTACAACAAACACAGTGATGACGATAACACTGCAGCATGTGTGATGCTTGCAGCTATGTCACCTGAGTTGCAGAAACAACATGAGGGTATGAATGCTTATACTATGATTTTTCATCTCAAGGAGTTGTATCATACCCTATGATTTTTCATCTCAAGGAGTTGTATGATGAACAATCTCGTGTGGAGAGGTATGAGACCTCCAAACAACTATACCAGTGCAAAATCGCAGAGGGATCTTCAGTTAGTGCTCATGTGTTGAAGATGATTGGTTTCATTGAGAAATTAGCTCAATTGGGTTTTATCATGGATCATGAACAAAGTATTGATTTGGTTCTACAATCTCTAGTAGATAGTTATTCGCAGCTCATCATGAACTTCAATATGAATAAGATCCAATACACACTCCCTGAGTTGCTTAATATGCTTAAAACTATGGAGCCCAATGTCAAGGCTAGCACTGGGCATGTCTTAGCCATTCAATCCTCCAAGGGCATTAAGAGAGAAATCAAAAAAGTTTTACGAAAACATCCAAAAAGGCTAAGGACAATAACAAAGCAGTCAAAGACAATACCAAATCTGATGATCCGTGGTATCACTATAAAGTGAAAGGTCATTGGAAGAGAAATTGCAAGGCTTACCTTGCTAGCTTGAAGGGAAAAAAGTCTTCTGAAGCTTTTACTTTAGGTATTTTTGTTATCGGGGTTAATATGTCTATTTCATTAGCTTTTTGGGTATTAGATATTGGATGTGGATCTCATATTTGTATAAATATGTAGGGACTAAAGAGAAGTAGACCACTACAGAAAAGAGAAGTTGAATTGCGCAGGAGAAATGGAGCAAGAGTTGCTGCATTAGTTGTAGGGACATACTTTTTACCACTTCCTTCAAGCTTAGTATTAGAATTAGAAAATTGCTATTTTGTTCCCGTCATTACTAAAAATATTATTTCTATTTCGTGCTTGGACATAAATGGTTTTTCAACTAATGTTAAAAACAATCGTTGTTCGTTTTATAAAGATGAGATCTTTTATAGAATTTATATTCTTGATACTGAGTAATATATTATGAGTATAGAAAATAAAAGGCATAAATATGATAATCTAAATAATATCTATCTCTGGCATTGCAGACTGGGTGACATTAATGAGAAACATATTTCCAAGTTACATAAAGATGGATACTTGGTGTCAACTGATTTTGAATCAATTAACAAATGCGAGTCGTGCCTATTAGGCAAAATGACCAAATTCTCTTTTACTGGAAAAGGAGAAAGAGCTACAGAACTACTAGGACTAATACATACTGATGTATGTGAACCCATGTTAATCACTACCAGATGTGGTTTCTCTTACTTTATCACATTTACCGATGATCATTCTACATATGGTTATTTATATCTGATGAAATTCAAGCATGAAGCACTTGAAAAGTTCAAGAAATTCAAACTTGACGTAGAGAAATAGACTGGTAAATATATTCTCACGCTGAGATCAGATCGATGTGAAGAATATTTAAAGGGAGAATTTTTAGATTATTTAAAAGAGAATGAGATTCTCTCGCAGTGGACTCCGTCGTATTACCGCAACATAATGGTGTATCTGAACTGAGGAATCATACATTATTAGACATGGTGTGATCAATGATGAGCCATGTGAACATCCCAAAATCATTTTAGGCTCATGCATTAATTGCTGCATGCTACACACTTAATTATGTCCCATTTAAGTCGATCGACAAAACTCCATACGAGATATGGAAAGGAAAAAGACAAAACTTATCTCACATGAAAGTTTGGGGCTGTGACGCTTATGTGAACCAAAATGAATCGGATAGGCTTGATGCTAAATCTGATAAATGTATATTTGTGGGATATTCAAAAGAGACAATTGAATATCAGTTCTATAATCTCGTTGAGAAGAAGGTATTCATCTCAAGACATGCCATATTCCTAGATAAAGAGTTTATTCTAGGAGAGGGTAGTGGGAGGAAGATAGAACGTGAAGAAGTTCAAGAATCCACATATACTGTTGACCAATTAAATGAACTTGACTCTGATCCCACACTTGCTGATAGACAGACTCTTGATTAGGATGTAGAGACTCCTGAGGACACTCCAGCTCAGTGTAAATCAAGTAGGATCATTTGACCTCCCAGGAGGTACGAATTCACGGTTACTAATCAAGTATTATTAATCGAGGATGATGAACCTACAAATTACGCAGAGGCGAAATCAAGTGTTGACTCGAAGAGATGGCAAGAGGCCATGGAATTCGAAATGAACTCGATGTATAAGAACAAAGTTTGGAACCTGGTCGACCTTCCTGGCGGGATAAAACCCATAGGTTCTAAATGGGTTTACAAGAAAAAGATCGATGCGGATGGAAACGTCCATACATACAAAGCAAGGCTAGTAGCAAAAGGTTACACGCAAAAACAAGGTATTGACTTTGATGAAACATTTTCGCCTGTAGCCATGCTGAAGTCCATTCATATCTTGCTTGCAATAGCTACATACCATGATTATGAGATATGACAAATGGATGTCAAAACTGCTTTCCTTAATGGAAACTTGC
Organism: Olea europaea var. sylvestris; assembly: GCF_002742605.1. NCBI lineage: Eukaryota > Viridiplantae > Streptophyta > Magnoliopsida > Lamiales > Oleaceae > Olea > Olea europaea. Next base: position 5,742,754 of record NC_036256.1, on the reverse strand, counting down.
AAGAGAAGGTGTACATGACACAGCCAGAATCTTTTGAATCCAAAGAAGCCAACACGGTATGTAAGCTTAATCGATCCATTTATGGATTAAAGCAAGCCTCTAGGAGTTGGAATCTTCATTTTGATGAGATAATCAAAAGGTTTGATTTTATCAAAAAATGAAGATGAGCCGTGTGTTTACAAGAAAACTATGGTTGTCAAAGAATTTCTCCATGAAAGATATGTGAGAAGTAGCGTATATCTTGGGAATCAAGATCTATAGAGATAGATCTAAAAAATAGCTTAGCTTATCCCAATCTTCGTACATAGACATAATCTTGAGAAGATTTAACATGGAAGAGTCCAAAAGAGGTTTGTGCCTTATGTCACTTGGGATTTACCTCTCAAAAGATATGTGTCCTAAAACACATGATGAAAGAAATCGTGTGGATAAGATTCCTTATGCTTCGGCGATAGGATCTATCATGTACGCGATGCTATGTACGAGACCAGATGTTTCATATGCTCTAAATGTTACGAGCAGGTTTCAAGCAAACCCTGGTGAGAAACACTGGATAGTGATTAAGAGCATTCTTAAATACTTGAGAAGAACTAAAGATGTGTTCTTGATCTATGGAGGAGATGAACTAAAGGTTCATGGATATATTGATGCTAGCTTTCAATCTGAAAAGGTTCATGGATATACTGATGCTAGCTTTCAATCTGATAAGGATGATAGCAAGTCTCAATCTGGATATATGTTTACTCTCAACAATGGAGTGGTTAGTTGGAAAAGTTCCAAACAGGAGACAACCACTGATTCAACAATAGAAGCCAAGTACATTGCTACTTCTGAAGCAGTGAAAGAAGCTGTCTGGATCAAGAAGTTCATTAATGAACTGGGAGTTGTTCCTAGCATTGTTGATCCCATACCTTCGTGTTGTGATAACAATCATCGCACAAGCATAGGAGCCGATGTCTCATCAACGACCCAAACATGTGCTAAGGTGATATCATCTTATCAGGGAGATTATACAAAAAAATGACGTAAAGATAGAGTGAGTTCCCACAGATGACAATATTGCAGATCCATTGACAAAGCCGTTGTTACAACAGAAACATGATCGTCAAGTGGATGCTTATGGTATTAGATATATGAGTGATTGGATCTAGTGTAAGTGGGAGTTTGTAAATGTTATGCCCTAGATCTAATCGATTTAGGTTGTAAACAAATTTGTACTTGGATGTTTTGTTTGGCATTGATGCAAGTTGTGTGGTGGAATTCATGTTATCGACTAATGAACTTTTAAGAAAGCTAAGCATGGGGTTGCAACATAGTTTCAGTAAGTTTATTCAAAATGAGCCAATGAAATGCTTAGAATTTATTGATTCAAAATGTGTATACTTTTTATGATGAAGCATTGTTGCATTTTTTATATCTCAAGTGTAGGATATCGTAACAATTAATATAGCGGACCTTTAAATTCGGATTATCTTTCCCATGAGAACTACACTTCAATACTTAGTCTAATATTTCTAACTTTTATTTGATGAAAACAAATAAAGAATTGTGTTTTGTTGTGATTTTTGATCTAACTACTTGAAAATAGTGGGATGCACACAAAGATCGATTTAGAACTCAAATATGAAATAGTTATTAGGGCATAATAATTTCATTTATCAATTACCTTTAAATCTTAACTCAGGATTTATAAATCTAATGTAGTGTTAGATCAAATTCTTTTTTTATTCAATTTACCACTCTCAAGTTCTCATTAAGCTTATTTTACTAATTCAATCCCATATTTCTATGTGAGTCAATTTTAGTCAAACACACTATTGTTCTAAGAATTCACATAAGACCATAATAATTAGCATATGCATCTCTACATGTCATACTAAATTATCAAAAATTAATATGTGGTCTAAATTTAAAACTCACCTTTCAATTCGTAGAAGATTTACCAAATCACTGAATTATTAATCAAGTAATTCAAAGCATTAAATGCATAACAAAATCAATACATATTTAATGAAAAAACTTGAATCTTGAATAAAAAAAAAAACAAAGGGTTTCAATAAATCACGTTGTTTGTCCTAATGAAAAAACTTAGCTACTCATAATAATAAAGGAAAAACAAAAGATTTGTATTGAGTTCATCACCTGGTTTTGATTTGAGATGCTAAAAAGTGAAAGAATCTTGCACGAAGTTCCTCTTCTTGTTCTAAATCTGATTCTAAACCTTTGATTTCTTGTTGTCCTCCTTTGATTTGCTCTCTAATTTGTGTTTTACACTTTCCTTTACATTTTCACAAAAAATTAGAGTATTTGTAGGCTTCAAAATGGGGCTAAAACCATGCCTAGACACATCAGGCAGCATGTCTCGAGTAAATTTCAGCACTGCATCTTCTTTAGTATTTTTATCATAACTTTCTCTTCTAATATCTGATTTTGAGGCAATTTAAATTGAGTTGTAAAGATAATTTAAATGACTATAATTTTATTATAATTAGCTCTTCTCCAGTTCGATATTTTACTAGCCAAAAAAGGGTCTCAATCTCTAGCTAAAAATTTGAAACATCCTTGTGCGGTTGAAATTTGATTTGTTGGAATATTATGGTCATATTTCACTTATTTTGACTTCTAATTACTTTCAATTGACCACTAGCATTCTTGAAATTTTCTTGAGGTCCGATACAACTTTGAGTATTTACGCTTTAGTCCCCAAACTTGGATATTGTCCTTTTTCTTCTCTTTTTGCATTAGTTGACAACAACTCACCGAATCTATAGAAAAACACTAATAAACACATTAAAAAATGTTTAATACTCAAAAGATCTAGCTACTAATCAAGTTGAAATGGTATAAAACTCGTGAATAAAACATACTCGTCAAATACCCCAAACTCAACAATTTGCTAGTCCTTGAGCAAACACAAAGAAAAAGAAATTAATTAAGAAGCATGCAAACAAAAATTTGTTAGATAGCTTGCATTTTGGCTCAGTATTGAGAACATTGCGTCAAATTTATGAACGATTACAAAATCACAATGTAAGAGCCAAACTTCCACTTATTCAACGCAAAACGTGTATGTGTGTGAAGCATCAAGTGTAATGCTGTATATTCACAAGTTGATTCCATTTCTAACCTTTAATGGTCAATTATTTCATTTACTTGTTCATGAGATTCACACATCCAAAACTTGTTTTCTTTAACTCTCCCCCTAGATGTAATTCTAAAGTTTAGTTTTATTGATCAGTTCCTTATACCACTCTAATTTGGTTAAATCTAATCGGCATCGTCAACAATTTATTCATGTGATGGTTCTTTCAAATTATGAGTGTTTTAACAATTTATTCATATGATGGTTCTTTCAAATTATGATTCAAACCTACTAGTTATCTGAGTCCCCAACATTCAGCTCTTACTTGCACACTTATGTATACTTTTTTTTTTTTTTATATATTTTCTTTTCAGCTCAATTTTGATTTCACCATTTTTCTTTTCTTGATCCCTGTAATGAGCTTTGGGTCAATAACTTCCCAATTTTTGAATGCCAAAGCGTATCAATGTCAAGATACCTTTATGGATTTACTAACTCGAGTAAAAAAGATGCAGGTGTTAAATGTATTTTACACACTTATTTAAGTCTCAAAACATGGACAATTGTTAGAAATTATATTGGAATATGATTTAATTTTGTATAAATAATATTTTGTAGGACAACATTAATGAATGTGGGCAAAATGACCAAAATGGAGAAAAACCAAAGTTCAGGGACTAAACTATAAATAGTTAAAAGATTACCCGAAAACAAAAACAAAGATATTAAAGAATCAAGGACCAATGTGTTGAAGGAGTGGAGTGATGGAAGAAGAGAAAATGAAAGAAAAAGGCCAAGAAGCAAGAAATTGGAGATCGTGAGACCAAATTGCCAATTTTGGAAGATACTTCATACTATGCAATGCATAGTATGAAAATCTATGCGGTTGCATTACTAGATCCAAATATTTGAAGGGGTGATTTTGTGTGATCTATGTGGTCGCATAGTACACTTTTAGTGCGAGAATTCTAGTTTCCTTTTTCGATTGAAATTTTTATGGAAACAAGTTGCAGGGCCTATTTAAAAAACTCTAGAGATGTCAAATTAAAGGGAGAATAGATTGCAACATATTTTGAAGAGAGATTTGGAGCCAAAAACATGAGGAGAAACACAATGATTGATGAAATTATGCGAAGATTCAACTAGAACATTAAATTTGTGATGTCGTTTCTTCATATTTCGTTTGTGTTTTCTTCTTTCTTCATGTTAGGTTAGATATTTTTGTCCTAAGAGAACAATGAACCATCTAATGTGATCTTTTGATTCCTAATTTTAAATCCTTGACAATAAAACGCGTTCTTTGACTTTGAATGATTTATATCCAGTTATCTTCTCCACAATTATTGTGCACATGATTGTGTGAATTTGGTGGTGTTTATGCATTTGAGAGAAGGAATATAAGCTCGTCAGGGTATAAATCATCATAGGGTCCAATAGAAGATATAGATATACCGCTATGCGTTACATGATTCTTCATAAGAACTCATGCATTCTTGTATATTCACACCTAGCGGTGGGCGTGGGTCGGTTCGGTTCGGTTCTAAAGAGACCCGAACAAAACCAAAATTTTCGGGTATCTAGTAAATGGAACCATCGGGTCCAAATATAATTATGGAATCGTACGGGTTCGGTTCGGTTCGATTTTGTACTATAATTAAATTTTTTAACATTTATAATAACATTATATAAATAAAACTAATGATACATTCAATAATTTTGGAATGCCGTAGACTACTAGACTACCTTGTTCAAATGATCGCTATGGTCAAAGTTTCGATCGGTAGAGGTCACAGCTTCGATCAGAGGTTACAGTATCGATCAATGATTGTATAGGTTTTGGAATGTCAGCGAGGCTGCAAGAGTGAGTGCAAGAGTCGAGACAACGTTATGCACTTTAGTGTAGGTGTTTAGGGTTATTTAGTAGATTGGATCTTGTTGGGCTAAGAAATGAAACAATAAAATGGGCAATGGGGCCAAAAATTAAAAAATTAAAAATGAAACAAATTATTGGGCCAAAAATTTGGATTTAGAAATTGTTAATTTCTTAATTTGTTTAGAAAAATTAATATTAAAATAATTTGATTTACTCAATATAAAAAAAAAATTAGAAAAATTCGGTTCTTATTCGGTTCTAGGTCTAGAACCGAAAATCGAATCGTACCCATCAGTTCTCAATTCAGATACTCGTTCGGGTATTTAATTTGAAAAGAACCGTTGGATTCGGTTCAGTTCGAGAGATTTGCCCAGCCCTATTCACACCCGTCATAGAGATATAGTCAGGTCATATATAAGAATAGATTCAAGCTACCCAAGAGAGATTGTTGAATAAAATTGGAAGATTGATTCTCCAACAATCAAACGTGTTTTCAAATGGTAGAAATAGGGTTAAAGATGATCATTGCATGAGGATTCACGATCTTAGTGTGTTTCTCATTCATTAGTTACATCGATTTGCATTCAAACATAACTTTACATTTAGTTTAGTTAAGTCATTCATAACTGCATTTGTAATTTAATTTAGCTACAATTTCTATTAAAAAACATGAACTATTTTCTTGTTACGATTAAGGTCATGATAAGTAAAATTGAACTAACTCAATCTCTGTAGGACGATATTCAAAACTCAACATTCCATTATATTACTCGTTAACGAACCGTACACTTGTGATGGGATTTAATCAAAATAATATTTTCGTGAACAAGTTTTTGGCACCGTTACTGGGGATTGAATGCTAGTTTAATATTATTTACCTTGGCACTAATTCAAACATATCGGGTCAAGCCAAGACCATTTGGGCTTATATAAATAAGTGATTAGGGTTTTTAATTTTTAAAGAATTCATTCTTGCTAGCACAAGAGGAGAAAATCCAAATCCCATAATCTTGTTCTCTGTATGGATCACTGTTGGAGGTTGAACAATTGGACAGATGTGGGTGACAGATCAAGGTTGCTGGAGCAAAAGAATAGCAAAGGAGTTTGCAGAATCAAAGCAAGAATTACAAAGGAGTTTGTAGAATCAATAAAAATTGCAATTTCTATTTAAACACAAAGAGATCATTGGTGGGAATTGATTTTTTTTTTTAATTTTTCACTGCGCATGATAAGTAGATTCCCAACACAAACAACTGAGTCCATCCCTAAGGAGAGTTCGATACACCACGGGATAAGGAAACCATTCCTGTAAACCCTTTTGAGCCTCTTATTCCATTTTTACAGAGGTTGAAATGACAAAAGATAGATCAACAGTACAAAAATTCCTCGAGGTCTTCAAGAAACTCTATATAAACATCCAGTTTGCTAAACTATTGTTTCAAATGTCCAGCTATGTCAAGTTCTTAAAGGATATTCTATCAAATAAGTGCAAACTAGAGGAACACAAAACGGTGATGTTAACTAAGGAGTGCAACGCCTAAATTTTGAGAAAGCTTCAGCAAAATTGATAGACCCAAGGAGTTTTACTATACCTTGAACTATTGGTGATTGTTATTTTGATAAGGTTTTCTTTGATTTAGGTTCAAACTTAATTTGATGTCTCTTTCTGCTTTCAAGAAACTCGAATTGGAAGAGGCTAAAGCAACCACTGTAACACTGCAGCTAGCTGATCAATCCCTAACACAACCAAGATGGATCATTGAAGACGTGCTAATTAAGGTGGAAAAATTCATCTTCCCTATCAATTTCTTCATCCTTGATATGGAGGAAGAAAAAGATCTTCCATTTATCCTGGGTAGAGCATTTTTAGGTCGGTTAATTCTAAGGCTTGACGAAGAACAAATCTCCTTCAATGTTTTCAAAGCTATAAAATTTCCCATCGGGTTAGACAACTATTTACAAATTGATGTGATCGAAAAGGTATTCTATGAGACATTTTTGCTACACAATCCATCGGATGCATATGAGGCATGTATTGCATATTCTTAATCAACTTACTCTGATTACCTTGATATTGAGACATGTGCAATGTTCTTGGAGACTAACCTACCTTACACTAGTAAACGTCACTTTAAAGAATTGAGAACAGGACCCACAAAGCCATTACATCCATTCAGCAGCCCCCTAAGTTAAAACTTAAACAACTACTACCTCATCTTAGATATGCATATTTGGAGGAGTCTTTACACTTCTAGTAACTATTTTGAACACTGTCAACAAGGTGGAGAAAGAAAGATTACTTGGGTACTCGGGGAGAACAAAACAACTATTGGATAGACCATTTCAAACATTAGAGGGATTAGCCTTTCACCGTGCATGCATAAGATTCTCATGGAGGAGAATTTTGAACCTAGTATAAAAATTTAGTGGAGGTTAAATCCCAACATGAAAGAAGTGGTCAGGGTAGAGGAGGTGAAGCTTTTGGATCCAAACATCATTTACTTGATATCAAATAGTGCATAGATCAGCCCGGTTCAGGTTGTGCCAATGAAGGGTGGGATTACGGTAGTACAGATTGAAAAGAATGAGTTAATTCCTATCTAAACAGTTACATAATGGAGATTTTTCATTGACTATTGCAAACTCAATACATCCACTCGAAATGAACATTTTTTCTATCATTTCATTGATCAGATGTTGGAGAGATTGGCTGGACACTCATACTACTGTTTTCTCGATGGGTACCCAAGATATAATTAGATCCTAGTAGTGCCATATGATTAGGAAAAGACTACCTTTACATGTCCCTATGGTACATTTGCCTACTATTTGATGCCTTTCGATCTTCGCAACTTTCCTGCTACCTTTGCGGTGCATGATGGCAATTTTCTCTGACATGGCTGAAAAATTTATATAGGTGTCCATGGATAACTTCTTGATTTTTAGGTCTTCGTTTGATGAGTGTTTGGAACTTTAGAGTTTGGCCTTACAAAGATGCAAGAAAACGAATTTGATATTGAACTGGGAGAAATGGCACTTCATGATATAGAAGGGCATTGTACTTGGACACTGGGTTTCAGCAAAAGGGATTGAGGTTGACATTGCAAAAATTCAAGTCATTGAAAACTTATCGCCACATTAGTCAAAGGTATTTACAGTTTTCTAGGGCATGTCGGGTTTTATAGATGGTTTATCAAAGACTTTTCGAAGGTAACCAAGCTCCTGTGCAATCTGATAATGAAGGATTTCTCATTTGACTATACCGAGGAGTGTTTGTCAGCTTTTAGTACTTTGAAGGAAAAGCTTACCTCAATACCAATGATTGTTGCACTAGATTGAGAATTGCCATTTGAACAAATGTATGACACAAGTGATTATGCCGTGGGAAATGTATTGGGATAGCGTAGGAATAAAATATTCCATGTGATATACTACGCAAGCAAAACCCTGAATGATGCACGTCTTAATTAAGCCACTATTGAGAAGGAGTTCTTGGCTGTAGTGTATGCATTTGATAAATTTTGGTCATATATCATAGGGTCAAAAGTCACATTATACATTGATCACAGTACCTTGAAATATTTGATGACAAAGAAAGATGCTAAGTCGAGATTATTACATTAGGTTTTACTATTGCAAGAGTTTGATCTTGAAATTAGGGACAATACGATAAGTGAAAGCGTAGTGGTTAATCACTTGTCTTAGCTGGAGCCTGAAGAGCTAGAAGAGTCATCAGATATAAATGAGATTTTTCTAGACAAGCAAATATATAGTATAGAAGGAGCACCTTGGTATGCTAACATTGTGAATTACTTGGCCAAGTCCATCATTCCACCAGATTATTCAAGTCATCAGAGGAAGAAGTTCTTCCTTGATTTGAAATACTATTTTTGGAAAGATCCTATTCTCTATAGGCAAGGGGCAGGTCAGATCATTCGACAGTGTGCGTCTAAGGAAGAAGTGCCTCAAAGACTTGAACATTAACATTTATCTGCATTTACGAGGCATTTTGGGCCTTCAAAGATAGCTATAAAGATTATACAGTCTAGATTCTACTGGCCTACATTATTTCAGGATGCTTTTGAGTTTGTAAAGAGGTGTGATAGATGTCAATGTACTGGAAATAGCTTGAGAAGGAATGAGATGCCTTTAAACAATATTTTGGAGGTGGAGTTGTTTAATGTATAGGGATTGACTTTATGTGACCATTTCCTTCATCGTTCTCAAATTAATACATACTGGTGGCAATTGACTATGTATCCATGTAGATGGAAGTAGTAGCATTACCAACTAACAATGCTAAGGTGGTAATTGGGTTTCTAAAAAATATATCTTCATCCACTATGGCACACCGCGAGCTATTATAAGTAATGGAAGCAAATACTTTTGCAATTGCCAATTTTAATCATTGTTGAATAAATATGACGTTTGACACCGTTTGGCCACCCCATATCACACTCAGACCAGTGGGCCCGTTGAAGTCTCTAATCGGGAATTGAAGAGAATACTTGATATAATGGTGAATTCCTTAACGAAAAACTGGTCTAAGAAGCTAGACAATGCCTTGTGGGCCTATAGAATAGCATTTAAAACACCTATAGGCATGTCTCCTTACCGCCTAGTCTTTGAGAAAGCATGCCACTTGCCAGTTGAATTAGAGCACCAGGCTTGTTAGGCAATTCAAAACTTGATTTTGGATTTGAAGGTAGTTGATGAAAAGTGATTGCTTCAGCTAAATAAAATGAATGGGTTTTGATTAGAAACATATGTAAATGCCAAACTTTACAAGGAACGCACCAAAAAGTGGCACGACATGCATATTTAAAGATGAGAGTTTGAAAAGGGCAGAAAATTCTATTGTATAACTCTAGACTCAAGCTCGTCTTGGGAAAATTGAGATCAAGGTGGTCGGGTCCTTATACAGTTACCAAGGTACTTCTATATGGGACTGTAGAGATCAACCATGAAGCAATGAAACATTTATAGTTAATGGATAGCATCTGAAGCACTATTGGAGTAGTGAATTCTCCAAGGAAAAGTCCACCATTCACCTCAAAACATTGGAATGAATCAAAGACGGTAGAGTCAAGCTATAGACTATAAACTGGTGCTTGTTGGGAGGAAAGCCAACATTTTTACCCTTTTATTTATTCCACTTTATGTATTGGATTAGGAATTTCTTATGTTTTTTTATCATTTTGATAGTTTAGGTCATCGTTCATCCATCTAGGTCACATAGAGTCGATGCTTGGTCCAACCAATTTTAAATGTGTTTTGCACGAGTTGTTAGGTGTTAAAATCATGTTTAGGTGACTCGGGGTCAAAATCATGCATTTCGAGGCAAAAATATATTTTTCCAAGTTTTTCTGATCAATATGTGCTTTCTTGAAAATTATTTTGAAACTAATGTCATGGGATACACACATAGCCATGCAATTTAAAATGTTTTGTGATAAGTTTCGAGGGTGATGAAAAGCTAAGTGGAGTTTTGGATCGAAAACCATAATTTTATGGAAAATTGGTGAAAAATGAGTTTTCAAAGGGTCGAGTGAATTTTACAATTTCCATGCTACACGCACTCATTGTATATCTTTGAACCCATTGAGCACGAAATTCGAGGCTTCAGTAGTCTAGAAAGATCGAGAGTATAAAATTGTGGTAGAGAACAAAATTGCCCTTGTTGATAGTCTATGCGATCACATAGCACTACCAGTAGTGCGATTACATTTGAAGAGGCCAAATCATTGTGGGCATTTTTGTGGCCTTCTATGCAATCGTATAGTGAAACATTGTGCTATGGCATAGATGTACAGATGTGTGTTAAAGTCCCATGACCTTGTATTTTCTGTAAACTCACACCTCTTGACACAAACATGAGACTCACACCATTCTCCAAAAACCCAAGGCCCTTCATCGACACATGACACTTCACTTCGCATACACACGGCATTCATTGAAGATTTCAAGAAATCTTCTCCATCTCCTAAGGGAATTGAAGGTATGTCATCAATTTTTGTCTTTTTTTGCACAATTGGAACTAGGTTCTTTTGAGGAGAGATTTGATTTCTTGAAGGGAAATGGGATTAATTTGATTATGGTTGGTTGAATGAATAGACTTTTTTGAAATTTGGGGCTTGATTCATACCAATTCATTGCAAGATTTACGAAAAAACTAATTGCCTACAATGTGTTGGACAAAATGCTATAGTGGACTCGTGTGTATAATTCTTGCTCACCTTGAATTTGGATTGGTAGATAGCTATTCGGATTTGCATGTCGTGCAAGAAATCATAAAAATTGGATACATAAACACAAGCACCCCATTTGGCGCACATAAGCATGACATGGCTAGGTGTACGTCACTTTACGTACCTCAATTTTCTAACACAAACAACTTTTGTTTGACCTAAATTTTGAATATGTGCTAGAATAATATGAAATCTTTCATATGCCTGGAGATAGCTCGGGAAAATTTCAATTTTTTCTATGATGCCCGTAGGCGAAATCCCTGGGTCGATCACAGGTTCAAATTGAGAAGTGCATAGTTTGAGTTCATTTTGGAATTGTGAGCTATATGTTGAAATTTTTGAAATAAAAACTCTACTTCTTTACATATTTCATCAAACATGATATGGTTATTTAATTTTTTGCCTCGTTTGGTCTCTTTATTGGATTTCATTTGGTAGAAGCATTGTATACATGCATTTTGAAATAAGTTTGGGAGAGTTCATGGCTCATGCTTTATCTTTTCTCTAAATGACATTTCATTTAGTTGTGCTTAGTACATGGACTAATTCTTTCAATTTTCATAATTGTCAAGATGCCGCCAAAGAGGACCGCTAAAGGGAAGGAGAAAGTAGCTTCCACTTTTAGTACTGCATGTACCGGGGTACCTGAAAAGGGCATATGGAGGTTTTTGAATTAGGAGGCCATATCAAGATACTCAGACATAGTTAGCCATTGGTCAATACTGGTAGAAAGGTCAGTAAAACTCAATAATTTTTTATTTGAATTGGTGACTTTGGCTCGTAATTGTGGTTAGGACTAATTGGTAAAGCGACCACATCCAGTGTATGAAGGCTTGGTCCAATAATTTTATGCAAACTTCGATAGAGAAATTGATACCACAAGCTCAGATCATCAACATAACAAATGGGTAAGAGACAGGTGGATTACATTTTCTCCAGAGGTCATACATGACTACTATTAACTCATTTGGGATAACATTGTCCCAATTCTCGGTGAATTTCCATGGCACGAGGTAGGGTAGGTACTACTTAGAAAAGAAAATACTTGGCTACTACAGACTAAACAGTGGCATCAGATTGAGTTCACACTGTCCATTGCTATATTATGGTTGTTTATTTGCCACAACATTGAGCCCACCTCATACTGGACCACATTCATCGATCCTAAGGCCAAATTTGTATATTACTTGGTGAGGGGTCATAAGATTGATGTAGGGACACTCATCTATGAGCAAATTTTTTCTTTAGGAGCATGTGGAGACCATCACTGCTTGTTGATATTTCCAAGCCTAATCAGTGGAATTTGTAGGGACTCGGGTGTCACTATCCCATTCAGGGAGCTTCCAGAGTGACTCGTCCCTTTATTAAGCTTCCTACATTAGAGGCTCAAGATAGAGCCAAGGAAAAACATAGAAAAAAGCTGAAGAGAGCATCGCCAGCAGCAGCCACTCAAGCCAGGTCAGGTGACTGATGATATTGAGATGCCTCAAGCTCCTCCACCATAGAGTGATGTTGACACCCAGTTGCAGAGATAGATGCTTGCTACTATGATCGACATTAGCCGGGATATTCAGAGTTTTCAACAGGCCTTTGGGGCTATGAGTATTATATGTAAATTATGATGGGCAACATGGTGACCACAATGAATTTTATAGTGAATGCTAGTAGAGAGTCCATGGTGGCAAGAAAAGAGATATATACCATGAACGGGTGGTTGAGTATGTATGTGGGCCGGGTGAACAGTATCCAACTGAGAGCTAACAAGAAGTGGGATCACTTAGGTGGCCATGAGACTGAGGTTCGGGAGTAGTCCACATTGATTTGGGATGTGCAGACTAAGCAGCCCAGTAGTCTGATATGATGAGGAAAATTCTGGCTTGACTACTTCTACCACTAAGAGACAACACCTCAGGCCCTAGTTTTCCACCACCTCCATATTGATCAGGGGAGTATTGTACCCCCACCCTTGGTACCTATTTTATTTTTGTCTTTCAATTCTGCATTGAACTAACTTATGTTTTATCAACATTGAGGACAATATTTTGTATAAGTTTTGGAGGTGGCAAAATCTTTACGACGTTCATTGATGTTTGTGTAGATTTCACACTTTTGTGTTACTGACTCGTGTGAAAAAAAATCTTTTTTATTAGTTTATTATTTTGTGTGCTTGTGTGAGTTCGATAGTTGTGCCGGCAATGATGTTGAATATTGGAATAGGTATGGACTAGGAATAGCGGAAATAATGCATGATTCGATTACTTAATACTTTTTTGTGTGGAGCTTGACATTCTTTGCGCAAACACTCATGGTTACATGCGAAGTTAGTGATTTAGTTTATTATTTAGAAAAGAGTTGAACTGAATAGGTTATTCCTGAAAAAACCTCTATTGTACTTATCCATTGCCCATTTTTAGAGTGGTGTGGAGATGGTTAAGCTATTATAAAGAAACATGGAGATGAGTAGGAGTTCCGTGCATGAAATTATAGTGTGTGAATTGCCTAAAATCAATGAGACGAAGATTAGGAGAAAGTCTTAAGTGAAACGTTGGTCTTGAAAACTAAATGTCTAAAGAAAAAGGCTATAGTATCAATTTGTGAGAGAATAACACTTTTTTCAAAGCCTTTATGACTCGAGCAAGTGAGCTTGTAAGGGTATTTGAAAATCTGGTGCTTTTGTCAATTGATTTGGTAGTCATCATCCTAAAACTCGTTTCAGGGGTTATATAGAAAGCAAGAAGGGGAGAAGTTAACAAAGAATCATCTTCTCGAGCCTTTAAAACTCGAGTGAATAAGCCTGTAAGGGTGTTTGAAAACCTAGTGCTCTAAAGGCAACTGATTTGGCAGTCATTGGCCTATATATATATATATATATAAAGGAGAGAGAATAAAAACAAGTGAGGAAAATCACATTAATGAAGCCCTAACACATTTGGTTGATAGAACTATACCTTTAATGCAAGGCAAGTAGCTTAGTTTAGTCTTAAAAGTTGAAGCAATAAAAAAAAGGGAGAACCTCTACTTGTTGAGTTTGTGAACTTGTGATGGTAAGATCTATCTAAATTAGGAGAGGGTAAGGATTTAAATTTCAGTCTTAGAACACAGCCCGAGAAAAATGAGCGAAAATAATAAGTTTGGGGGGGATTGTGTATCTCTAGAGTGAAGAAAGGAAATACTTGACCACTACAGGTCTGGAGTTGAAACTATCATGTGCTTAACATGTTTTCATGAGTTTATACCACACACGTACGTCGAGTTCTGCATATAATAGGTGGAGTTTAATTTGGTTTTGTACCGTTTAAGCTATTCATTGTGTTGAACATTTAATTCCAATCCTGAGACGTGGCAGGTTATCAAACCATGTTTTGTGTGAGTTAAGCCACAATTTTGTTTGAGAACAAACAATAGTTCAAGTTTGGGGGTTGATAAGTGTGTTTCACACACTTATTTAAGTCACAAAACATGTAAAATTGTTACAAATTATATTGGAATATGGCTTAGTTTTGTACAAATTATTTTTTGTAGGAAAACATTGATGAATGTGGTGAAAATGAGGACAAATTAGCAAAAAAAAAAAAAAAAAAGGAACAAAATTGAGGAAATCCAAAGTTTAGGGACTAAATGTAAATAGTTAAAAGATAACTCGAAAACAAAAATGAAGATGTTAAAGAATCAAGGACCAATGTGAAGGAGTGGAGTGATGGAGAAGAGGTAATGAAAGAAAGAGGCCAAGAAGTAAGAAATTGGAGATCACGGACCAAATTGCAACTTTTGGAAGATGCTTCATATTATGCAGTCGCACTGTATAAAATCTATGTGGTCGACTTATTGGATCTAGGGATTCGAAGGGTTGATTTTGTGTGATCTATGCGGTTGCATGGTAGTGTACTATGCGGTCGCATAGTACACTTATTCTAGTTTCCTTTTTCGATTGAAATTCTTATGGAAACAAGTCGTAGGACCTGTTTAAAGAATATTGGAGTTGTCAAATCAAAGGGAGAACAGATTAGAACAAATTACAATATATTTTGGAGGAGATCTGGAGCCAAAAACATGAGGAAAAACACAAAGATTGACGGAATTAAGTGAAGATTCAATTAGAACATTAAATTGGTGATGTAATTTCTTCAGATTTCTTTGTGTTTTCTTCTTTTCTTCATGTTAGGCTAGATATTACTGTACTAGGAGAACAATAAATCAAGTAATGTGATATTTTAATTTCTAGTTTTACATCCTTGACAATAAAACACCTTCTTTGAGTTTGAACGATTTATATGCAATTATCTTCTTCACAATTATTGTGCATGTGATTGTGTGAATTTGGTGGCTCATGCATTCGAGAGAAGGAAAATAGGCTTGAAAGGGTATAAATCTTCATAGGATTCGATAGGGAGATAGTGATATACCACTATGCCCTGCATGAATCGTTAAGTGTTCACAAAAACTCATGCATTTTTGTATATTCGCATCCATCATAAAGATAAAGTCGGGTCATATATGAGGATAGGTTCAACACTACTCGAGAGATTATCTAATAAAATAGGAATATTGGTCCTTCAACATTCAAACGTGTTGTCAAATGGTAGAACTAGGGTTAAAGAGGATCATTGCATGGAGATTCGCGATCCTAGTGCGTTTCTCATTCATTAGTTACATCGATTTGCATTCAAACATAACTTTGCATTTAATTCATTTAGGTCATTCATAACTGCACTTGTAATTTAGTTTAGCTACAATTTTCATCACAAAACATGTACTATTTGCTTGTTTCGGTTAAGGTTAGGGTAAGTGAAATTGAACTAACTCAGTCTCCTTGGAACGATATTCGGAACTCAACATTTCTCTATATTACTTTTTAAGAACCTTACACTTGCTGTGGGTCTAAATTTTAATAATATTTTCGTGAACAACATTCGTGAGATATAAACTGAATAAATGCAATGTTTATTTGAAAGAAAAGCAAAATTTATAGGTTAAATCTCAGCATTTGGTCATTACCAAGCTCATACTAAAAGGTCCAAGACACTTCACACAATTTTTTTCGCATGTACGGAATCACCAGTCTTAAATAATTTCTTTTACTGGATAGAACACTCCAAATTATTATATATATGGTTAAAAGATGTTGTGAATCATGTGTTAAGAGACTAAGAACCTATGTTATTTAATCAGCCTATACAAATGAATCTTCTTGTTCTTATACTACGCTAAACTTAATTATCGTGCATAAATATTATCAAACCTCAAATAGATAAGCAAAAAAGTCAACTAAAACACATAATTCATCCACAATTCATAAACTAATATATGCTCTCAAGTATATTCATCATAATCGACAAAATTATCTAATTCACACAAAATACATAAAAATTACTTCTTTTTCTTTTTTTTTTACACAATCCACACGAAATCAAATTATATTACACAAGTACAAAATACTAAACAAAAGACAATGGCAATTAACAACTGATGATGTATCTCCCTAAACTTAAAACATACATGTTCCCAAATGTGAAAATAAATACAAAAGAGGGTTTGGACTTTCCTGAACATATTAATTGGTGTCATCGCCATCACTCTGATTAGGTGGATATGGGTTGGCTTTCTAACTACGTTATTGTCTACAAACTTGAGAATCATTTTACAAACAACATAATGAGAATATTACGACAATAAAATAAACAATCCTAAAAATAAAAACTAAGTAATAGAGCTTTGTTTGCCTTTTAAGAAGCGTTTCTTTAAAGTCATTATCTTGACTTTTTGCCATTATCGATTATGGTGGCTCCAACCAAATTATGCCGTCCTTGTACTTTTTGCAATTTTCATTTATGTACCCTTTCATTGCTCTCCATATTTTGATATTTTTCATTTTCATACCAAGAAGTTCACCAAAATATAATTTTCTGTTCTAATAGCTTCGTTGATTAGGTGACTCTTTTTCATCATTTTTACGCAATCGTTGATGTTGGAGGTTGCACAAATTGGGTTTAAATATTAAATATCCCTTACCTTTCACCCTCAATAGTAGCTTACCCTTCTCCATGTCAATCTGGGCTTGACCTATTGGTAAGAATGGTTGATCCAGTATAATTGGAATGTCTCGATCTTCTTCTATGTCCATTATAACAAAGTCCAAGAGAAATATTAAATTTCTCACTTTAATGAGCATATCCTTAACTTTGCCCGTGTATGTGAAATTGTTTTATCAGTTAGTTGTAGCTTTATTGATGTTGACGACTTTACCCAATCTTAATTTCCTATAAACAAAACACGTCATTAAATTTATAGAACATCTATGTTACATAAAGCAATAAAAGAACAAGAATTTCAAATTGAGATAGGCAAGGTAAAGTTCCCTGGATCTTTCAACTTGGAAGGCAATTAATTTTGTATTCTTGTGCTACTTTCTTCTGTTAGTGCCACAGTTTCATACTTTGGAAGCTTTTTTATTTGTCAATATCCCTTTTAAAAATTTCGTGTAGCTTGATATTTATAATATTACATTAATGGATAGAATATTGACCTGAAGCTTCTTGAGAGCATCAATTTTTTTCAATTTTTTGCTTTATTTGTTCTTCTGGAGTTTTTGAAGAAAATGAATGGGAGGTATGTAAGCCTTCACCGGACTTGGTGCCTTGGTAGTATATGTTTTTGTATTTTTTTTCATTCTCTATTAAGGTTGGTGTATATTTTTCTTCCGTTGTAGCTTTATCAGCCTCTTGTCTTTTCTTTTTAAACTTTCTGCAGTAATCTCTGGTAATTGTATTCATCTCCTTGTAGTTATAGCATGAATATTTTCTCTATTGATTTCTTTCGAAGTCTTTAGGAGAATGGAAGTGGAGGTACATATACTTTAATTTGTACAAGAGCCATTGATGGATCATTTTTCACCACTCTTATTGCCATCACATGCCCTTTAGGATTTTGTCAATATGGCAATGATCTTTGTGGACATTCTGCAGTTGTTGAGCTATAATGCCAATTTGTATTTCCAATTTCTTGATAGATGCTTGCTGATTTTAAAAATTGTTATCAATTTGTTGAAATACTTTGTCCATTTTCTACAAATATTGATGAAACATCTCCCCCATAGTCGGTCTTCTCTCTTATGGGAAATTATTTCTAGTGTTGAAATTACAAGAACCATTTTGAATAAAGTTTACTTGTTCCTCTAAAGAAGTAAGCAACAAGAAATTTTCTGTAGTGTGATTTCTCCCACAATTCTCACATGTTGAACTGATCATCATTGCATTTTGTCTATGTATTTGCAATTTTACAAGTAACTCGACCTATTTTGTTAAAGCAAGAATTTTTGCATTGGTAGATGATTTACTGTTTTGTTCATAAATTCCAACTGCCTTCTTTGGTACCACTCTTTCTAATGAAAAATATGGAATCTACAAACGTAATTGACTTGAACAAGTCTAGGCATTGTTGAATTGATTTACCTATGATTGATCCACTAGCAGAGGAATCTACTTGAGATTTTGATAGTGGTAAAAGTTCGGTGTAGAAGTATTGTACTTGATTACCAATGGTGATTCCATGATTAGGGCATTTTCTTAGCATCACTTTAAATTTGTTCCATGCCTCATGATTATTTTCCCTATCTTTTAATTAGAATGCTTGAATTTTCAGTCGAATTTTTGCTACTTTTACTGTTGGAAAAAATTTGTTGCAGAATTTTCTAGTCATTTCCTTCCATATAATAATGTTTCCATACGGTTAAGCATCTAAACATTCCAAAATCGAATCCCTCAAAATATAAGGAAATAAAGTTAATTTGATAGCATCTTTATTGACTCCTAGAGCATGAAAATTTAAACAATTTTTGAGGAATTTGGTGATAGGTGTGTTCAGGTTTTCATGAGTTAACTCATAAAATTGGAGAGTGATGCTAGTCAAGTTGAACCAATCCCCATATCCTAAAGTTATTCACTCCAAAATCTGGATGTAAAATACTGGAATGTGTGGATGCTACTACAGGCATCAAGAACATTGAAACTGGCAAGTCTCCTTTATTTGTCTCGACTCGCTCATTTTTCCGATTGTGGTACTACTATTCTGTGGCTACTTGTCCAATTGGTTGTATCAAAATGTTTTGATCATCAGCCATTTAATGTTTCTATTTTTGTTTGTATTCTTTGAGTTTTCTTCTGAAGGTATATTCTATTTTTAGATCAAACGGTTCTAGATTACTGCCTTGGAAACGGAGGATACGATGAATACATTTTATCTATAAATAAAAATATAATAAACAAATCAAATAACAGTAAAAAATCAAATAAATTAAGATAAATGTAAATAGTCCCTGACAACGACACTAAAAACTTGTTATGTTTTTTATATAGCAAGTGTACGATACCGTAACAAGTAATATAGTGGACTCTTGAGTCTAAATTATCATTTCAATGACGACTATACTTCAATACTTAATTTAATATTTCTAACTTCTATTTTATGAAAACAAACAAGAATTGTGATTTGTTGTATCTAATTATGTGAAAATAGCAGGATGCACCCAAAAATCGATTGGAAATTCAAATATGGAATCTAAATTAGGGTATAATAATTTTATCTATTGATCACCTTTAAATCTTAATTTAAGATTCATAACCAATACAATGTTCAATCGAAGTTTTCTATTATATTCCATTTATCCATTTCGAATTCTCATTGAGCCTATTTAACTAATTGAATCACATATCTTTATGTAAATCAATCTTAGTTAAATGCACTGCTTGCTCTAAGATTCACATAAGATCACAAAAATTAACATATGTATTTCTACATGTTATATTAAACTACGAAATTTTAATATGTAATCTAAATCTAAAATTCACCTCTCGATTCATAAAAGATTCACAAAATTATTTTGATCAAGTAATTCAAAGTATTAAATTCATAACAAAATCAACAAATATATAATGAAAGAACTTGAATCTTGAATTAGAAATAAAATATCTCAATAAATTACATTGCTTGCACTAATGAAAAACTTAACTAGTAATAATGGAGGAAAAACAAAAGATTTGTATTTAGTACATCATCGAGTTTTGACTTGAGATATAAAGAAGTGGATGAATCTTGCAACAAATATTTCTTCTTGTTTCAAATTTTAATTTCAAATCCTTGATTTCTTGTTTTTATTCTTTAATATTACTCTCTAGCTGTCCAAGTTGTAGGCGTCTTAGCACACGGTGCTACCTCGAGTAAATTTCAGCACTACACCTCCTTTAGTACTTTTATCATAACTTTCTCTACTAATATCTGATTGAGGTGAATCAAATTGGGTTATAATGATAACTTGGAGGGCTACAATTTTATTAGAGTTACTCTTATTCAATCTGAACGCTTACTATGCAAAAAATGAGTCTTATTCTTCGGCTAAAATCTTGAACATCCTTGTGCGGTTAAAAATTGATTTGTGAATATTTTGGTTATATTTCACTCATTAAGACTTCTAATTGCATTGAATTGAACCCTAATAATCTTGAATTTTCATTGTGAGGTCCCACACAACTTTTGAATATTTACACTTTAGTTCCCAAACTTTGGACCTTACCATTTTTCTTCTCCTTTTGCATTAATTAACACCATCCCCCAGATCAATAAAAATACAACTAATAAATACATTAAAAATGTTCATTACTCATAAGATCTAGCCACTAATCAAGTTAAAATAGTATAAAACTCTTGGGTAAAACATACTCATCAAGTATGTTGTTACTCTAGCTTCAGAATTGCAACTGTAAGAGTTCGTTGATCTTTTCAGTATCGTTATGAAGAGTTGCGTAAAAAATGATGAAATTCTAACTTGTTTTGGTCAAGGAGAGATGATTAAGTTTTGCCTCAGAAGAGCCAAAATATAAAGGCTATTGCCAATTGTCCGTTCTAATATTTGAATGAAAAATAGGATAAAATTTTTCTTGACATTTTAAAAGAAAATTGAGATCCTTTATTAGCATTCTTGGTTAGTGAAAACATAAAGCATTTTAAGATCAATTTTTAGCACTCACTATGAATCGATGTAGTTTGCTCTAGTATTTAACA
Organism: Olea europaea var. sylvestris; assembly: GCF_002742605.1. Lineage (NCBI taxonomy): Eukaryota > Viridiplantae > Streptophyta > Magnoliopsida > Lamiales > Oleaceae > Olea > Olea europaea. The sequence goes on along the minus strand of NC_036256.1, from coordinate 5,721,498 downwards.
TGTGACAAAAAGTTTCTTGACAGATATTATATGATAAGCATGCTAGTGTGTGTGTGTGTTTTTTTTTGGGAGTTGTGTAAAGAGTAGAAATATTTGGGTTTAGTAAAGTTTAGGACATTATTTATCTATTATATTTAGGAATATAGGTGAGCGAAATAATATATATAATCATATGTAATTATTATTATTATTATTATTACTACTACTACTACTACTACTACTTAATAAAATATCTCTATCTTTAATAGTCTATGATATTTTATTTTTTGTCATTTTCAAAATTTTCCACATTAATTCTTATATTATTTTTCTCCATACATTTTATCTTTTTGAGTTAATATTTTCTCTTAAGAATCTTGTTGACAGATCGAAGAATTGATCTCAACTCAAGTACATATGAATCACAGAGTGAAAGAGCATAAATAACTTGTGCAAAGTGGTGTTTCTCAAAACACTCTAAAACGAGGGCTAATTTTGTCAATTGGGTTTTCTGCTTACTTGGAAAATACTGTGTAATTGTCACTCGATTACTGGACACTTGATAATCACTTGGATTGTGCTAGTTGAGACTCGTTTTGGACTGTTGGATTATATGGAAGGCTGAGATTGATCCTTGGGAGGTGGACCGTCCTTTTCTACCCCAAAAGGTAAGTCATGAGACTTTTGGTTCATTCTAGATTTTTCTCCTTCTCTCTTCTGGGTCTCTCTCTTTTTCGTCTCTTCATCTTTGAGTCTGAAATTTCCTCTCTTGTACTGTAAGGTTTCTGTGATCTTTAGAATGGATTTTGTGGATTTTGTTAATGATCAGGCCTGAGAGAGTGACTGATCTTTGTATTGTTAAACTCCTAAGCATTTGGTTGATTTCATGGGTTGTGTTTCACGAGATCTTTTCAGATCGGTGACTGAAACCTTGTGATATGAATGGTACTTAAGGTACTCTTGCTCTCTTGGAAGGCAGTTTGTGCCATAGTGGAACGGGCTGTCCCTGAGCCCCAAATTAGGCCTATTTTGGTTGAATTGGGTCAACATCTTTGGTTTTCTTGTTTTCGTTTTATGTTTCTTGTTATTTGTTGTTGGTTTATATTACAAATCATTTTAGAAAATCAACCAAAAATCCTTACAAATTGGTATCAGAGACTCTTGGCTTCTGGGTTCGGTATTCTTTATGTAAATCACTTATTGGGTTATTTTTTGGTTTTGATCTATGTAGATTGCTTTTAGATCTACATAAAGGAGATTCGGTATTCTATCCATTAGTCTTTGATTTTTTGGATAAATTTTTTAGGCAATAACTATTATTGATTTGTTGGTTTGAGTTTGATGGTGACATATTTCTAAAATTTTTTGGACTTGGAACTGCTTATTACAAAATTTTTCAAAAACCTTTTTTTCAATACCTATGAGTACTGCCAACCCTTTTACAGAATCCGTAATGGGTTCGCAGGTCGAATTGTCCCAATTCGATGAAAAGGTGGACTACTCTATACGGAAGTAGAAAATGATGGCCATCTTGCTCCAAATGAGGGTTGCAAAGGCCCTCGATGATCTTGCAACTTTTTCTGATGAGTTAAACGCAAAACCTGCTGAAATTGAAGAAATGAATGAGATTGCCTATGGTTCTATAATCTTGCATTTATTTGATAATGTGGTTAGACAAGGTGATGATTCCAAAACTTCAAGAACTTTGTGGACTGCCTTGGATGATTTGTTATTAACCAAGACTCTTCCTAACAAGATATATTTGTTAGAAAAACTATTCAATTTTAAAATGGACACAAGAAAGGATTTGGAATTCAATTTAAGTGACTTCAGTATAATAGTTAAAAGCTTAGCACACAATGATAAAAAGTTTGAAGACGAGGACTTGGATGTTATTCTTTTGAATTCACTGCCTGCCATAAAGTATGTTGGGACACTCTTACACAATCAAGTGTAATAAATGCTTTAAGGTCAAGAGAGTTAGAAGTTATGAGAGAAAATAGAACCAATTCAAGAGAAGAAAGCTTATTTGTAAGGGGAAGAACTGAAAATAAGAAATTTAATTCCAAAACAAGAAGGTGAGGAGGAGATCTAAATCTAAAGACAGAAGTAATAAGAAGTGTTATAACTATGGGAAGTTGGGACATTTCAAGAGGGACTATTTTGACTGGAAAAAAAACAAAAAGATCAGAATAATGCAGCCATAGTGTCTGAATTGGATAGCCTACATGTATTAAATGTGTCAACTGAAAACCTAGTAAAGACTGGATTCTAGATATTGGATGTCCCTTTCATATGTGCCCTGACAAAACATGGTTTTATAACTACAAAGAAATAGAACCAGGAAAAGTGTATATGGGAGATAATAATTTCTAGACTGTGATTGGCACTGGTGACATTGCCATAAAAATGTTTGATGGCATTGTCAGAACAATAAAAAATGTGAGATATGTCCCAAATATGAAAATGAACCTTATTTCACTAGGGATACTTGAAGATGAGGGATATACCTTCAAACCTGATAATAAAACCCTAAAAATTATGAAGGGCACTTTAGTTGTGATGAAAGGACCTAAAAGAAATGGATTATACTATCTAGAAGGAAAAACAGTTATATCACCTGATTGAAATGCTCTAACTGTTAATGAAAATAAATCTGGTCTTTGGAACAACAGATTGGGACACATTGGAAATAAAGGGCTAAAATCTTTAAGTAATAAAAAATTACTTAGAAAAGATGACATTGAGCCTATGAACTTTTGTGAGACTTGTGTGTTGGGTAAGTCCCACAAGATTTGTTTTGAATCTAGCTCATATAGAACCAATAGGCCCTTAGATTATGTACATGCAAATCTTTGGGGTCCAGAAAAGCACACCACCTTTGGTGGAAGTAAATATTTCTTATCACTTGTAGATGACTGCTCCAGGAAGGTTTGGATTTATCCCTTAAAGGCTAAATCTGAAACCTTCTAGAAGTTCAGGACATGGATGAAAATTGTTGAAAATCAATTAGAGAAAAAATTGAAAACCCTAAGAACTGATAATGGGTTAGATTTCTGTAACGCGGAATTTGATAATTTCTGTAAACAGAATGGGATATAAGGCATAGGACTGTGAAACACACACCCCAGCAAAATAGGATAGCTGAGAGAATGAACATGACTATAATAAATAAAGTAAGATGCATGCTTATCAGTTCTGGTTTGGCTAAAGAGCTTTGGGCTGAGGTTGCTTGTACAACAACTTACTTGATTAATAGGTCCCCTTCTAATAGTATAGGGTTTAAGACCTCACAAGAATTATGGATAGGAAACCTCCCAAACTTAACTCATATAAGAGTTTTTGGATGTGCAGTATATGCACATCAATTTGAAGGAAAGTTGGAACCTAGAGCCACCAAATGTGTGATGCTAGGATGTCCAAAATGTGTTAAAGGCTACAGGTTGTGGGTTTTGGGTGTTCCAGCCATTAAGATTATTAATAGTAGAGATGTAATCTTCAATGAATTAGAAATGCCATGCCTAAAACAAGAATTTAAAGGAACAAATGAATCTGAAAATAACCAGACTGTTCAAAGTAAGGTGAAGTTAACTAAATTTAACCCATCTCAACCTGAATATGATGGAAATGATGTTGTACATCATCAGGATGAACAAGTTACTAAAACTATAGAGCCTAATGAACCCCAGATTGGGGCTGAATCTGAAGAACTTGATATTACTGAACACACTGAGATTCAAGATTATCAACTCATAAGGGATAGGGCAAGAAGACAACCTAGACCTAATCGTAGATATGAACTATTAAATCTGACTGAATTTACCTTAGTCTCTAGAGAAGAAATAGAACAAGCTGAACTTACCTTTTATGAAGAAGCTATTCATGGAAAAAACTATGAAAATTGGTTAAAGGCCATGAAAGAAGAGATGCATCCTTGAATGAAAATAAAACTTGGAAGCTTGCTAGAAAACCTAAGGATCATAGGGTAGTGTAGTGTAAATGGGTTTACAAACATAAAGAGGGTAATAGCCGAACTGATCCTATTAGGTTTTTAAGGCTAGACTAGTGGCAAAGGGGTATTCTCAGAAAGAAGGGGTTGATTACAATGAGATATTCTCACCTGTAATCAAATATAAAACCATCAGGTTGATATTGGCTCTAGTTGTCCAATACAATTGGGAATTTGAGCAACTTGATGTGAAAATTGCATTCTTACATGGGGAGTTGGAAAAGGATATCTTTATGAGTTAGCTTCAAGGCTTTGAAGTTAAAAACAAATTCGAATAAATATGCAACTGGAAAAATCATTATTATGGGTTGAAACCCTAGACAATGGTATAAAAGGTTTTATGCATATGTGTTAAAGATTGTGTTCAAAAGAAGTGAATTTGATGCTTGCTTATATTATAACAACATGAAAAATGGGGTAAAGTTTACTTACTATATTATATGTGGATGATATGCTTCTGGCCAGTCCTGATAAGTCTCAAATTACAAGATTCAAAGATCTTTTGAAATCTGGATTTGATATGAAGGACTTAGGATATACTAGAAAAAGTCTATGGATGGTTATAAAAAAGATCAGACCTGAAAGTAGGTTAATCATTACACAAGAAGCATACTTAAATAAAGTAGTGACCAGATTTGGTATGAAAGATAGTAAAGCGATTAATGTACCCCTTTCAGCCCACATGAACCTATCTAAGTCACACTCCCCTAAATCTAAAGAAGAGGTAAAGGAAATGGAAAATATACCCTATGCAAATGCTATAGGTTCTATTATGTTTTCTTTGATAACAACCAGACCTGACCTTGCTTATACAATCAGTTTCCTAAGCAGATTTATGTCCAATCTTGGCAAGCCTCATTGTGCTGGGATGAAATGGTTGCTTAGATATATTGTTGGTACATTAAACCTGGGATTAGTGTATGAGAAAATATCTGAAAATTTAACTCTAAAAGGTTATGTTGATGTTGACTTTGTTGGTGACAAAGACAGTAGAAAATCCACTACAGCTTATTTCTTTACTCTTGGGAAAAATTGCATAGCTTGGAAATCACAATTGCAACCATTGGTTACATTGTCCAGCACAGAAACTGAGTATGTAGCCATAACTAAGGCGGTGAAAGAATGTACTTGGTTAATGGGGATTTTAAAAGAACTGAACTTTATGAATGATACTCCTATTATACATACTGATAGTCAGAGTACTCTATTCCTTAGTAAAAATCATGTCTATCATGAAAAATCAAAACACATTGAGATGAAGTATCATTTTATAAGAGAAAAATTGCCTCAAGATGAAGTTAAATTGATTAAAGTTCATACTGATAAAAATCCTTCTGATATCGGAACCAAAGTTTTGCTTGTATATAAGTTTAAAACATGTTTATCCTTGCTTCATATTCACATAGGTTACTTTTCTTTTGTAGGTCTTAGGCAATGATGATGGACAGTTGCTCCATGGCACTTTCAACAACCAGAGAGCGAGTATTGTTGAGAATCAAGGTGAAGAATGTGAAAAGAAGTATTTCTCAAAACACTTTAAAACGAGTGCTATTTCTGTTAATTGGGTTTTCTGCTTACTTGAAAAATTCTGCCTAATTGGCACTTGATTATTGGACACTTGATACTCACTTGGACTGTGCTAGGTGAGACTCGTTAGGGACCGTTAGATTAAATGAAAAGATGAGATTGATCCTTGGGTGGTGGACCGTCCTTTTCTACCCAAAAGTCACGAGACTTTTGGTTCATTCCAGATTTTTCTCCTTCTCTCTTATGGGTCTCTCTCTTCTTCGTCTCTTCGTTTGAAATTTACTCTCTTGTATTGCAAGGTTTCTATGATCTTTAGAATGGAGTTTGTGGATTTTGTTAATGATCAGACCTGATAAAGTGGCTGATCTTTGTATTGTTAAACTCCTAAGCGTTTGGTTGATTTCGTGGGTTGTGTTTCATGACCTTTTTATATCGATAACTAAAATCTTGTGATCTGAGTGGTTCTTATGTACTCTTGCTCTCTTGGAAGGTAGATTGTGTCATAGTGGAACAGGCTGTCCCTAAGCCCCTCAGATTAGGGCTATTTCGGCTGAATTGGGTCAACATCTTTGGTATTCTTGTGTTCGTTTTATGTTTCTTGTTGTGTGTTGTTGGTTTTTATTACAAATCATTGTAGAAAATCAACCGTAAATCCTTAAATAACTCATACAATATATTAAAATGACTAGTTATTGGACCTGAAGACGTCTAACCCCATATAGGACTTGAATCTCCTAAAAAAGATATTCTCGTCTCAACTAATTGATTATGAGTTTGTTTCTCAATTTATTTTTACAATTTTGTTTACACTTGTAAATTCACTAATATGCTTCAATGTTGTGGAAGGTGCGAGCATCTAGAGCATGCAGTGATAGAATGTAAGGCCTTGCAACGAACAATTCTCAATCCATGACACGGCCTACCATAGAAGGGATTTTGTCAAAGGTTAATGCTTCGGTTACTACCCATGGGAGCCCGAGGTCAACGGCAGGGAAGGCATTTTAAACATTGTTCCCATTATTGATTCTTCACCTCCGTTCGGCAGATTTTGAAGAGGCAACGGATACTGGATATTTCACTTTGAATGACAAATTTTTTCTTAGAAGTCATTTTTTAGCAGTTGCATCGAAAATGGATCGTCGAGAGACTTTTCAAGTGAGGATTTTACTGTTAAAAGTGAAATCATTTAACAAACAATTTTATGCTATGGAAAGCAGGGATTTGAGGAACAGATAAATAGGTCTCCAGGAAAGGAATTTGATTGCTGACTAAATTGGGGTAGTAGATCTAGTGGAGCATTTGGGCTACAAAGAAGTGACTAAGGCCGTGAGAAATGATGGGGGACTAGAATTGGGCCTAAATCCGAAGAAATTTTAGTGCTGTAGCGAAAAAGTGAGAGCCACAAATGAGGACATCGACTTGCAAAAGTAAGGAAAGAGTTCACCATCTTCTCAAATAATTCAAGCTCAAAAGTCGGGCCTAATTCTACTGGCCAATTGGGAAACTGCTAATTAAAAATTGAATTATTGATCACTTTATAAATATAAATGTAAATTGAAATTTGTAGCAGAGTAGCTAGTGCATTCGTGCAAATTAGTCTATCGAGATGAAAAATAAATATGAGATAGAAGTTGTTCAATGCTTATTATCGTGTCGACTGTTGAAAAATGGATTATTAACACATTTGAATAGAAAATTCGAGAAGACTCGAGCAGTATGGGGATTGCTCATTAATTAGTTACTCATAAGGATGACTCTCCCTCCAATTCCACTAAGAAAGAGTCACCAATATGTAGGCATTGACTACTTCGTATCATCTCTGTCTATGTAGTAGTCACATGACAATCAATTAAGAAAAATTTCACGCAATGTTAACATTCCACTTTGCATCGCTTCTTCTACATGCTTCTTTCAAGACAATCAGGTTGTGCCTTTAGATGTCTCATTCAGAAGATTAATTTTATCCAAAGATGATGTATCATAGCTCCGTTTAGTATATATCCAAGACAATGGGCATTTTCTACAAGCCTCACCTTGACCAAATTGCACAAATGATATACTGCACAACAATTGATAGGATAGCTCTACAACGATGACCCTAAGTTAAGCTACAACTTTTGAACTGATATGTGGGGTTAATTTGGAAGCTACAAGCCTATGGATTGACACACTTGAACATGAACCATTAGGATGAGTTTACATGCAAAGCATCCAAAGAAGGTCTGTTTTACCCATCCCCTCCAAATATAAACACTCGGTCATTTCTCATTCAAGAAAGAGAGCGGAAAAGGGTATCATAAGGGTTGTAAGTGTAATAAAAAACCAAGTACCCATATTTTCGTTTAATGTCATGTCTCTCCCACATCCAATATACTTTATAATTTGATTTGAATGTCGGAGTGTACATAATCGTTTCATCCATTGGAACCACATCTTGTACAGTCTAATGTGATTGTCTAAGTGTGCAAATAACATTACACGCGAATGAGAGAGGAGTTGGAATCTATTGACAGGGATGTTGTTGGATCTGAAGGTCAACATAGCTAACGGCAAGGTGTTAGCTCTACCTTACATGGACTATAGGCATACATTGATTATCTTTTGCTTGTGATTACTAGATTCACGCACGAAGCGAATTTAACCGGCCAAGTCAAAATCCTACAAGACAAGATTATCATTATCAAGACTATAGGCATACATTGATTATCTTTTGCTTGTGATTACTAGATTCATGCACGAAGCAAATTTAAACCCGTCAAAGTGAAAATCGTTCAAGACAAGATTATCATTATCAACTGTCATGAGAATATAAAAAATCTTTAGCATACATTATTGTGTTACTTCAACAGCTCACTTTGAGACAATTATAAATGAGTCAAAGCCATATTTGTCATTGAATGTTGACCAAAGACGTGTCCATAGGACAAACTCATAATAGGTACATGCAGAATTTCCACCAACCAAATGGAGGATTCTGCTTGCATGAACTGCACCCATCCCTCCCCCTCACCGCAACACACCCGAAGGACTAAAAAGTTGTGCCATTGCTATCCATACTTACCCATAATCACATAATCATATTGTTACCTTTGACCAAGGGTTCTACTTGTCTTATATACTATAGAAAAAGGACAGAGAAACGTACCCCTAGGTCCACACATTATTACGTTTGTAGTAAGTTGATCCTTATCTATTTATTTGAGACATTTATGGGGTGATTGATAGGCATTTTTATGTAAAAATAAATTGTATAATAGTAAATTTATGTGAAATTTGTGGTTGAAAAATAAGAAATTTTTTTTGATTTACGTGTAATATTATTTTAATAAAAAATGTATAGTTGAAAAGAAGAGAGAAAAATGCATTTTGAAGAAAATGGCTACCAAACGGGGCCTTAAATTTGAAACCTTTCATTTTTATTGCACCAAGAGTCCTAGTGTAAGTGCTATCTCTTGCAGTATTCACTCAATTGATCGCCGCTTCTTAATCATAGCTCAATTACTCTTCTAAGTTTGAGAATTGATCATCAACATTCAACAATAGACTTCCAAGAATGATAGCTCCCTTTTTTGTTTCCTATTGTCTATAGAGAATTGAACACTCTTTGTCACAACGTATAATTACTATTACATTGTTTTGCATTAGCTTGATGTTTCATATAACAGTCCCCTTATAATACCGAGTGTCTAGAAGGGTAGGATTTGTTCAATCCTTGTTGATGGCTATAAAATTTGTACACGAATTTTTCAATTAGTGAGCGTAGATAGCTTTTCGAAAGCCCCTGGGTTTCCCTCCATTTTGTTGTTAAAATGTCAAGTTTTAATAATAAGGCCATTATACCTTTCTTTTCAACGAAAGTAAAAAAATAATTAATAGAATAAGCAAAACTTGAAAATGGAAGAGAAAGAAAATAAGAAAAAGAATCTTGCAATGAGATGGAGGGGGTTGATAAGCCAAAACCCCAGTGGGGTTGGCAGGATAAGAGTGGGCTAGACGCTATTTGTCCTTTGGCTCAGGCGTTAAGAGGTCGTATTCGACTTCTCCTTGTACTTTCTGCAATTTAAGAAGATGTTGAACATCAAAATTGCTAGAACGAGGATAAAGTACAAATTTGAAAACAATCAGATTCTTTGGCAGTAAGATAGAAACATAAATGCACGACCAAGACATCTTGGTCGGACTTGCTGTAAATGTGAACTTGCAATTATTTTTAAATAGACAATTATGTCAATATCTTTGATCTTTAATTTGTTTTTATTAGAAGAAACAATAAGTGATATTTCATGAATGATACAATGGTTTTTTTAGCTTAATATTTTGTATCGAATTCAAAACTCATCATGTCCTCTCCTTTCATCTTTCAAGGCCCACAAAAACCTCATCACTTGTAATCTCAATATCTCTTTTGACTCTATAATCTATATTCCTGGCTACTTGAAGTTATCAAGAACCAACTATTATCATATTCTACTACTCTCAAATTCTTGCATTTTAATATGGTAAAATTCTGTTCACACACATTTACAATTAACTAATTCAACATTCTCATCGAGTCATCTGTAAGTACATATCCACATTAATTAAAAATGTGCATGTCAAGATTGCACACTAAATAAAGCTTTCTGTCCTTTCAATTAATTTAGGCAACAAAGTTATATGCCACTATCATTATATAATTCTGTCCCCAGTTGATTTTGTCCATTGAATTGTTAACTATCTCGTCTATAAAATTTTAAATAGTTAGAGATGATACAAATTTATGTATTTATAATATTTTTAACAAATCCGATACTTGTATATTTGGATTTTTTTAATTATTATTATCAAATATCAAACACGTCCACAACTTTTTGTAATTGAGTAACATTCGGACTTGAATGGATCCTTTTGCCTGCTCCAATCCCATGTTAACTACATGTTTAAAACCTTCTGATTATGTGATTAGACTAAAATAAGTAATTTTAATTTGAGGGTCCCAAGGAATGTATGAATAATACATTAATAGTAGTTATAGGTTCAAAATGTTTTATTCAAAGTGATTAAAATATAAATACCACTTCAAGCTGAGAATCGAAGATTCCCGTAGAAGGTAAGAAACACTTTCTTTTCCCAATCGATAATGCCAAGTTAGGCCCTATTACCCAAAAAAAAAAAAAAAAAAAAAAATTTTTTTGACCTTTAATTTGTGAATTTGTTAAGCTGTTGTTTATCTGTCATTATTTCAAAATCTTTTCTTCTTAAGCTCATTTTCAATAATACATTCTCACAATAAAATATTTTACACATAAATCCAATACTTTTTTCTACTTTTTAAATAGCACATTATCTAAAAATTCATTTCTCCAATATTTATTTTCTTTGAATAATTGTAGACTAATAGGGCTAATTGAATATCAAATCTATACTAAAGAACAAAAGATGTCTTTTTATCTCGTGTGGCTAGCAAGGTCGGTCCCAAAGGCATTCTGATGAGTGGGTATGTATATATATAAAGATTGTCTTAGTACGTGTATTATTATAATATTATAGTTGGAAAATAGGCTAAAACAACATATTCTCATGGTTGGGTCCTACCAATACAACTGTTTGTGGCTTTTGTCCCATTTTCATGATTCCCTTGTAGTTTTTCCTTGTAGACCCCTCGGCAAAGAATAATAATTTGGCAACTCAAAATATATTCAAATGGTAGGTACCAATGTAGTTCGACGTCAAACGTCTGGAAGGGCATATTCATCTTTTATGTGGTTGTCACCCCTTGTCCGTACAAGCACTATGAGTTCTTTGATGAGTGATATTCATGATATATACACTGAAACTTGAATGTAATAGAGAAGAATAAAAGTATGTTAATTTGTTAGCTTGTAAGTAGTTTATAAGATGACCGCGTGAAAAGTAGGTATTCAAAAAACTCGAGAAGATAAGTCTATGTTTGACTCATGTTCGTGAACTTTTGATAAATATTCAAATTCACTTTTTTATATACACATTCGAGTGTTACACAGGTACTATTCACTTATTCATCATTCATTTCTATCTATTTATAATTTAAACAATTTATAAACACTTTCTCACATATCTTAAAAACATCATACAAAATTAAGAAATAGTTAAATGTAAGGCGTTTATCTCACCCAAATTGAATGAGTGAATATGGTTTCTACTCGATAATATTAGAAAATTTTGTAATAATCTCTCTCAAGTAAAATTAGATCTATCATCACATATGGCCTGATAATATTCGTATCCTAAATGCAAACATGTAAGGATACATTAAATCACAAGAACATTTATTTGGATCATACAAAGTATAGACAATTATCTTTAATGTGTATATGACCTTATGATTATTGCTACTTGTGCTAAATTCCTATTCCTTCTCTCGAAGGATAATAGAATCATATTTCGATTCAATTAGTAGGCAATTAATTGAATACATTAAGATTGTAATAAACATTCAAACCAAACAAATATCTAGTATCAAACTATAGAATTTAATGTCAAAACATTATAATATAGGGTTCGATGTTATCCTAACATAGATACAACAAGTAAAGAATCATGTGAATACAATAACACCAATTAAATAGATGCAACACCACCCAAAATTTAAGATTGACAAGAAAGAAATAAGTCTTGAATCTCAAATTGTTCAATAGTTCTTGATTTATCTTCTTCAATATCCTTTTCTTCTTCTTCATGCAATTGTCTATGAAATAAGTAGGAATGTGTTTTGTATTGAAAATTTCTTCAAGCATTACAAAAAAATTTCTGTTTAATATCAATGGTTGTCTACCTCTGTATGAAATATGTAAAATATATGTACAAGAGCCACATAGCTTCCTCTCCTTTAATTGTTAATGAAGGGTTGTACAGGTCAAAATCCGTGCCCTATTTGATCTCAAGAAAGGACATTTCTACACAAATAGGGTATTTGACAAGATTTAAAAATAGGAGATATTTGTCAAGCATTTATTGGACAGTTAAAAAAAAGCAAGCAAGTGTTGACACGCAGCACCTATTTTTAAATCCTATCAACCACCCATGTCTGAGTAGCTTAACTGTTTCAAGAAATGTTTATAAATGTTTATCAAAACAAGGAAAAGACATTTCCTGTCAGAAAACAACAATCTTGCTATTGCAAAGTGTTAACAATTTGCATTCTGTTTCTATCTAAGTTGTCTTGCGATCCCAATGGTAGGTCATTTCCCATGTTGCATTTCAATACTCTTCATTTCTTCATTCAATTTTAGTCCCTTATTCCTTGCAATTTTAGTTCTTTATCTACAATTTTTGATAATTTGATCCTCCATGTTCCTCAATTACCCATATTTGATCTGATGCAAGTTTCAAAATTTTACTATTAAGTCCCCAAACTTTTCATACTTTATATTTAGCTCCTAAAACTTGTGAAAATCTCTTCGATTGCTTCATTAATTCTTCCAATGATCAATTGCAATTTGACTGATCTTCAATTGCTACGAATCGTCTCCAATTTAGCTCAAAAATGCATTTTTCCACGCTAATTGCATCCAAATGCATCCAAGTCGATATTTTACATATAACTTATGTACTTACACTAAAATAGGTGTATATCCGCTCAATATCAATAAATAAGCAAGAATAGAAGTCCAAATAAGAGACTAATATGCACTTATCACAACTCCAAACTTAAACTCTTGTTCATCAAGAACAAGTCTATCTTCTTACAACAATCAAACAACAAAAATATCAAACCATTAGATAACTTTTCCGCTCTTGCATCAGTTAATGAAATATTGACAATCCAAAAATTCATAAGTAATTCAATTGAATTAATTTTAACTTATTCAATGCTCAATCGATGTGCTTGTGTATATAATCAATCAAATTATCATCAACCTCTAGTTTAGTTATTTTCCGACCTTCAATAGTCAAATATGCCATTTCTCTCTCGTTATATATACGCTTTTGAAAATATTTTTAATTTCTTGTTATTATTCTACGGTTAATTTCACAATATTAAGTCACTGCATTGATATGATATAATTTTCCTAAATTTGAGTGTCTCAACTTCCAAGTTTTACTAGGCAAATAATTTAACAAGAAATCTAAATCCAGAGTTAAGTATCCAAGGCTTATACAGACAAAATAGTGCTTATAATTGTTTTGCCACTGCATCAACACACTTCAGTATGCTTATATTTTCTTTTTATGCTTTCCTCATTTTGTCCATTTCTTCTATTTTTAGGATCTTTTCATTGATTTTCAAATGTAGTTCGTTCTCTACACAGAACGCAAACCTTCTTTCCCAGTAGATCGTCTTCTAAACATTAATGATGAATAAGGTCAAATTACTAAAGACTAGCTCCACACTATAATCTAATTAATTTTATTTTTTATTTTTGGGACAAGTAAATGAGATCAAAACTTCTAATATATAATTAATATCTAGGTTCCACTTATTGCCAAAAAATATTCCATACAAATAGTCAACAAGCATGAAATCAACACCGATCTAAATAGTTCCCAATACCGGATCAAACACCCCCCCCCCATACTAATCTTTTCAATAGGTTAGGTGGTTGTGTTATATAATATGATTTTGATTTTACAATCTAAGTCCATTCAACATATACCATCAATATAAAAAATTCAAATATAAATGATGATCATTATAGCTATTGTGCTCAAATAACAATTTCACACGAAAAAGTATCAAATTAGCAAAAAGTTTCATAACATAATCACAATTCACGAATCATCAACAATTTCAAATGCTCACCAATTAGCTGACAATGCTATCCAATTCTTCTTCTTCTTCTTCTTCTTCTTCTTCTTCTTCTTCTTCTTCTTCTTATTATTATTATTATTATTATTATTATTATTATTATTATTATTATTATTATTATTATTATTATTATTATATTGAATTTATGGCATATCGCACAAATAAATAAATTTATAATGAAGTTCTACCCCCAATATTAAAATACGAATTGTCCTCAATACACATACAAAATAGGCTTAAAAAGAGTTAGCAATACTCGTCATGTATATGAAGATATATCAACAATATCACTTAGTCTTCTATTTTTCTTTTCCCTTTTTTCTTCGCTTTTCAAAATAAATCCACGATACTTGAAAGAAAGAAAGAAGTAGATTTAAATATCACTACAATCATACGAGAGTTAAAAATACTCTTTAAGAAGAGGTTGATTAGAAAAAGGAAAGAAATCTTTTCTGTTAAGAAGCAATATTGTGATCATATTACACCGTGTTGCAATTACACAATGTTAACGATTTACATTCCACACTGTAGTAAAGGCATACTCCTTGCGATCGTAACAATGTCTTTACCCAATGTTACATTTTGTTCCTGCATCTTTCTTTGTTCAGCTTTAGTTCTTTCTTCTTTGCATATTTAGTTCTTCATCCACATTCGTAATTGATCCTATGCTAGTTTCAAAAGTTTGCATTTTAATGACTAAACTTTTCAAATGTTGAATTTAGTTTCCAAAACTTGTGAAACTCTTTCGATTGCTCCACTAATGCTTCTAATTGACCAATTACAATCCATTCGATCATCAATTGCTGTAAATCATCTCCAATTTACATACAATTAATGTATTTTACACTGAATAGGTAGATATCTGCACAGTAAAAAAATAAATAAGCAAGAATAAAAGCCCAATATAAATGCATGATATGCACTTATAAGATAATTATACCTAGATGTCCTTAATTCACTATTCAAAAATTTTAGTTTATTCAAACAATTTTTGTTTTTTGTAAGTGATTCTTACGGTATTTAATCAAAAAAGAGTTTTCAAAAAAATTTCAAAGAGAAATTTCATTGTTAAAAATGAAATTCTTTATATTTATTTAAAAGCATTTAAATAATAAAAATAAATAAGTTAAAGTAAACATCATAAATAATTTTAATAACTATCTCAAGTTGAACTCGAACCCTGCGAAGGTGGGATGGTGTGTACTCAATGGTATCTATGTGTCTGCACCCAAGGACATTTTTTGCACTGACAACCATGCAATTCAACTAAACCTTGAAGCAAGCCTTTAAGTCATAAAGACTCTTTTATTGCTTTGATGGTAGAAATGTAATCAGACTTAATAGTGGATAGTGCAACTATGTGTTGATGTTGGGACTTCCAACTTATACAAAACTATATAAAGTAAATGTATAAGTGGATGTAGAGTTCCTAATATATTCTTTTTTTCCGATATAGTTCGCATATACTATCCCCTTCAATCTCACACTTTGTTTTAATCTTAATCACCAAACCTACATTCCTCGATCTTCTCAAATATCTAGAAAACCACTTGAAGGCTTCCTAATGGTTAGGTTTTGGATTAGACATAAACCTGCTAAGTGTACTCATTGGAAAAGGTTAAATTAGGCTTCATACACACCATCAAATGCATAAAAGAACCTACCACTTTCGACTATGGCATTCTATTTATGCATTCTTGCAATTCATTATTAGCAATTGATTGATATTTAGACAAAATAAAGTGATTTGCTAAAGGCAATGTAAAAAGGTTTACATTCATTGATGCTAAACTTTTTGAAAACATGTAACACATAAGTAGCTTGATGTAAATGTAACCATGAATTTAAAATATATCTCTCTATTTCCGTAGCTACAATTCTCTTTGCTTTTTCCAAGTCTTTTAGGTCAAATTTTCCATTTTGTTTATCTCATTTATCAATTTGAAGGAAGAACTTCTCAGAAGCATATAATCAACATACAGTAATAATAATATTCAATCAATATTAACTTTAGTAATAATAATATTCAATCAATATTAACTTTATTATGTTGATAGCACAAGCAATGGTCAAATTCACTTCTTTAAACACGAATAGTAAGCACAAACGAATCAAACATCTTATGCCACAGTCAAGGAGACTATTTTTAATCACACAAGGACCTTTTAAGAAAAGCACATGTCTAGGTTTTTGTTTATCTCTTAAACCTTGGTTGATTCACACAAATCTTTTCTTAAGTTCAACATGTAAAAAATTAGGTTTTATTTCAATTGCTCAAGTTTCCAATTAAAATATACAATTAATGCATATACAACTCTAATGGTAGTATACCTAATAACTGGAGAAATGATTTTATTAAAAATCTTTGAATCTTCTATGCATACCGCTTAGCTACTATCATTAAATCTTAAAGGTTTAGGCTTACTAGTATTCTCATTAATCTAAAAAATCCACATACAATCAACTACTTATTTGCTTTTAGATCTAGGGACTATTTTTCACGTCGATGCTTAGCTATAGCGTCTCATTTTTCATCACTTTCATCCACACTATTAATTGTTTACCCTTCATAGCCTCCTCATAAGTGTTTAAATCTCTGTCAGCTGGTTCCTCATAACTAGCATAAGAAAATGTAAACTCATATTTAAAACCTCTGAGATTCTCTATGTTGTCTCCTATATTTATCTCTTTCCAACTAGTAGTCCACTAACGGATGTGGTTCTAAAAATATCTCACCATTTTCTTCTACTGCATATTGCTGAATTTGAGTCTCTACCTCACTAAAGGTTGTATGGACATGTGTACTAACCTTATTCATTTCACCTGCAACTAATTGTTAGCACTACCTTGCTAGTTTTCACTCAGATGCTCAAAATCATGTCCTAAAACTTTAACTCCCTCAAACTATCCTAAAAGAACACATTTTCTAGCTCTAGTTTCAAGCTTTTCCTTATTCTGGTGTGAGAAAGCTGCTCAGTCAAAAATCCTAAGGATAGAATACGTAATACATTTTCCATGCTATCGTTTATGAGGAGTATGGTCTATCCAACCGATATAGTTAGAATATTCTTAAGTAACAAGTAGTACTTATAGCTTTGCCCCAAAAGATTTTTGGAACACCAAAGCTCAATATCATGCATCTAACTTATCAAAAAAGTTCTATTCATCCTTTTTACCTACCCTATTCTATTGGAAAGTGTAAGAAATTGTTTTATGTTTTGCAATTTTCATTTTCATCCATTCCAAAAGCCCATCACCATCAAATTCTCTTTGATTCAAATGTATTCATTGTTTACCTGGATCTTCTTCATCAATTTTACAGTAATCTTTCATGTTGGATGGTTGCTCATATGAGCTGTAATTATTGAATATCTCTTGCTTGTTCTCCATTCTCACTATCAGCTCACTTTTCTCCATGTCGATTAGGGTTTGATCGTTGTAAAAATGGTCGGCCCAATATAACTGAAATACCCCAGTATCCTTCAACGTCCAATTCAATGAAACCCATCAAAAATATTAAATTTTCTACTTTTATGAGCATAGCCTCAACTTTACACGATGACCGTGAAATTGTTTTATCAGCTAATTGTAGTATTGTTGATGTTGTTTTGATTTCTTGAAAACAAAATATGGCATCAGGTTTACATTAGCACCTAATCACACAAAGCAATAATGTAACAAGAATTTCCAATTGAAATTGGTAAAGTCAAACTCCATGAATCTTTCAGTTTGGGAGACAAAACTCCAACAGTTCCCTTTTCTTGGTTAGCATTGTTGGATTAATTTTGTGGACTAACATAATATAATGACAATTGGCATATTTAGGACATTTATGGGATGAACAACATTACACTACTTGCCGTGCTTTGGACCCTTGGGTCCATTCTTCTTTCTTGCCCAAGCCTACCCATTGGCCTTGTGGGCCACCAAAAGGGTTTTTAGAGATATATAAAAACTCTCTTTGGTGTGTGAATAGTGAATGAGATTGAAGAATTGGATTCAAAAGAACCCTAGCCCCCCTGTTCGATTTTCTATCAGATATGCAGATTCTTTGTTGATCTCTC
The DNA here is from genome assembly GCF_002742605.1 of Olea europaea var. sylvestris. NCBI lineage: Eukaryota > Viridiplantae > Streptophyta > Magnoliopsida > Lamiales > Oleaceae > Olea > Olea europaea. The sequence goes on along the minus strand of NC_036256.1, from coordinate 5,703,152 downwards.
ATGGCTTCTAATCAAATTTTACCAACCATTGGATATATGTTTTCTTTTATTATTGTTCATCACATGATATGATTATGAGAAGATATTATCAAATATGTTGAATTTTTTTAGCAAATTGTATCATAGCCAACCTTCTCATTTTTTATAGCTGTTTTTTTATTGCAAAATTGATTTAAGATTTTTTTAGGGAGATTCGAGTACGCACATAGCAAGAATTTGTGAAACATCAATTTCAAGAATTGCTTGCTTGACAAAGACATTGAGAAACGTCATTTCAAGGTGGGTGATGATGGGAAGGGAAATAAAAAAAGGACAAGGGGTATTATAGGGATCCTACATTAGTTTATATATTAATTTCCTTAAACTGCAAGGAAATGACATCATGGATTCTTGTTTGACCCATATTCTATGGCTGATAACTTGCTCTACTCACTATCTCTACCTATTTTCACCCAATTTAACTATATTTAAATAATGGAAGTTATAAATGTAAAATAAGTCAGCAATTTAGAATTGAAGGCAATATAAAAAAATTAATAATAATAATAAAATAAAAATTTCGAGTGCTCTAGTTGTAACAAAAAAAAAAAAAAAAAAAAGATTTCAAGGTGGGTGATGATGGGAAGGGAAATAAAAAAAGGACAAGGGGTATTATAGGGATCCTACATTAGTTTATATATTAATTTCCTTAAACTGCAAGGAAATGACATCATGGATTCTTGTTTGACCCATATTCTATGGCTGATAACTTGCTCTACTCACTATCTCTACCTATTTTCACCCAATTTAACTATATTTAAATAATGGAAGTTATAAATGTAAAATAAGTCATCAATTTAGAATTGAAGGGGATATAAAAATAAATAAATAAAATTTCGAGTGCTCCAGTCAAAAAAAAAAAAAAAAAAAAAAGGTTTATGAATTTTGTGATATTACTCCATATTTGTTTTGGAGAAAAGAAATAGCTAACCTTTTTTTTGGAGACTAAATATTTTGTCCATGTGGATTATATAATTTTGTTGTATACCAATGATTTGGAGTGGCTATGTACTCACCTCTCGTGGGACTAGTCACGATAAATTATTGGGATTGTTGTATTGTTTATGCTTCCATTTAATGATGTTATAATAAGATCCATGCGGATAGTGAATTTGCCCTCTCGATAAATCATTATTTGGTAGGATGCTTAATTGGTGAAAAGAATGCATGAAATATTATAAACTGGCACAATTTTATTATCCTATCGATAGTTGATTGATGCATTTGGTTATGTTACTAAATGTATTGCTCTTACCTGTGAATGAGTTAATGGACTCTAGCATTGGATGATCACTTTTGTGGATCATTTAAGAAAGTTGAAGAACGAGTGAATACCATGATTATGTATTTCACATGCATATTAATGCCATTCTTGTGTTTTTCCTTCAGCTTTGGGCAATCCTCAAATTTCTGCCATTTTGAAGCTAAATGGGACCATTCATAAACAATGGGTTGAATCTCTTATGAAGAATCTTACCATCATGAAGTTGGACTAGGCCTTGAGAGAGGACTCTCCCACTTCAAAAAAGTCAAGATTGGATGAAAAATCGTCCATTCTATGGCACAAGAGATTAGGCCATATTTCTAGGCAACGAATGGAAAGATCGATAAAGGATGGGATTTTGCAGGATCTTGACTTCTCAAACTTTGACACTTGTGTTAACTGCATAAAAAGAAAATTGACTGCCAAGGTCAGAAACAACAAAGTTAACAGGTGCACAGAATTACTTGGGCTAATCTATATCGACATTTGTGGGCCTTTTACTCCTTCGACTATGGGTGGTTACAAATACCTCATCACTTTTATTGATGCTTTTTCCGTTATGATTTTTTGAGCTCATCCGTGACAAGTCTGATTCTTTGGAGACCTTTAAAGCATTCAAAGCAAAGATAGAGCTTCAACAAGGGAAAAAGCTCAAAGTGGTTCGTTCTGATGGAGGTGGTGAGTATTATGGGTGATATGATGAAATGAGATGGAATCCCAGACCTTTTGCAAGGTACCTACAATAATGTGGCATTGATGCTCAATATACAGTGCCTGGTACACCTCAGCAAAATGGAGTTGTGTAGAGAAGGAATCGCACACTTCTTGACATGGTGCGATGTATGTTGGCAAACTTTTCCTTGCCCGAGTTCCTATAGGGTGATGTGTTGAGAACTGTAGCTTATATTTTGAATCAGGTGCCTAGTAAGTCTGTTCCCAAGACTCCTTATGAGTTGTGGTCAGAAAAGAAACCCACTTTGCGTCATTTTCATGTTTGGGGTTGTAAAGCAGAAGTAAGACCCTACAATCTGCAATCCAAGAAACTTGACCTTAAGACTGTCAGCGAGTACTTTATTGGTTATTGTGTGGAATCAAAGGGATCTAGGTTCTATTATCAATTGCATACTATTAGAGTTATTGAATCAGATTGGGCAATCTATTTTGAGGATGACACCGATACAAGCTAAGGACTTGGAGAAATTATGTTCAGACAATACCCAGTTATTGTCTCTGTGCCAGTCACTTCCACTCCAACAATTGGCCTTATGGTTAATCAGCATTCAGTAGTCATTCAGAATGAACTTGTTGAGCAAGTAGCACAAGAAACTTCAGATGTAGCCATAGAAGATGCATATCTAAGAAGATTAGAAAGAGTTCGCAGACCTACAATATCTGATGATTACATTGTCTACTTGCAAGAGCATGAGTATGATATTGGTGACACCTCAGATCCAAGTATCTACAAGGAAGCCATCTCTAGTCCTCAATCCAATCTTTGGGTGAATGCTATGAATGATAAGATGAACTCTATGCCACAAAGTGAAGTGTGGAGCTTGGTAGAATTACCAAAAGGTTGTAGACCCATTGGCTGCAAATGTTTATTGAAAACTAAGTGTGATGCCAAAGGTCAAGTGGAAAGATATAAGGCAAGGCTAGTAGCTAAGGGCTATAGCCAATGAGAAGGTATTGATTACAAGGAAACCTTCTTACCTGTTTCGACTAAAGATACTTTACGAATCATTATGACAATTGTGGCACATTTCAACTTAGAACTTCATCAAGAATGACTTTCTTGAATGGAGATATAAATGAAGATGTTTACATGATTCAACCTATTGGTTTTGAGGTAGTTGGAAAAGAAAACATGGTTTTGTAAACTCCAGATGTCAATTTATAGGTTGAAACAAGCTTCAAGGTAGTGGTATCTCAAGTTCGATGAAATTGTCACCACTAACAGCTTTAAGGAAAACATTGTTGATCAATGTATATACATGAAGGTCAGTGGAAACAAGTACATATTTCTAGTCTTGTATGTTGACGATATCTTACTCGCTGCTAATGACATTGACTTATTGTTTGAGACAAAACAACTATTGTTTGGCCATTTTGACATGAAAGATCTTGGTGTAGTATCATATGTCTTGGGGCATATAGATTCTTCGTGGTAGGGCCAATGGTGTTCTCAGATTGTCTCAACATACTTACATTGATCGTATCTTGAAGAGGTTCAATATGCAGTCTTGTTCTTTTGTGAAAACTCCAATTGTGAAGAGTGATAAGTTCTCGAAGGCACAATGTCTTCAAAATGATGTTTAGAGAGATCAGATGAAAATAGTCTCTTATGCTTTTGTTGTTGGCAGCATAATATATGCCCAAGTATGCACACGTCCTGATATTACCTTTGTAGTTAGTGTGCTTGGTAGATACTTGAACGATCTTGGTCAAAGCCACTAGAAAGCGACTAAGAAAGTTTTGAGGTACCTTCAAGGTACCAAGGATTTCATGTTGACATATCGGCGTACCGACACGCTTGAAGTGGTTGGTTTTAGTGATTTCGATTATGCAAGCTACGTGAATGATAAGAAATCCACTTCCGGGTACATTTTTATGATGGAAGGAGGAGCTATTTTATGGAAAAGTGTTAAATAGACACTTACAGCTCCTTCGACCATGGAGGCAGCGTATGTAGTGTGTTGTGAGGCTACTTATCATGCAATGTGGCTACGAAACTTCATTTCAGCATTAGGAGTTATGGACTCTATTTCGAGACTGCTGGAATTATATTGTGACAATTCCACAGCCGTATCTTTCTCTCGGAACATTAGGAGCACTTTTCGCTCCAAACATATTGATATCAAGTTCTACTTTGTCAAAGAGAAAGTTACAAAGTCCTTCATTTCTATTGAGCACATGCTTACGAGCAGAATGTTGGCAGACCCACTAACTAAAGGCTTACCTATTTGTGTGTTTCAAGAACACGGCTCCCGCATGGGATTGTTGGGAGACTAATTTCTTTGTTTCAGTGCGAGTTTGCTATTCTTGGTATGTTTTGTGAGGTTTGCTTGAATTTTTAGTGTAAGTCATGCATATTATGGATGTATGTCACTATTTTATGATATAAGTGACAAAATGATGATATTAATGTTATTGTCATGCTTCTGGGTTAATAGCGCCTGATTATATATATATCCTATGCATCCTATTGGTATGTTGCTATGAAAGCATTTGTGTTAAGATTATGTAGTCCAAGTGGGAGAATGTTGGATTAATTTTGTGGACTAACATAATATAATGACAACTGACATTTTTGGCCATTTATGGAATGGACAACATTACACTACTTGCCATGCTTCGGGCCTTTGGGTCCATTCTTCTTTTTTACCCAAGCCTACCCATTGGGCTTGTGGGCCACCAACAGGGTTTATATATATAAACTCTCTTTGGTGTGTGAATAGTGAATGAGATTGAAGAATTGGATTCAAAAGAACCCTAGCCTCCTTGTCTGATTTTCTATCAGATCTGCAAAGTCTTTGTTGATCTCTCATGGCTTCTAATCAAATTTTACCAACCATTGGAGGTATGTTTTCTTTTATTATTGTTCATCACATGCTATGATTATGTGAAGAAATTATCAAATATGTTGAATTTTTTAGCAAGCATATCTTTCAAAAATCTTGAATAGCTCGAAAATTGTAATATCGCATTAATAAATGGGATGCTGATGTGGAACCTCAAGAGAAAAATTTCTTATCCAACTTGTTTTTCTAGAGCTTTAGAGGAAAAGGAATAGAAGGCACGTAAACTTTGATTGGACTTGGTGCCTTGATAGTAGATATTTCTGTACTTTCTTTCTAATCTTCTTTTGTTGGTGTATATTTTTCTTCACTTGTCTCTTCATCTACCAACCCATACTGATTAACCTTATTTGGCCTTTTCACATGAATCTCCGGTGCCTTTACCCTACTCCTTGTAGTTATAGCATGAATATTTTTCGAAGTCTTTGGGAAATGGAAGTAGAGTTATATATGCTCGAACTTTTACAGGAGTCGAGATACATCATTTTCTATTACTCTTATTGCCATCACTTGCTTTTTATAATTGACCTTTGTATTACTAGGCAAGGATCCTACTGTACATTTTGAACGTTTTAGAGCAATCTGCTATACCCGTGTTTCCAACTTTTAAATTGATGATTGCTGATTTTGAAAGTTTATCTTAATTTGTTGGAATGCTTTTTCGATTTTCTACATATATTTATGAAATATCTCTCCCAAACTTGGTTCCCATTTCTATTGAGGATTATTTAATCTACCCCCTTATTGATTATCAAACCATCTTAAGTTCAAGTGTTGCTTCCAGCCCGAATTACATTCTTGTTCATATGGGTTTAAATTGTGAAAACCTTTTTGAATGTAATTTACTTTTTCTTTTGGAGAAGCAAGCAACAAGCAATTTTATGGTTCCACGATTCTCTCATACCAAACTGATCATCACTGTATTTGCCTTCGTGTTTGAGACTTTACCAATAATTCTATCTGCTTTGTCAAAGCAGCAATATGCACATCGGTAAATATTGTGTTATCCAGTACATGGATTCCAACTGCATTCTTCGGGACTACTTTTTCTAATGAAAACATGGAAATGTGTAATTGCAATCAACTCGAATAAGTCCAAACATTGTTGAATTGATTTATTGATTATGGACATGTTTGCTGAAGAATCCACCTGAGATTTAGCCACGGGTAAAAGTCCATTGTAGAAATCACATGATTTAGACACTTTCTCATCAACTTCTTAAATATCTTCCAAGCTTCACGGTAACTTTTACCATAATGTTACTAAAATATTTGGATTTTCAATCGAATTTTTGCTACTTTTGCTAGTGAAAAGAATTTGTTAAATTTTTTTCTTGCCAAGTCCTCCCAAGTCACGATATTGCCATATGGCTTAGAATCTAACAACTCCAAAGTTGCATCTCTTAATGTTTATGAAAATAACCATTGCTAGATTGCATCTTTATTTTTCCTTGTAAACTGTAAGTTATGACAATTCTAGATGAATAATAAGATGTGCATGTTAGGGTTTTCATGAGGTAACTCGTAGAAATAGAGTTTATTGGTGGTCAAGTTGATCAAATCAGCCTTGATTTGAAAGTTATTCTACCCGAAATCTGGATATACTATACAGAAGCGCTCAGACGCTGTTGTAGGAATCAATAACAGCAAGATTGGCAAGTCTCCTTCATTGATTTCAACTTGTTTGTGTTGTCAATTTTGTGGTTTTGCTACTCTAGCGGCTTCTTGTGCAATTGATAGTCTTAGAATATGTTATGCCATCTGAGTTTTTTATTTTTATTTGTGCTTCTTAATTCTTTATCTGAAGGAATGTTCTATATTCAAATCAAACTGTTGAAGATTGTTACCTAGTGAACAAAGCATACAATGAGTACATTTTTATCTATAAGAAAAAGCAATTTGAACAAATTATATAAAATTTAAAAACAAAATAAACTAAGATTAAATGTAAATAATCATCGACAATAGCATCAAATACTTGTTGTCGATTTTATAGCGCACAAGTGTACAGATCAAACAAATAATATAGTAGACCAATGAGTCCGGATGATCTTTGCACAAGAAATATTATTTAATAAGCCTCTGTTTGATGGAGATTAAAGTTAGATTTTTAGTAGATACAGATAAAAGTTGATAAAATGTGTAGTTAAAAAGTTGTGAGACCTATGAAATATGTGGTTAAAATTGACTATTAATTTTGATTTAGATTAAAATATGAATTTTAATCGGTACCAAATAGGGGCTTAATTTGCTATTTCTAACTTCCAAATGAAGAAAAATAAATTGTGATTTGGTGATTGATTATCTAAATTATTCTAATTATACTGATGTTACCTGAATGAACACAATTAATCAAAGTTGGTTTTTAAATGTATGAATGTGAATGTTAGGACTTATAATTTCATCTATGGATCTTCTATAATTCACTAATCAAGATTCGTAACTGTGGCCTTTTTTTACTTGTTATTGTGAACTAGTTGTTTATCGATTTTAAATTTGAAAGATGTATTTCAAAGTTTGTTGTAAATACTTTGAAACTACAACAAAAAGTCACCCAGCGAGTGAAGAAATGTAGCCCATAAATAAGTTAAAAGAAGTAATGCTAAAACATAATTAAAGGAAAAAAGCCAATTTGTCACCTTTTCGCAAACACCTTGGATGCATCAATTGAATTGATTCAAACAAATATGAATTAAATTCAATTTTAAAAAAGAGTTTGAATTTATATATTTAAATTTCTAAAAAAACAAACACGTAGGCATCAAATTAATTGTTTGAATGAAATGCTGCAACGTTTTCATAAAAAAGATAGAATGTCCTTTTTTAAATTCTTATTTTTGCACACATGCGTCAATTGAATTGATTCAAATAAATATGAATTAAATGTAAGTATAAAACAAGTATGATTTCGTATATTCAAATTTCCAAAAATACACACGTATGCATTTAATTAATTGCTCCAATGAGATACTATGACTTTTTCACACATTCATTTTCGCAAACATCTTAGATGCATCAACTGAATTGAATGCAAGATTAAAATAAGGTTTGAATTCGTATATTTAAATTTTCAAAAATACACATGTATGCATCTAGTTAATTGTTTCAATGAGATACGGTAAATTTTTCATTATAAAAGTGATAGAATGTTAACTTTTACATTCTCATTTTCTCAAACACCTTGGATACATCACTTGATATGTTTAAGAGAAATATGAATTAATTGCAAGATTAAAACAATGTTTGAATTCATATATTTAAAATTTCAAAAATATACATGTATACATCTAGTTAATTGCCCCAATAAGATATTGTGACTTTTTCGTAGATTAGTGACAAAATCACTTTTTCACATTCTCATTTTGGTAAAAACTTTAGATGCGTCAATTCAATTGATTCAAAGTTAATCTTTCATATGTATTGACGTAAAACATGATTTGAATTTATATATTTAAATTTCAAAAAATGCACACGTATGTATATAGCTAATTGCTGTAATGATATACTATGACTTTTTTAGATAAAAGTGACAAAATGTCATTTTTTTTACATTCTCATTTTTGCAAATACCCTACATCCATCAATTGGATTGATTCAAAGTTTTTCTTTCTCATATGTATTAACCCAATCTATTTCCTCTCAAAATCAACAATGTTATTTTAAAAAACATTTCAAGTCACAATAGCAAAATCAACAATAAAGAAACTTCATAAATGCAAATTATTTATATTATAAGGTTCAAACTAAACCTAATCACAAGATTCAAAGAAAAGTAGCATAGACAATGCACTAAGATGGTTAGAATTTGTAAATGGAATTTTATTCAGCTCGAAATTGATATTTACGTCTATTGCCTTCGTAATCTATGCAAAATGATAGAATTAGGGAACTATGTAAACAAAAAATCGAAAAAATAAAAAGACAGTAATTTTTGTCTGGGTATTTCTAGATTTGGGGAAGAAAACTTTGAAAATGGTAGTTGAAGCAATCTTGACCTTGTTTGTACTTAATTTGAGGAAGATTTCTTCTTTTTCCTTTGATCTTTCGAGCTTAGAGGGCTGATTTTTGACAAACTGCTGTGCATTAGGCTTGAGTGTAAAGTACACGTTCAATTTTAACTATTTGCTCTTTAATCCAAGCTTATAATGTTTTTTCAAAACTATTCCAAAATATAGGGTATTTGTGTAAGGACCCCGAGGCTAAAAGATATTTATACCACAATTTTTAATAACTATACTACATTTTGATAAAATGAATGGTTCATTACCTTTACAAATTATCGCATTTTATGTCTCAACATTTTTCATTGCATTTTTATTCTCAAGTTAACATAAACTATTCATGATCATGGTTTCTCAAAAAAAACATATTTAAGATAGAGTAAAGAGACACATCTACCCATCATATTTTTGAACAAGTATAACAGATACTATCGCAAAAATGAGATTAAATATTTGGCCCTAATTTTGAAGTATAGAAACTATATTTTTGAATGAAAATCAATTAAGAATGTGATGAAAAAAATGTTAAGTGTGATTATGACTAAGGATAACGACCCTTATCGTCATTAAAATGTGGTATGTTTATAAAAAAA